>NC_064856.1:61834511-62165761 GCF_024139225.1 Suncus etruscus | reverse complement strand
GCAATTTCTGAGCATGGAGCCAGGAGTAACCCCTGAGCACTGCCGGTTGTGACCCAAAAACCACAAAAAAAGTATATTAAAATAATAACATATCATAACTAAAGGTCAGCCATTTCAACATTGCAAGGATGGTTTATGATTAGTAAATACACCATATGATTAATAAGATTAATCAAAGAAAGGAAAAAATGTGCAATCCTTTGAAAAGGCACTTAAATGATGCTTGCCAAGGATGTGGCTCAGTGGTACAATACATGCAATACATGTGTGAGACTGTGGCAAAAACACAAACTTCAATACTTAGACAACTCTTTTTACAAGATTATAAAATATGTAAAGTATATAAATGTATAAAATAAAGTTATATAAATACTTAAAATAGGGCCAGAGAGATAGCATGGAGGTAAAGCATTTGTTTGCCTTGCATGTAGAAGGTCGGTGATTCAAATCCCAGCATCCCATATGGTCTCCTAAGCCTGCCAGGAGCAATTTCTGAGCATAGACCTCGGAGTAACCCTTGAGCGCTGCTGGATGTGACCCAAAAACAAAACAAAACAAAAAAAAAAACAAAAAACAAAAAACAAAACAAAACAAAAAAAACCAACCTTAAAATATGTTATATATAAACCAGACAACTTGGGACCAATAGTGCAGTGAGTAGAGACCTTTCCTTGCATGTGGCCTAGCTGGGTTCTAGTCTCAGCACTGCATATGGTCCCCCAACTCCTACCAGGAATCCCTGATCATAGAATCAAGTAAGCCCTGACCAATGGCCCCCAAACAAAACAAAATAACAACCAAAATCAGACAACTTAACAAAATATAATAAGGGGTGTGGGAATAAATATAAGTACAGAAATATTATATTTAATACATATATAGTCTCATACTATAATATATTCTATATTCTAGTCTCATACTAGAAATAAAAAGGATTATTCATGAGGTTATTTTAGGATAAATAAGGAATTAAAAATAAAAAAGACACAACTATAATTCATATTTGCCTGTGGAATACTTGATATATATAAATGTGTGTGTGGTGGGAGACTAAAAGAATTGTACAAAAATGCTTTCATAAACTTAAGAAGCTTTACCTGAAATTGTAAAACCCAGAAGTCATAAAATAAAAAAGCTCTTACAATTATACATAGCTATACATGACAACATTCACCATAAATACAATGGCATAAATAGAATTATGCTTATTGAACATAAACAATAAACTAGAAAATTTTTGTGGTTCACATCACCAGAGGACTATACTTTTTAAATAGTATTTTGTACATCATTAATTAAAATATAAATAGCCCCCATGAAAACTGAGCAAGACAAAACCAATAGTTGACAGAAAATACTATGACTCTAACATCTGAAAGGGTACTCAAACAACAATTAGATGAGTAAAGTTATTTTTTTAAGTTGAATAACACACCACTTATTGCAGATGTAGAAACATCAGTCTCATAACTTTGTTTCTGGAAATATGCACTTAGTTGCGGGATATTTTATGGTTTCTTTGGAGAGTCCCAACTCACATGTTCTTTGTTTCAGCATTTTTTCCTTCTAGAAATTCATGCTAGAGATGACTTCATCTAGAAGATGACTCACCAAGTGATTTCTAGCTCTCAATTTTGTTGAAGTTCTATCTTTGCATTGGCAAAATATGTGAAAGGTGGGGACAAGAGATGGTTCTGTGGCTGAGCACATGCCTTCCAAGCACAAGTCCACAAATTTGATCCCCAATGACACCATACTACTGAGCATAATCATGGCAGCACTGCCGTTTGTATGTGGCAGCAGATATCAGGCAGTATCACAGCTAAGCAATGCAAGTACTGCAACTTAAGGGTGAGACCCCCCCAAATGCCACCATAAAAAAAAAGATAAGCAAGCACTTTAGCCAGGAGTGTGGTCTCTAGTGGGCACTTGTGTGAGCAGTGCTGTGGTCCCCAGAAATACCACAATTTAGAGTTGTGCCTGGCCTGGAGCCAGGTATGGGAGCACTATGATCTCTGTATGAGCCCCAGCAAATACCACAACATTAAGTAAGAGAAGGAAGGGGGACTTAAAAACATGATGTGAGCTCACATAAACCTTCCTTCACTGAGGACTGGCACAGCTAGATCATGCAACACCCTCCAGCTCTAAGAAAAAGAAGAAAGATCTTTGTGTACCACTATGGGATGCACCAGATAATCCTGAAAGATCAGGAAAGTATGAGCAATAAGCTAGCATGCTGCCATTTGTATCTAAAAAACTAGAGAATATACTATGTAAACATAATTTTATAGGCATGAATTCTGCCTGGAAGAATGACCAAGAATAAAAAGGAATAATTTTTTAGAGTAATTTAAGGGTCACATCACCAACGGGCTATACTTTTTTTTAGGGGTTACTCCTGGCTATGAACTCAGAAATCACTCCTGGTTTGGGGGACCCTATAGGACACTGGGGGATAGAACCGTGGTCCTTCCTAGACTAGCGCCTGCAAGGCAGATACCTTACCGCTTGCACCACTGTTCCAGCCCCATGGGCTATACTTTTAAAATAGTATTCTATACAGATTTAAGGATTCCCACATGATAGTCATTGTTCTGCCATTTGAGCTATATCTGAGGTTCCCAAGAAACACCATTTTACCTTATTGTTATTATTATTATTATGATTAGTATGTTTATTATTTGGGGCCACACCAGGCAGTGCTTTAGGGCTACTCTTAGTGGTGTTTAGAAAGTTCACAAGGTACTAGGTCTCACACAGGCAAATTTTATGCTCAACTAGTTGTGTTATATATCCATTTCACAGAGCAGTATTTTATTTCCTTTTTTTTTTTTTACTGTTTTTTTCCCCTTGGGCCACCCCTGCAGTGTTTGGAGCTTACTCCTGGTTCTGTACCCAGAGATTACTCTACTGGGGTTCAGGGGACTATATCAGGGTCAGAGATCAAACTTGAGTCAGATATATGTAAGGCCAGTGCCTTAAACACTACCTCTCCCAGAGCACCATTTTAAAAGAGGCACCACATGGTAAAATATAAACTGGTACTTTCCCCTTTTTACAACATGCAATTCTACGAAATAACAAAGTCCCCATATATCCTTTGCACATACTATATTTCTTTAAAGAACAATTTGTCAGTATAAGTTAGGAATCTTTAAAATATTCACACCTGGGGCTGGTGAGGTGGCGCTAGAAGTAAGGTGTCTGCCTTGCAAGCGCTAGCCAAGGAAGGACTGCGGTTGGATCCCCCAGCATCCCATATGGTCCCACCAAGCCGAGGCAATTTCTGAGCCCTTAGCCAGGAGTAACTCCTGAGCATCAAACAGGTATGGCCCAAAAAACTACAACAACAAAAAATTCACATCTTTGATTCAGTAATCCCAGTTCTTGGAATCTATCCTAAAAAAATAATTCACAGGAAGGAAAAAATGATATGCATTACAACATTCATTTGATACTGTATAAAATATAAATATATTTATACAATTTTACATAATAATGTCTGTCAGACGAAGCAGTTCATTAAATGTTAACATATCCACTAGAAAGAATGTTCTACGATCATTAAAATGTGTTCATGGGAGCCCGGAGAGATAGCACAGCGGCGTTTGCCTTGCAAGCAGCCGATCCAGGACCAAAGGTGGTTGGTTCGAATCCCGGTGTCCCATATGGTCCCCCGTGCCTGCCAGGAGCTATTTCTGAGCAGACAGCCAGGAGTAACCCCTGAGCAACGTTGGGTGTGGCCCAAAAACTAAAAAAAAAAAATGTGTTCATGGAGATTATGCAGAATTGATATACTTGTGATTTGATATCTTTTGTTTTTTGGTGTCAGAAATTGAATGCAGTACTTCATGATTGTGTGCTACACTGAGAAACATCCTTAATTCCTAATGTTGAAGTTTTAAAAAGATACAGTAGTTTTCCCTAATATGCATTTTTATTGGCTAGAAACACTATGTTGAATGATATTAAAAGACCCACATCCACATAATTCTTATTAGAATATGTTTCTTGAGTCATTGAATTTTATTACCGCATTTTGTTCACCTCTTACTGTGCTAATGGATAACTTGATCTCTGGCATAGTAAGTACATGAGTATATATGAAATCTGGTGTTTCCTGTGATTTTAGGCATCCATGCAGGACACATCTCTGAAAGACATTATGATTGTGTTGATGTCCATAATAAGGGTCATGGACAACTAATTAAAAGATGCTCATAAAGGGACAGTGAATAAGGAAGTGATAAAATGATGGTGGAGTTTTCTCTTTGATTTTGCATTTTGTTCTGTTTTAGCCACACCCACCTATGCTCAGGATTACTACTGACTGCACTCAAAGATTACTCCTGATGCGTTGAGGGACCAAATGTGGGACCAGGGATCAAACCTCAGTTGGCAAAGTATCAGGAAGTGCCTTCCTTACTCCTGTACCATCTCTCCAGCTCAAGATTTTGCTTTTGGAGGAACCAAGTCATATGATCCTCAAGAAGATTACTCCCAGCTCTGTTATAGGTGCCCTATCTAATGTTGGGGGGCCCAAGTGGGGTACACAGCCTACAAAACATACTCTTAGCCTGCTAAGCCATCTCTCCAGCCTGCATATTAATCATCGTTTTCAAAATTTCTAGAAAATATTTTATTCATAGAAATATTATATTCATAGAAATTTAGAAAATATTTCTAGAAAAATATTTTATTCATTGGAACTTTTGCACATGTCCCCTACATTGAAAAAGTTTCCCTTTTTCTACATCTATCAGGATTTAATTCGAGAAGGAAAACTGAGTTAAAGATGACTGTTTGCTCATCCAATTAGGAACATGAACAAGGGAGAGACTCTGGTGAAGAAAGGGCCACTTACTTGCATTGCCCTCTGGGTGGATCCTGCAGCCTAGGCGGGTGCTACGGAGGGGCTGGACCAGCTTCTCCTGGGGCTGGGAACGGGCAGGGGACAGGGCATTCCCAAAGGCGCTGCTTAATAAGATCTCCCCGAGTTCCTTCCTTTGCCTGGGTTCTGGGAAAATATACTCCGAAGGCCTGTCTTTGTGTTTAAGGGAGGAGAAGAAGTTTCTCTTCTTATCTGGAAAGGTCTCTTGCAAAGTCACTCTTTCCAGAAGGGAGGTGGGCACGTCTTCCAGTCTGCTACACTGGGGTCGCCCTCCAAAAGAAGCTCGGTTGGGCAAACTTCGGGTAAGGAAAGAAGAATCCATAGGGTTGGGGTACGTAGGTTGGGCAGTCCTGGTAGTTGGGGTGCCCCAGGAGTAGAGGGAGGAGGCCCTGTCTGGGGACTGCTTGTTCCATTCTTTAGTGGAGCTGGTGGCCCGGAAACTGAGCGAGCGTGCACACATGTGGGGTTGGCTAGCAGCAACAGGCCGGGCTTCTGGTTTGGCCCCAGCCTTCTTCACACTGTCAGAGCTAGGGAAGAAGTTGCGGAAAGCATTGGCGAAGAATTGCAGTGGGGACTTGGGTGGGGTCACAGTGCGCTCCGCTGGTACATTCTGTTCTGCTAGGCTCTTTTCGCAGTCATCTCGGGGACCTGACTGAGGTTTTCTTGGGATAGGAGAAAGCAAGGGGCACTCTGGCTTCAGCACCTGCCCTCTCTCCCAGTTCTCACGTTCTTTCTTGGACTGCCCAGCCATGGGCCCTGGGTTCACACTCTCAGGGATGGCATCATTCCAATTCAGTAAACTGCTCTTCTGCTCCTCAGTGAGCAATAACTTCTTTAGACCTGTTTTCTTCCCCGTTGCAGGCTCTGGCCCACTCTCCTCTCCTACTCTGCCCTCTGTGCTCCACACTCCTAGCTCTTGTTTCTCTCTAGCACGGGGAGGAAGCTTAAGCCAACGACTGTCCTCCACTCTCGTGGGCTGTTGGGCTCCATGATGGCCTCCAGCACCTGCCTCCTGACGCCCATCAGGTATGGGTGGTTGGAAGTTCCTGAAGCTTGTCTGGCCCAACCTCCGCAGGTAAGGATCCTCCTGCTCCAGCCCTGCGTGGTGGGGCAGGTAGACGGGCATTTCTGTGGGTGCTTCGTGAGCTCTGACTTGTTTCCTGGAGTTTTGATTGGAAGGACTGAAGTGACCCCTTGAGATTTGCAAGGGTGGGTTGTAAGCTGTCACCTAGAGAAGGAAAACCAGAAAAAAAAAGGGCAAGGAGCTAGTGAGTTGTTCCCAGCACTTGCTAACCAGGGAGTAATCCAAAACTTGGTCTGCAGCTTCCGCAACTCTTTATCTCTTCAACTTATAGGTGCCCGAAGTGAAAAACCAATCTGCCCAGATTGGCTTAAAAGCACAACTCTTTGCTCTAACTGACTGCCTATTCAATCTGGGCCTTCTTTGTGTCCTCCATCAGCACAGAACAAAGGCTGGCTGCTGGTACCCTGGGTGAGGAACTAGCAGAAAAGTAATGGCATGGACAAGCTCCTGGGCTAAGGAAGCAGTGATGTCTTGGTAAGAGTGGATGGACTGAACATAAGAAATAAGACTCCCAGGTGCTAGAGCAATTGGACAGTTTGCTTTGCATGTAGTCAGTGTGGGCTCAATTCCAAGCACCCCATGTTATCATCTGAATCTGCCAGGTATAATCCCTGAGTACAGTGACACTCATAAGTCCTGTCAAATACTGTCAGATGTGGCCCTCCCAAACAAAACAAAAGAAATAAAGACCCAGATCTAGCAAGTCTGATTCACCTTTGGTGCTGATGTTTCACCTAAAGAATGATCTATTCCCATCAACAACCTTGAAACTGAAGCTTTCTTCTCAGAAGTCAGCTAGGGTCAGATGCTGCTAGGAGTATGGCCACAAGAAAAAATCTACAGGAGTTTCTGGGGACCTTTTAAAACCTGATTTGAGTCTGAAGAAAGTGGCTCTTTCTAGCAGTCAAAAAACTGGCAGAGAAAAACATAGGAGGGCTCTAAAGGGACAACTGTTCCCTGCCAGAAGCCAGGTTCTCATGCCCTTTCTGCCCAGAACTCTGAGCAGGGGCTGGCAGGTAAAAGAAAAGGAGACACATACACATCAAAGGGCAGAAGGCAAGCCTGCAAACCTCAGCAAGCTTATTGCCTCTTCTAGGCTGCTATAGTTCTCAAGGTTCTTAGATGCTACCTAAGCACAAGCATCAGATCCTTCCTCTGGTCATGCCATTCCTAAGCTTCTCCATGCCCTCTGTGAGGTTTCTAAGTGAATGACCTAGTTCCTTCCACCCCTGTACCCCACAATCCTGATCAGAGTCAGTGCCTCAGTAGGTGAGTCAATGAACACATGGCTGTGCCCTTGGGGATAGCCAGGAAGAAACAGGATGAGCTTTGTCAAAAGGACATGTGGCATATGGTTGGAATGAACCTAGAACTTGCCTCTCTGGCTTGAGCTTTATACTTGGGGTGGCATTACCTGACTCAGAAATCAGAGGGAAGAGTGAAAGTGAGGGGAGTATAGTTTCCCTTTTTAACACTTGCGTTGGATACCCAGAGGCACTTACCTGGGGTGGAGAGGAAGCTTCTGAAACATTCTCTGAGATACTACTGTCTGACGAAGGTGGTGGGGAAGGAGAAGGAGACGATGAGGAAGGAGAAAGGAAAGGAGATGTATCCCTTGGAGGTGGAAGCAGCGCAACTCTACTGTTCTCTGGCTTCAGATCTACCAAGGGGAGAACAGAGTATCCATTACAGAGTTGTAATGACCATATTTTGTTGTGAAAGGAAGGTTTCTGTGTCTGGGGCATGCTTGTGGGGAATGGAAGAGGTTCCAGGATGCAATGTCTAAGAACCACTGCATTTCCTCCTGTTCATGTGAAAACATTTCTGAGAGATGCTCCTGAGTTTCTTGGAAAGGAACATATCCCTTAAATGTTCTCTCTGGAGCCACTGTGGCTGTGACTAGTGCTGCAGTCACTTAGTGAGTTGATCCAACACTTTGCCAGCTCACTCCACAAGCTTCTAAACCACTGCCTGGTGATCCACGGGCCCTTTCTCCTCACAAGGGATAGTGTGAGAGCACAAGTGAAAGGGAACCCTAAATACCAAATCACTGGAAGTCTAAGAAAGAGGTCTGTGCTTTGGGCTAGGGAACAAACAGAACAACACAGTGCCCATGTTCAGTATATGTAAGAAAGGTGCCTCGTTCTGAGCTCAGACCTGCCAGCCTAAGCCAGGAGATGCTGACACTTTTCACTCAAACCCCTCTGAGTCTGAGAGACACAGACTGGGCAAGTGCTCTGCCAGAATTACCTGGGGTTAATGACGCAATTGGTTTTAATTAATCTGGAGTCCTTGTATGTTCAGAAACCTTTGACTGTTGCCAATTTTTTTTCATGACTCCTCACGTGCTCAACCCCATGGTTGAAGAAGTGAGGTCATATGAGATCAAACCCATTCTCTTGCTCTCTCTCTCTGGTGCTCTTATGAGTGTACATACACATTGGTGCACATGTAGACACAAAAACATCCCTCCTGATAATCTCACATCTTGTTTTTTGCTTCCATATTGGACCTTTTTTAGGAAATCTGCCCTCAAAGGAATTCAGAAAAACTCCTTGACTAAGGCCTTTGAAATGTGAGAGAGAGAGAGGGGGGAAAGAAGAAAATAAGAGAGAGAGAAATAGAGAGAGAGGAGAGAAAGAGGGGCAGTGAAAGAATGGGGAAAGAGAGGGAGGGAGAGAACAGGAGAGGGAGGGAGGGAGAGAAAGTGAAAGAGATCCTTCCTTCTATTCACTGCAAAGATTAGAGTTAGGTTGGTGGTCTGACCTTCACTAACAGGAGTGAGTGTCAGGAGCTGAGACATAAGGTCTACCACCCTATCCCAAAGGCCTAATGATCCTCCACGAGGAAGCCCTTCTAAGGGCTCCCACGGGGAAAGAGGACCATGGGGATAAGAGGGAGGAGCAGGAAGTGCTCCCGAGGAGAAGGTTCCCTTTGCCAGGCGGGCAAGCAGCTGGCTTGGCCTGCCTGACACCCAAACCTCCATCTCAGCCTACAGCGAGTGGCTAAAGCCTAAAAAGGCAAAAGCTGTGAGTCAATTGTTGCTTGGCTTCCTGTACTTGGCTTTCTGGTTCCTGCCAAATTCCTTCACCTCCTCTTCCTCGCCCCCTCATTCTCTGTTCTCTGCCTCCTCCCAGTCACACTCAGGCTCTGGTCTCCAAGTCCCCTCAACACACAGGCTACTTTCTTGTTCCAGGAGCAGCTCCCCACCAGCCCTGTGTCAAAGGCATGTGGACACCCCCAACCAAGAACTTGGGCCTATGATCCCACATCCTCCCTCCCTTTGTCCCCCACCCCAGATGTGGGGCGTTTCTCTCCACATGTCTTCACATGGGGTTCAGGCTGGGGTGCAGGAGGTTGAGGTGAACAAATTGGCCTGGGGAGAGGATGAAACTCTCTTGGCTTTGGTTTACTCAGAGTGATGAAGGAAAGCCTTGAACCCCGCTCCTTTACACTCCCACCAGCTGCCTGACACTAAGCAAATGACTTAGCTTCTTCATGTTCTCAGGAACAAATAGGAATTGTAGTGCTACATCCTGGTAAGCTGAAGGAGCTAGAAAGAGGCACGAAGTGAAGCAGATCTACATATCAGTTAATGATTGGCCCCCTGTCATGCACCCAAGAGTTCAGGGGACACAATATTGAACCCCTGCCTAGTTCCAGAGGTGAGGATGCTTTGTGGACTCCAGCTCATGGACTCTAGCCTAGCTGTCCCTTAACTGTAGACTCTTACTTTCCTTAAAACCCTGAGACCTGCCAGGACTGCCCTGTCCCCCTGCCTGAAGATCCCAGTCTTGAATACTCTGAGTCCTTTTGGTTCTTGTACCAAAGGGTGGGTAAGAGGAATTCAGCTGTGCCACCTCTGAGGCACTGCCTCTTCTCAAGCTTTCTGGCTATGCTGAACTTTGTCCTGGGCCCTGGAAGTCATAGCAGAGGGAACTAGGAAGAGTCCCAGAGAATCAGCCTTCCTTGTACAGTGACTGGCCAAAGGAGACAAGACACAGAGTTCTGCTCTGTGCAGCAAGGTCAGCCTTGACCACTAGGTCTTTTCCTCCTAGGCAAAATAAAAATGACACAAGTGAATTCCAACTCTGGGAAGTTATACCAAGTCTGGGCTTCTAGGGACTGCTATCAGAATAAAGAAGGCCAGGCAAAGTTCAAACTTCTCAGTCTTGGGGTGCCCTCTAGGGGTGGCAGCCTGTTTTTATGAACTCAAATACTTCATTTATTCTTGCACTCAGTGCAGTCTGTCCCCTGATCCTTTCCTTCCTTTCTTCACTTATTTATTTGTTCACTTGAATCTGAATTCAGTAATTCATTCAGAAAGGCCACCTCTTGCCTATCCTCTGCTAGATATTTGACCTATGGGAATGATTTGAACTCTTTTTTCCCTCAAACCAATTTTTAAACACATATGAGGACCAGTGCCTGCTACTTGTGAATTGTGAAATTCCTGGTTCACTGTAAAGCCCAGCTGTGGGCCAGTTCCTCCCTGATCTCCTGTGCTTCATCAGTCCCCTGGCCACACTTCTGGCCTCATTTCACACAGGGAACTTGCTGATGGCTAGTTGTGCCCCTGTAATACTCAGAAAAGAGCCCTGAAAGAATGAATGGAATGTGCACCCCAATGTGCTGCCCCTGGACGTGACCTCTGTCTAGGGATGCTTCCCATTAGGAGTGTTTGAGAGAGGTGTGGAGAAGTCTGACTGGCTGGGCCATGCTGTGAACATCTATCCATCCCCACTGCCCAGGGGCTGCAGGAGCATTGCTGATTCACAACTGGTGTCCCCTTGGAAAAACACCTGCCCAGATGTGTAGCCCCAGTGAAGCTCCAAAACTGCCCCCATCTCAGTTTGTCCTGAGAAAGGGACTGTGGATCTGGAGAATATGAATAACAGGCTCTGAGTCACTGTTGACTCACAAGAAGGAGATTACTGGACACACACAATACAGACTACAATCACTGCTTCTTCCAAACCCCTGTCTAACTTTGGAGGCAGTGCAGGGGCAATTATTTTGTACAGAAGTAGATACATGAACATTATTGAAAAATTAGTCAATAAAAATAATTTCTTTTCTAACACAAGGCTTTCCTGGGTCCACTACTCTGAGAAAAAAGATGGGAGTAGGATCTGGAGTACAGAAAGACTGGATTTTGAAGGGAGGATGAGTTCCATGCCACTCTCAGCACCCTCAGAATCAGAAGGAATTCTTGCTCTGTGGTCACTGACTTCAGGAATGTGAATAGCTGCAGATGTCATCCACGTTGTGCATGGTGACTGTGCATCCTAGTATCAGCCTTCTGCCTTATTACTTACCACAGATTGGTCCTTAGCTGGAGCAGTTCTTCCCTTGGACTGAGAGTGGAATTTGCTGCTCAGAAAAGGGACTCTGTGTGTATGTGGTATTTGTGTGTTCATGGTGTGTGTGTATGTATATTCACAAGTGCATGTTCATGTGGCTCTGTATGTATGCTCTTTTATTGCATTGCTCACAGTTGCATGAGGCCATTAGTGAATAGCCCCACTGTCATTTAGTACATAAAATGTACTAAATTAAAATAGTCAAATCACAGGGCTGAGAGATCACGCAAAGGACTGCAGCACATTCTTAGTGAGGGATCCTTGGGTTTGATCTCTGGTACTGCAGCACAACCTGAGCACTGTGATAGCAAACCCTAAGGACTGAGTTGGGAGTAACCAACAAGCACCAGCAGGTATGTCCTCCAATTCAAAACAGAAACAAACAAAAACATGTAGAGCACCTGAGCCTCAATATCCTCCTCAGTGTCTCAAAAATATTTGCGGTCCACTCATCCCAGGGGCAAGACTACAGTCTGAAGATGGCAGAGTGCAGAATTGTCAGGAAGGAACAGAGATCAGCCTTAGACATGCTTGGCTGACCAGTGGTGCAAGCCCTTCACTAGACGGGCAGGTCAGAGTGGACATGGAAGGAATGTGAACAGCTGCCCCTGAAAATTAATCACAGTTCCTGCCCTCCCCCACTCCCAGACTCATGACTCACTTGATTGGAATTTTCTTCTACAGCTGGGAGTTGGGTAGTTGCTGGAAGTTGAAGCCCGGAGGCTTTTGGCTCTTTGTAGAGCTGTGTTGGGAAAAATGAAAGGGGCAGAGAAGATGGGGAGGAAAAAAATGTCAATATGCATATTAAATAGTCTTTTCTCCTATGACCCATTTATTAAAACTGATCAACTAATTATCACAAATTAAGCCTCTTCTGGCAGACTGCACCTTGGTGTCTTCATAATACCATCTACCCATTCATCTTTGAATCTACCTACTCCATTATTCACCCACCTCATTCATCCATTCATTTATCTACTCATACACCCATCCATCATCCATATAGCCACCCATTCATCCATCTACCCATCTATACAACCACCCATTGAGCCCACCAACCAGCCACCCACTTATCTATCCACCCAGCCAGATAGTCATACATATTCAACCTATCCATCATCCATACATCCATCCACCCATCCATCCTTTCATCCATGTATCTTTTCATCAAACAGTTTGTGAGAAACAATTATGAGACAAACATTGCCGTATTTCAGAAAATGCTTCAAAGTAGGATCCATTAAACATATCTATCATTAGTAATCAGATACATATGGCTTGCTCATGAATATATGTATGCTGATCACACATAGACACATTTATTTTCAGGAGAGTAGTTTTTTAAGATTTGTCTTTCATCATGTACGTTAAGGTCCCATGTACATTATTAAAGGAAGAGACTTGCTCTCATAGAAACCTAGAAGCTGATGAAAGCTCTGTTCTCTTTCTCTTCCCTTCGAAAGTCCTCAAAGTCTTTGGGGACTATCTTAAACTGAGCTTCTAGGAAAACAACTACTATAATTTCTTTTCTTGGCCTGGTTCTAACATAACCACATTTTAGGAGGCTGGGGACTATATACAGGATACCCTCTACCCTGATGGACTCTGAGAATTAGCTGAACGAAATGAACCTCTCAAGCATCAGAAATAAGATTCTGGTCATGAGAGTGTGAGAGAGGGCAGTGAATGATAATCCTGGCCTCGTTCACAGTCCCGCCCAAAATCAGCCTCAGGCTGCAGAATCTGTAAATACATGATAGCTGGAAAAGGAGAAAGGGGTGTATTCTCACACTGAGAGACTTGGAGGCTGCAAGAAACATGAGTCCATGTGGGAGAGAAGGTCTGGATGTAAAACCTGATGGTCTAGCCCCTTCTTTCTGTGAAAACTCCTAGATTATTTCTGTTAGTGTTTGGAGCTAGGGGACAGTTCTGACCAACCAAGTATCAGTTTGAAGGTTCTCTTTCCTCAGAGTGTCCTAAATACTTTCGATCCTTGACCAACACCCCCCCATCAGCTTCAATTGGAGATGCCTTTCTCTAATGTATTCTTGGTCCACAATGCATCCTCCCATGTTCATATCTCTGGGTTTGAGAGGATTTCTGCATACATTTCAACACTATAGGATTGTGTATGATCCCATAGCAATGATATTGCTTGTTTCTTTGGGTCACAGTGGCTTAGGAAGCTGTTAACAAAGGCATACAGAGCAGGGTTATTTCTAAAGCAATGATATAGTTTTATCTGATTTTCTATTTGCTTAGTGCCAACCCACTTATGAAGTTGAGTACTGGGATTGATGAGAGTTTATCCACACAATTTGAAGTCAACCCTATATAATCTGCTGAGGGCATTGACTGAAAACATCCAGCAACATAAAGCATAGCCCACAGACTGTGCAGAGTTTAACCCAACAATGTGATCTACCTGGTACTAAGTAAAATTTTGATGGGTAAGATACGATTGGTAGATGACTACTTGAAAGCCACACAGTCTATTCACTTCTCTCTGTGTCACACCTGACTCTGAAATTAATTGGAATTATGTGAAAATAAAGTTATTTGCAACACCATCTTGTTCTCTATACCACCCTATACCTCTGAGAACATGGTCCTTGGGAAGTCATGTTCTGACCATGTCCTTGCTTGTAAGCCAGGATGTCCAACTCCCAGCCTCAGGAATATCATAGCTATATGTTTTGTGGAGTTCAAACATATGCATCTCATATGACCCAGGCAATCCACTTCTTGTCATCTACTCCAGGGATCAAAAACTGTATTCAGAAATGAACATTTTAACATCTATGTTCATTGTAGCCCTATTCACAATAGCCCAAATATGGAAACAACCCAAGTATCCAAGAACAGATGACTGGTTACAGAAACTATAGTATATATACACAATGGAATACTAAATTTTAATCTTTAAGAAAAGATGAAATCATGTAATTCTTTACTACTTGGATGAATCTGAAAGCATCATGCTAAGTGAAGTTACTCAGAAAAAGGGGGACAAACATAGAATGATTTCTTATATGTGGGATTTAAAAAAAATACAAGGGAAATTACAAATGCCTAAAGGCACCAGAAACTGTAAGGTGAGGGAAGAGAAACTAATAATGGTGGAGGGAAGTAGAAGCTCTGGTGGAGGTAGAGGCACTGGAATGAGAATGATTTATGCAAGAAACCCCATCATTAACAATATTATAAACCACAGAGTCTAAAATTAAATTTAAAAAATATTTTAAGAAAGAGAAAATTCATCTTTTAGTATCATCTATATCATGTGAACTGGGAGATATTTGTAGAATAAGAAAAAGTGGCATGAGCTTTGAAACAAGCTGAAAACCAACATGGCTTCCAGGCAAGTGAACAAAGAAAGAATTGTCCATATTTTCTTTTTCACGAGCTTGCTAGAACACTCAGAATCTTTTGTTTTGTTTTGGCATTGGGTTTTGGTTTTGGGCCACATCTGGAAGCACTCAGGAGTTACTCCTGGCTCTGTGTTCAGAAATTGTTCCTAGCAGGCTCAGGGGACCATAATGGGATACCAGGGATGCCAGGTTGACTGCATGCAAGGTAAATGCCTGCCCGCTGTGCTATTACTTGGACCCCAAAATCAAATTTCTAATTCAACTAAAGCAACTGTTCAGGAGTACGATGTGCCTGTAGGATGTTACAGCACCTAACTTGGTTGTGTTAACCTTAATCTTGATGTTTAAGATATAGAATTTCCTTCTCCCACTTATATCCACTGGCCATAGAGGGGAAAAAAAAAGATGAAAACAAGGGAAAGAATTTAAGACAATTATGCATAGGAATAACATGGAGCCAGGGAGATGAAGGGGTGTGTACAAGTCAAGCAATACCCAGCAGGGGGCAGGTCTGAACTCTACATATACACAACCTTCCTGGCCAGACAGCGTCATAAATGAGTATTGCTATACAAGAGTATTTTTATGACATTTTCACTTAATGTTCAGAAACAAATGAAACAACAGAATGGCCAGCTAGCAACAAGAGCTAAATGGAGATTATTTTCACAAATTTACTTGTTACTTCTATTTGTTTTCTTTTTTTACTTTTCCTTCCCCCACCTCTTTTCTATTCCTTTTGAAAAATAATTTTGCTCTAACTTATCTGGAAACAAATGTATTACAGTAAACTATGTCAACTATGTGATATATGTTCTTTAAATCAAGTAAATTAAAAATTTTGTTTCAACTAGGGTAATTAATTTATAGAATTTTGTACTTTCAGAAGTGTCCTTACCCATTATCTCATTCATAGTTGTGGTGCTGAAGCCTTTGGTTTGGATTCTTGCTGAGGGTACACACTTGTAGCTGTAGGACCTGTATACATGCTTACTTGGTTCACTCAATGTTTGAGTTGTTCGAGTGGTAGTGCTTGCCAAGATCATGTGCTGACACAAATGCTCACTGGGGACTTAGCAGGGGTATGTCACACACTGGCATCAGTGGCATTTACACATATTTAATTGTGCTCTAGAAAGGTTTCAGAAGCCAGGAGAAGTTGGGGGATGTGTGTCAAATAGTTCAATTGAGTGATAGGTAACACACACCTGGCTGTACCATCCTCTGTTGTGCTCAGGGGTTACTCCTGGCTGTCTGCTCAGAAATAGCTCCTGGTAGGCACGGGGGACCATATGGGACACCGGGATTTGAACCAACCACCTTTGGTCCTGGATCGGCTGCTTGCAAGGCAAATGCCTCTGTGCTATCTCTCCCCCCCCCCTTTTTTTAAATCTTTATTTGGGCCCGGAGAGATAGCACAGTGGCATTTGCCTTGCAAGCAGCCGATCCAGGACCAAAGGTGGTTGGTTCGAATCCCAGTGTCCCATATGGTCCCCCGTGCCTGCCAGGAGCTATTTCTGAGCAGACAGCCAGGAGTAACCCCTGAGCACCGACAGGTGTGGCCCAAAAACCAAAAAAAAATCTTTATTTAAGTACCATGATTACAAACATGTTTGTAGTTGGGTTTCAGTCATAAAAAGAACACCCAAAGAGTCCTTTTAAAAAAAAAGGATTCTAGTCTCAATTCTGGTCTACCTGTGAAACTATCACTGGTGGGAAATTCTTCTCATAGCCTCCAGAGGGTGGTGTAGGACAAGTTGTGCTCTGACTGGGCTATAAATGAATTGGTCCCTAAGAGGCACAGTTAACAGAATCCAAACACTTGATCTATTAAAACAAGCTGAGCTGCTAATGATAACTATATATTCTGGTGTGGGGGCATCCAGCACCAAGATACACAATGCCTCAGGAAAGTACTCAGCTCATCTGTCTATCAGTAGTTGGCCTGAGGAAAGATGGCATGGGTGTGCTGTGAAATGTATTTATTAGCATTGCCTAGCCAGAGTTGAGGGTGCAGTCTCCAAGTCCTGAATATGTGTAGCAGCCCAGTGTGTCCCCAGGTGACCCCTGTATGGCCCAGGACAGCATTGCTCCAATAGTAGCTGAGTTCACATTCCGTGCTTTCCAGAAAGCCAGAAAGGGGAAACTCAGAGGAGGCAGTAGGAGCCTGCTCCAGGCAAGAGGGTCCTGGAGTTCCTTATCTCTGCCTGCCATGCTCCCACTTGAGAGTACCAAGCTTCTCTTGGAGGATGGTCAGTCCTAAGTGAGATCTTTTTACCTCTAGCCCTAGCCCTAGTGCCTGTGACCTCTGAGGTCTCTTGAAGAAAATCTTGGTCATGGTCTCTTTCCACCCCTATCCCCAGGTTCTCAGCTCACCATGCATAGCTTTGGACTCCTGATGGTCCTGAGGAGACAAAAATCCACTGGGGGCCTCCCTCAGGGAGCTGTGCCGGGAGAGGGTGTCCGATGGGGCTGGAGGGTCCAGCTGCTGGTCTTCCTTCTCATAGGCTTTAACACTGGAGGCCCGGCTGCCACCATGAGACTCGGAGTCAGAGCTGAAAGGACAGAGAGAGACTGAACATGGAGACCTGCCTCTGCCTTTACACTACCCACTTTCTACAGCCATCTTTGAATTTGCCCAATTGGCTTCCCACAAACCTGGACTTTCCTGGCCAGGGTCTGATGAGCTGTCTCTGAGTCCAGAGGACAGCCTTGGCTTTGTTATGATGACTGTTCCACCATCCTCGAACTCATCAGGTCCTAGCACCTGGGACTCAGTTGTAATTGCACTTGGACATAGGTATTTTCAAAAGCTAAGTTACAATGAGGCCCTTGGGCTGAATCCCTAAGCAATTGAATTTATAGCCTTATAAGAAAGGGCACTTGGGCACAGATTGCATATTACTATGATAATGCAGCTGATCTCTCAAATCCCAGGAGTGATATTTTTTTTTTTGAGTGCAAATTCTCTTTCTTTTCTTTATTCTGGGGTGTCAACTCTTACTGCCATTCTCTTTGGATGCTCCAGAGTTTTTGTATACACTGCAGTCTCTAGTTCCCTCAAAACTCTCCCACTTTATTGCGGCACCATAGTCTATTGATAAGACATTCGTCCAAGTTGACAAATTGCAGATGAAAAACCCAAAGGTCACCTCCATAAAATACTACTAGTAGTAATTTCTTATGGGTGCCACTCTAGTGGTGCTCAGAGCTTATTCTCAGTTCTGCTTAGGGATCACTTCTGGAGGTGTATGGTGACAATTTAGGGTGATGGATATTGAATCTAGGTCAGCTATGTGCAAGACAGTTTTTAACCTGCCTACTTTACTATTTGTCTAGTCCCTATTATTTTTCAGTAGAGGACATAACTGGCCATGATGAGCTAAAAATCAGGCCTTCACACATACAATGAGTGTGAACCATCATTCAAGCCATTTCCCTATACCACCTGTTATTCTTTTTTTTTTTCCCTCATTTTTCCATCTTTATTTAAACACCGTGATTACAAACATGACTGTAGTTAGGTTTTAGTCACAAACAAAAAATACCCCCCTTCACCAGTACAACATTTCCACCACTAATGCTTCTCATACTCCTCCACCCATAACCTCTGTCTGTATTCAAGACAGGTATTCTACTTCTCTCGATCATTAACATTGTCATGGTAGTTGTTAGTGTTCTAACTGCACTCTCTCCTCCTTGAGGTGAGCTTCATATCGTGAGTCAGTCCTTCTGGGTCTCATCTCTGGGCATTATTACAATAATGTCTTTTATTTTTCTTAAAACCCATAGATAAGTGAGACTATTCTGTGTTCTGTCTCTCCTTCTGACTTACTTCACTCAGCATAATAGTTCCTATATCCATCCATGTATTGGAAAATTTCATGACTTCATTTCTCCTGATGGCTGCTTACTATTCCATTGTGTATATGTACCACAGTTTCTTTAGCCATTCATCTGTTGAAGTGCATCTTGGTTGTTTCCAGAATCTGACTATTGTAAAGAGTGCTGCGATGAATATAGGAGCGAGGAAGGGATTTTTGTATTTCATTTTTGTGTCCCTAGGGTATACCCCTAGGAACCATCTGTTACTTTAACTAGATAGTGAACCACACCTTCCCTCTCAAGATAAATTCTTTTGAATCCACTGTTTTCCCTTTTTATAGTAAGTGTTGCTAGCTGCTTCTCTGTTTGCCCTCAGAATGTCCAAATGTCTCAGGGTTATGATCAAGGCACAGCTCCTCTTTAAAAGATGTTCTTACATCATAGTAAACTATTGTCTCCTCTGCCCAGGCATCCCCATCTCCAGTGCTGATTCCCAAGCATTTCAGACAAGTATAATCAACTGTAGACCTGATCTACAACTAGTCACTTAACTGATTGTGAAAACCAAGACACCCAAACAGAACTCTTTTTTTTATTTGTTTGTTTTGTTTTTGGGCCACACCCAATGACGCTCAGGGGTTACTCCTAGCTATGCACTCAGAAATCGCTACTGGCTTGGGGAATCATATGGGACAGTGGGGGGTGGGGGGGAGATTGAACCATGGTCTGTCCTAGGTCAGCCGCATGCAAGGCAAATGCTGCGCCACCACTCTGGTTCCTCAAAACAGAACTCTTTACGGTCTTCACAAACCTGTTTCTTTCTTGCAACTATCTCCACGAATGCAATTCTAGAATGACTGTGATTCCGTGTTGAATTAGATAGAATCTGGAACATGTGCTTAAATTATTTCTCCCTCACATCAGTCATCAGCAGATTCTTCTCTAGCCTCAGAGCTGTCCTTTCAATGCTTACCTGAGCCACACGCTCTCACGGGGCCTCCCTGCCTCTATTGCCTCACATCCCTATTTTACTCATTCTCCAAACAAAACTTGCTGGATTTTGAAAAATACACACCATGATTTTAAAGTTCTCTAATTCATTTTTAATTGCACTGAGAGTAAAATTATTTATATACTTAGGTTTCTGGACTACACCTAGCTGCATTTGAGGCTACTCCTGTCTCTGTACTCAAAAATTGCCACTAGTAGGCTCGGAAGGTCATATGAGATACCAGGAATCAAACCCAGGTCCATCCTGGGTCAGCAGCATCCAAGTGCCCTACTGCAGTGCTATCACTCAGGCCCCAAATTTTATTTATTTTTGGTTTTTGACCAACTTAGTGTTGGTCGGGGCTTACACCAGTTCTGTGCTCAGGCATCACTCTGGGGGGTCATTGGATTCCAATGTGCTGCTGGAGATTAAACAAAGGTCATCCAGGAAAGTGACTTAACCTCTCTACTATTTCTCTAGCCCCACAAATAAAAGTTTAACTCATTACCCTGACTCCTGTCTTATTTTGTGGTACCACCATTATTCTTTTACCCTCGTTACATATCAGTTATTTAGACCCTTTGTAGACCCTTCATAGTGGTATTGCAGTTAGAGCAGCTTTCTTCACTAATAATTTTAACTGTAAATATCATTAAGGAAAAAGACAAAAAATTATAGATAGTATGCTCTATATTTTAGCTAGAAATTTTTGGTTTTATCTTGATTGGGAGCCACAGTTGGCAGTACTCAGTGCTTACTCCTGGCTTTGTACCCAGTGATCAC
This sequence comes from Suncus etruscus, assembly GCF_024139225.1. Taxonomy (NCBI): domain Eukaryota; kingdom Metazoa; phylum Chordata; class Mammalia; order Eulipotyphla; family Soricidae; genus Suncus; species Suncus etruscus. The sequence goes on along the minus strand of NC_064856.1, from coordinate 62,145,450 downwards.
TCTTTTTTTTTTTTGTTTTGTTTTTTGTTTTGTTTTTGGTCCACACCCATTTGATGCTCAGGGGTTACTCCTGGCTATGTGCTCAGAAATCGCCCCTGGCTTGGGGGGACCATATGGGACGCCGGGGGATCAAACCGCGGTCCTTCCTTGGCTAGCGCTTGCAAGGCAGACACCTTACCTCCAGTGCCACCTACCCGCCCCCCCCAGTGATCACTCTTAGTGGGCTTGAGATATTATATGGGGTGTTGGAGATCAAATCCAGATCAGCAGCATGCAAGGCAAAAGCCGTAGCATTGCTCAAGCCTTGTGCTTCTCTATAGTTTAGGTGGCAAAAAGTATGATGCTAAAAATTCTTTATGGCATGACTTTAATTTAAAATGACTAAATGGGACTGGGGAGATAGTTTAAGGGTCTATCTTACAGAGACATCAGGCCTACTTGGGGGCCTGCGGCCTATTAATTCCACTGCTGAGGTGCTCTGACTGTCCATTAGTCAACCAAAGTCCAGTTTATGGGCAGGAATTTAATAGCACAGAGGTTGGAGCATTTGCCTTGTATACATCCAATGCGGGTTTAAATCTCAGCATCCTGTACGGTCTCCTGAGCCAGCCACAAGTAATTTCTGAGCACAGAGCCAGATGTAACCTCTGAGAGCTACTGGGTATGCCCCCCTAACAAACTATCACATTACCCCTATATACATAGATGATCTTTCTTTTGATAACTATGTCCTAGTTGCCTGTCTGTCCACCCAATTTGAGTCATACTCTATACGAGAAAAGCCTTTGTCTTGTATGTTTCACTGCTGTATTTCCAGTTTCATCCATCATGAGGACACAGTATCTACTGTTGATTGGCCTTAATGGACTCAGTGAGCCTGGGAAGGCTGAATGCCTTCCACTCTGTCAGTGATGTGATGTGGATAGTGAGAGGGTGCTCGGAGAAATACTTTTCCAGGGCTTCCTCTGCCCTGTCTCCCCACCACCAGGCATCAACATCTTACTTCTATCTCACTGTGACAGGAGATACTCTCTCAGCAACTCCCACTGCAGCTCATATTAGAGAACATGTCAGTGTGACTAGGGTCTCTTCCTCCTTGGAGCATCACCACCTACCACATTCCTGATGAGCTGGCTCTGATTGAGTCATTTTACATATGAATGTGCTGAACTGACAGCTCTCCCAGGGGACAGGTACCCAAATTCTTCCCATTTCATAGAGGATAGAACTGAGGCACAGAGAGGCCTCCCTACTGGGGAAAGAAGACCAGATCCCAAATGCAGCCCCTATGACAGTCTCATCCTACAGTATTAACATACCTGCTGTCATCACTGGTGACCAGGACACACACAGCTAGCACATCCTTCTCAGCCATGTCCTCCCTAGGATTGATCCTCACTGAAGTCCACTCAGAGGAGGTTGGAGAGGTGACCTCACCTTCCTTATCCCTAAGATCAGGCTCAGCGATGCTCTTGGGCTTCTTGGGGGAGGTCGGCTGATCTGCTGAGAGAAGAGGGTCTCGAGAGATAGTGGAAAAGAGCGGATCCTGCAGGCACTTATTCACCCTCCAGAAGCTTCTCCAGGAGGTCCATTGCCACCCAGTGATGCTCAGGGGTTATACTCAGGCGGCAGTTTGTTCAGACTCATCCTCTGTGCTTCTGCTGGGCATGAAGAGCCCAACTGTGGTATGCAGGACAGGGGCACACACATTCTCTCATTTGGCCCCAAAGGAGGAACCTGAAATTGAGTGTCCCCCACTTTGGACCTACCAGCCTCTGAAGCTGCTGTTATCAAAGATCTGACATGCTTCTAAGGTTAGTAGAACTTTCATGGTTCTCATTTTATTAGATGATTCTGCAGCCTTTGACTTTGAGGGAGTCGATTACACCTTTTTTCTGGCAGCAGCTCTCCTGTCCAGTACAGCTTCCCACTTTTTGACTATCTCTTTCTCTGGTGTTTTGCTGGTTTCCCTTGACCCCTGACCTCCTGACACTGGAAGGCTGACACCTGGTGAGGTCTTTGTCTTTGACTCCTTCCCTTCTCACATGTGCTTGATCCCTGGGTGACCTTACCTGGCCTCAGGATTTTCAAACCTTGACCCTTGACAATGCTGGCTTTCCATCTTGAGCTTCACATTTCCCCCGAATCTGGACTTGCTTGTACCCCATTCTCATTCATTGCCATCAGAATGTCTAATAGACACTTCAAGTTCTACACATCAAATAGAGATAAACGCTAGATTCTATCTCTCCCCAATGCTGCCTCCCACACAGACTTCCCTCTTCCTGAAATCAGCTATGTCAGCCTTCTGGCCAAATAAATAATTTTTTTTGGTGGGGGGCCACACCCAGTGATGCTCAGGGGTTACTGCTGGCTATGCACTCAGAAATCACTCCTGGCTTGGGGGACTATATGGGATACCAGGGGATTAAACTGAGGTCCGTCGTAGGCTAGCACAAGCAAGGCAGATGCCTTACAGCTTTGCATTACTGCTCCGGCCCCTAAATAAGTGATATTTTGTCTGTTTTATTTGTTACTAGAATCGAGCTTTGCATTAAGTAGATGCTCAAGAAATACTTGGTGAAGGAATGAATGATTGAGTCAAAGAGGCATCCAAGTCTCAGCTTGACCACTGACTAACTGGGGTTGCTTCTCTAGTTATAGTGAAGTATGAAGCATATGTTTTTTTCTTCTCTCTAAGCAAGATGTAATAATTATCTCTATATGCTTAAAATATATTGATGAAGACTAGTATCTGAAAAGTATCTTTTCCTTATAGAACTATTAGAAATGCTCTGATAAGTATTTATATTTGGTATCTTAAATATTTTCCATGTGTTTTACATTTAAGGTTTTTTCCCCAGCATTAATTGTGCTTTTCTATCATGTGTATGTTTCATGCAATTTTGCATCAGTCATTCACCGTTTATTACATTGTAAGAGTTTTCTTATGTACCACTCTCTGTTGTTGAGTAAGGACTATATCTCTGGTTAAAGATTTTCCAATATGCTTCACATTCACTTGGATTTTCTCCAGCAAAAAATATTTGATGCCATGAGAGAGTGCTTAAGGTTTGTTATGTTCTTTATACCTGTAAAGTTCCTCCCCAGTGTGATAATCTGATAATGAGAAAAGTTGGGCTGTAGATAAAAGTCTCATTAGGTATTATTTCTGCTTCCCCAGTTTTCCCATATTAGCCATCCATCCAGCCTTGTGGTCAACCATTAGATGCTGGTTCTTCCTGCTGCTTCCTGGTTCTATGCATCCTCTCACCCCCATCACATAATCTTCCTTAACTCAATCTCCATCTCTGTAGAAAACTCAAGAAAGTTGTATTTTATTTTGTTTTGTTTTGAGGACACAGTGTTGATCAGGGGTTACTCCTGACTCTCCACTCAGAATTACTCCTGGTTGATTCAGAGGAACCATATGGGATGCTGAGGATTGAACCTAGAGTTGGTCAAATCAAGGTGAATGCCCTATCCCATGTATTATCTCTCTGGCTCCCCAAAAGTTGGATTTTATGTGAATTACCTTATATTTTAAAATATACATGAAAAACAAGACAGGTCTATCTGTTTTACATAAACCAATATGTCAACAATCCGCACCCCTAACACATATGTATCTCTGTGTTTTAATACAGATCTGTCCATATCAGTGTTGGTGTAGCTGCAGATGAGAGGTTTAGGGATCTTGGTATTATTACAGCATGCTTGACTTCCTATAGTAATTTCTGCAGCAACTCACTTTTACTGGTAATTGTTTTTAAAATAAATTGAGTCTGTTAATCCTTACTCAATCTTCTAGGAATAAGAAATTCATCCTCATTTGCTGTTGAGAAACAGGTGATTGAGAAGTTTCAGCACCTGTCTTCACACGTGATTCCATTGGATGTGTGTGACCAAAACTGGATGCCAATGTCTATAGTCTTTATGTCAGAGGTTGAGAATGTCCAAATATGGAATGTGCTCTGCTTGTAACTCTGCCCCTTTGTTCCTGTAAAGTAACTGCTTTGTCCTATTTATTACCTTGCTGTCCCTTACACTAGAGCAATTAGTATGACCATCTCTTTCAAAGTAATGTAAGATTGGGTCACAGGACTTACTTTTCTGGGTGAAAACTTGTAGGTGTGACCTTAGTAGAGGCCTCATGTGGCCTTGTTATTTATCTTGTCCACTCACACACTTGCAGGTTTGCCCTGAGAAGACCCAGATGCCTCTTCAGCCTTTGATCCCTGATTGTGCGCACAAGGTACAGATTTAGAGCCAGACTCTTGCCTGGAGCCCAGCCTGACCAATCTCACAGTCAGGCCACCTTGACTACTACAGACAAATCAGAGCTACTAATCATGTGCCAGAACAACAGCTACTACAGGAATGGGATTTGAGAGGCCGCTTGCCAAGAGTTGCTGTGGCAGAGACCTGGTTATGTACCTAGCTGAAGTGCAAAGGTCAGCTGTACCTAAATATGGTTGTGCAAGTCTGAGTTCACACATAAATACTTATGGCTCTAAAAGATTCTTAGTACCCTCATCCTATGCCAGGACTAGAGATTAGCCATGAGATTTATTTTCAAGGATGTATTTTTGCCCCCTAGGTAAGGGAAAGAATGTATGCAAATATTTGTGTTATAAAGCAGACCAATAAAGAGTGTGGCTGAGGTGCTGAGACAGAGTACAGGAGTAAATGGCAAATCATGAGTGGGACCCCAGCTTGGTTCCTGGCAGAATATGTGCCCTGAGTACTGTAGATGTGGTCCCAAGCACTGCTAGGGGGTCTAGTTGACTGAGTCTAGCAAGGAGTGGCCTCAGGCCTCCTGAACACTATTAAAAAGGACCTTCTTATTTCTCCCAAAAAGTGTGTGGCCAGGGGCTGGAGTGATAGTGCAGTGGTAGCACATTTGCCTTGCATGCGGCTGATCCAGGGCAGACCTGGGTTTAATCCCTGGAATTCCATATGGTCCCCCAAAGCCAGGAGTGATTTCTGAGCTCATAGCCAGTAGTAACCCCTGAGCATCACTGGGTGTGGCCCAAAAACCAAAAAGCCAATAAAAAGTGGATGGCCAAAACAAGATGCAAGGGCAGAAGAGATGATAATAAATGTATTGGATCAACAACACCATCTTAATTGAGTTTGACTAGGATTTGAACAAGCAGACAAGGACATGAGATTCCAGGGAATAGACCTTAGCCAGCAGAAATGAGTAGGTGAATGTTGCACTCTGCGTGGGATAAAAAATGAGTTGTGGCAGGAGGGTAAACAAGAGACCATTGGTAAATGATCAACCAAAGTGCCTTGCATGCCAAGATAAAGATCACTCTAAGATTCACCATTGAATGATTGAAAGCTGGCTTGGCGTAATATATGTGTCTCATGGAAGGACTGCTCTGATGGCAGAGTAGTAGGACAAGAGAGGGTGCATGGGAAAGGAGAGTAGGTCATCATAAGGGACTCCCATTGAGCAAAAGAGATGGCTGAGGAGGCAGGGAGTAGAGACAGCCTAGTGGATGAGACAGGTGATAATAGGTACTAAAGTGATCAGATCTCATAGTTAGGGTCCAGCCTGCACTTTTAAGTACAAAGATTGAGGATGGGTTATGTCAGGGCATGCGTCCTGGGCTGGATAGGGACATGGTTCAGTAGCATAGACACAGAAAAATACCATTTTCAGCATACCTCCACATTGGTGGAGGGTCAGGCTTCTCAGGGACAAGACTTTTGGAAAGAAACCAGTATTACCTCTGGTCCAGAACAAGTCATGTCCCTTCCCTCCTGCCTACTCCAGGCCTATCCTACAGGCTACATCTGGATCTTAAGGCTCAAAATCACAAATTCTCCTATTGTGCCTCTACTTTCAGACACCTTTCTCCTGCCAAGAAGAGAATTCCTGATACAGCAGCAGGGAAGTCATCTAAAGCCATTAACAACAGCACCCTAAAGTCAGTGTCAAGTGCCCAGGCACTTGTTCAGTACCTTTCACTCCGTCATCTCGGCTTGTTAAGTGTGGACAGGGAAGGCTGTCAGCTCCAAAGCCTGAGCAGAAGTGGGCTAGTCATCATCTGCTAGACACAACATTTGTACTAAAATCCTCAAAGCCTAAAATGCCCTCAAATCACCATCCTGAAAGATCGAAATATCAAATTTAAACATCTTCAGAGTCGAAGAGAAAACATAGGTAAAAACTGACTTGAGGAGCACTCTTTCACCAAATTACTCAATCACACAACTTCCTACCCATTATCTTCAGCTTTGCCTTCCAAAGAATAGCCCATATCAAAGAATAACAAGAATTCCATCTGCTTGTCATCCTTCAAAGCAAACCACTGCAGATACTGAAGGTCCATCATGGTGACAAATCACTGGAAATGGTAGCTTTTTTTTACATTAGATATTTGATTTTTGCAGAAGATACACTTATATTCACCACAAAATCTCTGACCCAGGAAAGCTAGCATAGACTTTGCCCTGAATAATGAAGATTACTTTCAAAAATGGTTCAACACTACTTTTTATTGATTAGAAACAATTCATGCCCCTATCTGATTAGAAAATTCTGACTTTAGCCATCCATTTATATAGTACTAGTGAAAAGGCAAAACAGATCTCTTTATAAAGGCTTTTTTAGAGATTTTTGTGGACTTTGGCTCTCCAAACTCCAGATGTGGTTAGGTGTGATCACTGCTTTTAAAAGTGATTTTCAAGGTATTTCCAATAAAGTTTGACTCTTCCAGTTAGCTCTAGGCACTAGTAAGAAAATTCAGATGAATGGATTGATCTTGTGAGACAGCAGTGTGGAAAACTTCAGTTTAAAAATATTTCATTTGTCTTCATGAACATTCCTTTCAGCTGATGAAAAATTCCAGGAGCTCTTAATGAATTAAAACCATGTTTGCCTGAAGAATTCAGTGAAGTTCTTGACTGGTTCAAAAATAATTATGTGCATGGTAGGATAAGAAAACACTTATGCAAGAGGTCTGGTGTTTGATCAGCAGAATTGTTTCTGTCTCCATATGAGTACAGGCAGAATAAATTTCTGTGCCCCAAACAATACTGTAGCATAGCAAGGAAGATAGAGACATTAATAGGAAATGCTCATGTCAATGTATATCACATTGTAGAAAATTTCAAAAGAATAATACCAGAAATAAAAAAATTAGTATGGATATATTCTCCGCAAGTAGGCTGTATTTCAAAGAATAAGCAGTTCTTCATGATGTCAGACTTCAAAATCTAGATAATGGTCATGACTATCAGTAAACTCTCAGACATTACCTCTGAGCAGATGCCCATGATCTAGTCCTATAAGTTAGTTTTACACATACCAACTTTCTTTTTTAATTGTTAGTGCTTTTCGATTTTTCCCATTCGAACTGAGCACTTTCAGCAATCTATTTTAAATTATTCTTCTATATTTTATCTTGGCATCATTTCCAATATTGATGTTTGCTTTTGCATTTTCAGTTTTAACATGCATACTGTTCCATGCTGGTTCTATGCCAGTATTATATGTGTCCATAATTTTTTCAATGAAAGAGAAAACTAACCTCAACAAGTATGAAGACTTCCACAAGATTTTATGAATAACAGTGATGTCCTTTATCGGGTATCCACAGATGATAACATTTTTTCCCAGTATATGCTCTATTGTGTAAATTCTCCTATGAAGTTTCAGTCATGTTTTCTGTTTCTCAATTGAGTTATTTACATTAATTATTTAGTTTTTGTTTGTTTTTGGACCAGATCCAGTGGTTCTCAATGGCTACTCCTGACTCTGCTCTCAGAAATCACTCTTGGCAGGCTTGGGGATGCCGGGATGATAACTTGGATCAGCCACTTGCAAGACAAACACCCTACCCACTGTGGTATTGTGCTGGCCCCTACTTATTCAGTTTCCTCTGGTGCTAGGGATTAAATCTAGGGCATTATACGGTGAAGTATGTGGCTTAGTGACAAGCCACATACTTCACCGTATAATATACCTTATAATATAATATATATTATATATTATATATATATAATATAATATACCGTATAATATAAAACATACCTTGCTCTCCTTTAAAAATGTGAATAAATGCCTTAAGAATTTTAAAATTTATATTTTAAGGGTTTTAATATTTTATGATGGTTGGGAAGATTTGAGAATTTAGGGATTTTGACCTTTGGAGATAATAATAATACTGTAGATTATATCCCAAAGCCTGGCATCCAGTGAGTGACTCAGCCTGGGCCACACAGTGGCTGTGTATATGCTCAGCTCCCAGGAGAGGGACAGGATAATCCTGTGATCTAACTTCCCAGGGAATTAACTGTTTTTCATCCCAGACTTCGTCTAAACTTATCCAAGCTCACAGGCAGAATCATGGATTCCAGGGCATGAGTCTGCCTTAAGGAAGGAGGTGCTTGGGGTGGTGGGAGAGAAGGTCCCAGAACCTCCCAGGGAATAGTTCTACTCAGAGATAATCTTTTTCACCTCTCTCAGCATTCCAGCTAGGTATCTACTCGAGAGACAATGTTAGAAACTGTACGGAAAAATATGTTCCCACATATATGTTTTAACAGACCATCCTTGGCAGCCAAATCTCAAGGCCCCAGCTCTCCAAATCATGTTATTCCTGTCTTCCTTAAATCTAGAGTCCTGATATATTTTGCTGTTCCCTCTCCTCCATAACCCAGAGAAACAAACCAGCCACATATTTTCCTATATACTCTTTCACCCCTCTTTACAGATTAAATAAAAACAACTGAGGCTCAGGAGAGTTTTCCCACAGTTTCTAGGTCACAAAAGTGCTAACCACCAGAACCCAGCCAGGGTCTGATCTTGCCGAAGCTCTTTCTGTGTTCTATCACACTTATCTCTGAAGAAGTATCTCATGAAAGATAGCAATGAAAAAACACTTCCTGGGAAACAGTCAGGGAAACTGGAATTTAAGCCAAGAATGACTCCACAGAGAACAGATAACACAAAATTAGTAATGCAAACTAATCACAATGGTGCTGGGAGAGAGGAAAAGCTAAGTGGAGAATCATGAAACAAATCAAGCGAACAACAGAGCAATCATGAAACAGTCAAAGGAGCAACGTTAGTTGCTGATGGGTGACACAAAGGAGCAGTTGGTGTCATGAATCCAGAGGCATGGGTCACCCCCAGGTGTACCATGAAGGAGATACAGAGATGAGAGGAATAACCTGTCTTCTCCATTGATTTTACTGTCTATTCTCCCACTAGTGTAGTTCAATGGTCAAACCTAATAAGAAATCAACTCCATGGGTTTCTGGGAAATGCAAGTTGCATAGGTATACTTTTCTAATACTAAACAGATAAGCAAATATTTAAATAGTGAACAGCCTCCCTATCTTCTTCTTAGGTAGACTGTGATGAGTAAAGATAAGTTCTTAGTGAGATGGGGGGATGCCACAGGAATGGCATTCCTTTTATGTCAGACATTCCCTTTAACCATTGTCCCGAGATTCTAGATTTGCTTCAGAAGAGCCTTTATTTATACCAGTACCATAATTCTTTGCAGTTTGTGTCCCTTTTTTATGTAGGGGGTTGGTGATCACACTCAGCAATGCTCAGTGTTTATTTCTAGCCCTGTACTCAGGAACAATTCCTGGCCATGCTCAGGGAGCCAAATGTGGTGCTAGGATTTATTGGAATTCAACCACATGCAAAGCAACTTCTGTCATGTGCTTTAATCCCTGTGCTTACATCCTTTCCCTCTAACCAGTGCATGTCCACTTAATATGGGGATTACTACTCTCTCTTCCAAGGGCCATTTGAATATTTCTAACATCATTCATGGGCCACACAATACAGCCAGATGGGCCACACACAGCTGATGAGACACTGTCATGCACCAGAGATGGACTCCATGATTTTATTCCTACCCTGCTTTTAGAGATAAAGGTGTAGATGCCCAATGACAGAGCTGCTGCCATTGTAGTACTTCATAAATTCATATTACTACCAGGAATGTTATTTCCAGAGGTTTTCAGGGCGATAAGCACAGTGAATAATATGGGTCTCAGGCCCATCCTGTAGGATGGGTATGGGGTCATGCCCTGTTGCATTTTTTGCCAAGAATCCCCAGACAGTATACAGGCTGTCTGTATGCAAATGTGTATATTCTCAGTCTCACCGTTCACTGTCTTGAAAACAGGCACTGCTCTGTCAAGGCCTACCTGTGTTCGCAACAGCTTCAGTGCATAGACCTACTCAGTTGTGTACAAGCCAGCCAGAATGTCTACTCAACCCTCTATAAGCACAGGTCCTTCTTGATTGCTGCCAGAATAGCTAGTCCACTGTTCTGACAGAGTCTGTCTCTTCCTAGACAGCCAGATACCAGAAAAGTGACAGGCACATATAGGTTCATGACTTGGCAAGAGAGTTGCCTCCAGCAGGACAAGGCAGTCAGAGGTATAGTATCTTCCTAACAGTTCCACTGATCCCCAAAGCATCAAAACAGTGAATTTTTGGGCTGGCAAGATGACTCTAAGTCATCAGGCATTGTCTCTGGGAACCTGGAGTTTGATCTACAATTTGATCATCAAGTACTATATGGCCTTCCAAGAACTGTATGGTTTCCTCCAGTAATGCTGAGATTGTCTCTCCACTCAAAAAAGAAATCTGTCTTTCCTTTCTCTTGTCAATGGCAGAAATTTACCTAGGGGCCTCAGGAGGCAAAGTCGGGGTGATCCTTGAGTACAAAGTCAGTAGTAAGCCTTGAACATTGGGGGGTGTGACCAAACAATTAAAACAAAACAAAACAAAAAAAAGATTCCTCTAGGGCAGGGCCACAAAATGTACGGAAGGCTGCAAACGGCTCGCGGGTCGCGAGTTTGAGACCCCTGGTTTAGGGTGTCAGTATTCTGACCCTGACTTTTCTCTCCCCCTTTGCCTTATCACAGAAAAACAACTATGTTGGGCCAACTCTGAGCAGCCAACTTTGGACACAGCTGGGACCTATGTAGTGTTCTATCTGATGATATTGTGAGGAAAACTTGAAGTTTCCAGGAAGAAGACCCACCATTACCAAGTAAAACAAGAATGAAAGTGGCTGTGGGGCCCATGTTTGTTCCATGGATAGGAAGGAATCCCAGTGATGAGCACTGATCTACAGGGTACCACATGTATAAAATTCACAGTCTATTACAGGGAGTGAAGTCACTGAGGTGCATTTGAGGCCTATTAGTTGGAAGTAGCCTCCATGAGGCTGAGAAGTTAGTTTTGTATGTAAGAAGCACCCCATCTATTGCTGACTCCATGGTCCTCTTACTGCTCTTGGTCTCAGTTAAGGGCCATGATCCCCAGTTCAGGCTGTGGTGGACAAATCATTTCCCATACAATCTGTAGTCTCAAACCTGCCATTGGATTCCTGTTGCCAATATTCAGGGATGAGAGAGGATGTATATGACTGTGACATGGGCCTTGACATCCATGAAACTGCTGTCTGCTGCCATTGTCAGTCCTGACTCCCACAGATCTTCATTCTCATGTTCCATTGGCCACCCAGCATATCATATTCCATACCCCATTCAAAAGCAAAATAAAAACTCTTTTCCTATTTATGCAAAGGGTTGCACAATAGGATCTCCCTCCTGAACTATGGGTTAACACCAGCAAAACCTTCTTTGCCCCAAGATAGTTATAGACTCAGTCTGAGACTCCAGACAGAAAGCAGGACAGGCCATTTCTTTACTCATTTTACAGCTATTGATTGAGAATCTATGATGTGCCAAGTTCTATCTACTCTCTGTGCTATTTGAGCATTAATCAGAAACACAGATCCAGAGGAGTGGATAAAGAAGCTAAAATAATTGATGACATCTTGCCATTTGAGACAACATGGATGGATTTGAAAACTTTTATGCCCAGCACAATAAGTCAGATGAAGAAAGACAAACACCAGATGATCTAACTCATTATGAATATAAAGGAACAAGCCAGAGAACAGAAAAAAAACTTGCACATTGAGCACAGAACTGAGATTGCTAGAGGGAGAGGGAAGAAGGGAATTAAATGGAGGAGGTGATTCAATAGATAGAGAATGGGGAGATTGTTTTTGGCACTTTGGTGATAAATGTGATGACAATTTTTAGAATCTAGAAAAAAGCACTCTTGAAATATACACAATCATGTAAACTAATGACAACTAAATAAAAAAAACCCATAACATCAACTAAAAAGAATTCTTTCATAACATCTTTTTGAAGATTGACTATTTTAATGATCCAGCATTTTATAAATTATTACATGGCTCAAGCTGGCTTTCTATTTTATATACCTGGAATTGCATGGTTTTGAGATATTAAAAACATGAAAAGTATAGTGGAAAACATGAGAAACTAATGTTCTAAAAGGTGGAAACCTAATAAGTAATACACATCATTTATAAGTACATAATATGGCTGGAAATAATAAAGAATATGGGAAATTTTGCCTAGGAGAGTAAGGGGTACAGGAGGTGAAGATGACAGATTAAAGGTAGAGCTCAGTGGGAGGCAGGCGTGGAACAAGGACTTAAATAAAGGCCATGTTCAGTCATTTGGATATAAAAAAGAGGGAAACCAGTGCTGGAGTAATAGCACAATAGGTAGGGCATTTGTCTTGCACTCGGCCAATCCAGGTTTGATTCCTGACATCTCAGATGGTCCCCTGAGTACTGTCAGGAATGACCCCTGAACTCAGAGCTAGGAGAAATCTCTGAGCATCACTAGATATGACCCAAAGGCCACAAACAGACACACACACACACACACACACACACACACACACACACACACACACACACGCATAAGCGTGCATGCACATACAAAATGAAAAAAAACAAAAAAGAACACCAGGTCAAAGAGTACATCTGGTATTCCAGGAGGCTGGTGTTACTGGGACATGGTATAAAAGCAGATCTGAAACCCACAGGGCAGGACTATAGGGTCTAGATCTGTGTAAGTTTATTCTAGGCCTTTGGATTTTACTTTGCGTGAACTGGGGAGCCCATTGAACTTTTAAGCAGAGGAGAAATCAGAAGAGTTCCAAAATGATTACTCTAGCTATTGTGTTGAACAAAAGAGCAAGATTTAAGCAGGGAAATGTCACACAAACTACTGCAATTATTTAGGAAGAAGGGACAGTAACTGAGGGCAGGGAGGTCTTATGGAGATAATGAAAAGTCCCAGGTATGCTAGAAGCAGAGCAAAAGATTATTTAAGATGAAGACAAGGCTTTTGCTAAAGAACAAAAAGAAAGAAACTAACAGAAGGTCAAGGTTAAGAGGCTATTTGTAGGGAAGATCAGCAGCTGGAAGTTTAAACTAGAAATGCTCTATGGACATCCTGCTCAGTAGAATCCAAGTTAAGATGTGGAACAGGTGGCTAGAATCACATTGCACTGCTGTGAGATTTGAGCATCCACAAAAGCAAAACTAGACAAACGCAGTTGCCATGTTTGAACTGGGCCAGCTCCATAGACTCACTCTTTTCTTAAACGAGATATAAACTGAGCCATGAAAGATTATGACTATATAGGCCCATGCAGTACAAACTGGCCATCTTGGGAGGAGAGGGTTGATCAAGTCCCCACTCTGACAAAGCCATGCTTGCTGCTTCCATCACCCAGAATCACTGTTTCCCTGATGACCTGGTTCATCACTGACCTCTACAATTCCCTTTGGAGAAGCTCATCTGATCACATTTTAGGTTAAAAATTAAAATCAAATTAACCACATTAATGGCATTATGGAGCACTTGGTATACTTTTTGGCTCTAACCCCTTAACTGCAAATGCTTGTCTTTATATAGAATGAATGAATATTCCTTGTAATCTTTTAGTTATCTAAGCCAAAATCCTCTAAGATTTTTTTTGAAGGACTGACTCCAGTATTTTATGAGACTTTACCATCAAAGAAATTATTTACTGTCAAGAATATATCTTATCCTTATCGGTAGATATACCTATTGTGGATTGAAATTTTTCACACATTATATTATTAAAGCACAGTCTAGCATGAAACATATGTTGGTAATTTGGAAGTATTGGTAATTTTATTCAAATGATATGTCAAACTTTATAACACTATGCAATTTAGCCCAGTTTTTATTTTAAACTGTTTTAACAATGTTCTTCCATGAATACTACTGATGTGGGTTCAAATTTAATTGAAATTATTTATGAGTTTAAACTGATTTTAAAAGTCCATAATTTATGTACAAAGGCATTCATTTTTGTGACATATTGCTTTACATGTATTACTCTAGCATTTATCAAAGAATAAATTGTTTCTAAATACCAAAAAAAAAAAAAGAGAAAGAATGAAGGAAAATGGGTAAAATTGAGTGAGTTCACAGAGAAAAAGAGAGTAGACCACCTACTGGGTTTGACCCACTTTCTCCACTTAATATTCAGGTTGAACCATGTTTGTTTCTTCTGCTAAATTATTTTTTTAGGAACAGTTCTCTGGGAGAAGGATTACAGTCAAAGAGGTCAGAGCCTGCTGAAGATCTTAGTAATTGTTGCTGTATTGTTTTCTCCTAAAGATTGTTTAGCAGAAATTATTTCTCCTAAATAATTTTTTCCCTAAAGATTTCCCCTTCACTTTTCACACAATATCTGTGAATAAGTGTTTTTTTTGTTTTTTTTTTTTTGTTGTTTTTGGGCCACACCCGGCGGTGCTCAGGGGTTACTCCTGGCTGTCTGCTCAGAAATAGCTCCTGGCAGGCATGGGGGACCATATGGGACACCGGGATTTGAACCAACCACCTGGATCGGCTTTTTGCAAGGCAAACACAGCTGTGCTATCTCTCCGGGCCCTATTTTTTTCTATTTTACTTTTTTCTTTGCTATCTCAGTGAGTAAGTTGAGTGAGAACATATTTGTTAATATCTGTACATGCGAGTCATATACGCTTAGTAATTAAGCAGCTGTTTTCTTTAGTGCTCACTAAATTTCATGAGAATCAACAGTCTTGGCCCATTTATTGCTGTCTTTTTATCAGCAAATAGGAACTGTTCCTCTACCCTAAGCAAGATACCTGCTTTGCATAAACATTTTTGATTTGCCTTTTCTGGTGGGGCACACCCCCGTTGGGCTCAGGGCTTACTCCTGACTCTGTGATCAGGGATCGCTCCTGAGGATGCTTTGAATATCATATGTGCTGTTGGGGATTAAGCACAGGTCAGTTATGGGTAGGTAAGGCAGAAATCTTACACACTTTACTCTTCATCCAGCTCCTGCATTAACATTTTAAATGCCAGAAGGATAAAATTCTTTATTACTCCATATAATTCACATTTCCCTCAGTTTATAAAATATTTTCATTTATTATATATATCATGTATAGTTTGAATGTGTTTATATTATTTCTTATTTATTCATGTATATCATTCATATATTAGGTCTGAAATTTGCACTCAGATTCCCTATGGGTTTTTTTGGAAGTTTTAAATCTTAGTAAATTACAATTTTATGATGTAGTATACATGGGATTCCACCTAATTTTTTATTCTTTTATTTTACTTTGAATAAAATTTAAACAACTCAGTGTTTCTGTATCCAATATTCTAGGGCCATAGAATTAACACATAGGTTAAGGTTTTTGACTCTGAGTCCTAGCACTGCACATGGTTCACTAAATATCACCAGGCATGACCTCTGAGCACTGTCCAAGGATAGTTCCCAAACAAAAACAAAACAAATAAGATTATTCTATCAAACACTTACATAAACTGCAGTACACAAAATTAAAATTCCTCCAAATAAATAAAACCTCTATTTCAAAGTATGGGAAAGCCACTTGAACAAAGTTAAACTTGGGGTAGAGTAGGGAGCTATATCTGGAGGTTCTCAGAACTCACTCCTAAGCTCTCTGCCATGATTCACTCCTGGTGGTGCCAAGGGACTCTATGTGGTGCCAGTGGTCAGACCTGGGTCAAGTGTGGTACTGAGAACCCAACAAAGGTCCTCATACATGCAAGGCATAAAGCCCTGACCAACTAAGATATCTCTCTGGCTCCAATTAAACATTTTTATTGGAGCACTCCTCAAAGACTTGAACTTGCTCATGAGTCTAAGAAATATCCAACACCCAGTGAACACTTCTAGGATCAGAGTTTCAGTATTTCTCAAATTTTGCAGCTATGGAACTCTAGTTCTGAAGCACATCTCATACCTAATGTTTCCTTGCCACACTTTGGAATATATTACTTTGACCCAACTGCATATCAAAAAACAAAAATCCTGCTATATGCTGTATGAGGGTGAATTTTTTTTAAATCTGTGTCATTCTCTGCTATATAGTCCTGGTCCTCTGAACAAAGGTTAGCTGCATAACAAATACAGACACAAACAAATCAAATCTACCATACAATACTGAGATACAGATATTGCAAGATGCAGATCAGCAGAGACTTTCATAATTCACTGTTATAGCCTTATGACTTAGAATATACTTAGAACCTATAGACAGAATATACTTGCTGAAAAGATGAATGACTAAAAGTATGAACCACCTGGCCAATCAATCACTTCAGAACCCCATCCCCTTCTTTTCCATGGAAGAGAAAGAGAAATTTTCTTTGGCTAAAAATGTAGACCCTAAATCATGGCTGAAGATAGCTCAGGAGCAAATAGCTGGACTCAGAGGCTCCAAAAATGTCCTTTAGAAGGCATAAGGGTTCTCAAGAAGTTCACAGTGGAGTTTTTCATATCAATATCAGAAGTTACCTCCATCAGCCTGGCAATGGTGCACATCTATTCCAGGACTGTGATGAACCATCTGGCTTTCCCACTGGCTGGGCTCATCAGGAGGACTCTAAATCCTTCTCTTAAAAGGCAGCCTAAAGTTGGGTCATTGGTGCTGTACTTTGAGTAGCTTAGTGGGCAGAGCCATTGTACACATAACATAAGCCTTTGGGAACAGTGAGGCCTTTTAGGACCACCAATGATTCTCCACCCAGATAAGCATACCTTCCCAGTTCCTTGGCATCCTGATACCCACAGCTGAGCCTTCTTTGTTCATTACCTTTATACCCATCACTAGTTGGATCAGTACAGAACTTTTGAGAGCAAACTGTGTTATATATAGGAACCTAAATTAGTTTAATATGTCTGTGAAAAACTCTCTTACAGACTCATGGTTGGGAATGATAAAAGAGTAAATGCAGGTCAATGTTAATACATTCTGTCCTGAGAGCTGAGATGACCCTCACCCAGCTATGCCCCGCATCTAGAACAGCAAAGTACCAGTAGTTTTCCAGCCAGAAAGCCCAAAGCCTGTCCCAGGAGCATTGGGAACATTTTCCAAATATTACCCCTGGGTAATATTTCTTTTCAGAGTGTCCAGAGCAGCCCCAAAGAACCCCAGGTCACCAAAAGTGCATGTCTTGACAGCAGTTTAGGGAAGACTGATCCCCTAAACCAACCCCTGTGATTGAGGTTTGAGAAGCTTCCACGGCAAAGAAGAGAGGAAACAATGAGCTTTATAAGAATCATATTTATTTTCATTTACAGCATCAATTACCATAAATAAAGCTAAACATTGCTTGCAGTGTGCAAAATACAGGGTTTCATGTGGCACCAAAAAATGACTATGGAAAGTCACAAACATGCGCAGAAATGAGATGGGAGGCTAGCTAAGGAGGAGACTGAAAGGGGAGCAGGGCACTCTTTGGTTGACATTCTAGACAGGAAGGGATACTCTGCAAGAGAAGAGAAGACAAGAGCAATGATTTCATTCTTGGCTAGAACCTGCACCATTGCAAGGAGCAGTGTAGCATGCAGGCTGTGCAGACAGCTCAAGAGGGCAGCTTAACTCTGGGCTACATGCAGAACACATGCCATTAGCAGCCTGAGACCACAGATCTGATCTACCCCATCTCTGCTAGATTGGGTGGACTGTTTCTCTTTAAGAGTACTTGTATTGTCCTGCTGCTCCTGGTAATAATGAGGAAGGGTCATTAAATATTTTTTTGGTGGGTAGAATCACAGGGGTTTGAAACTGTTTGAAACTTCTTTAGGCCAGTATGAGTCATTTCTCAAGGCAACTTAGCCTGTTCTGATGATTATTCTAATTGAGACCTCTGCATTATCCAAGAGTTGCAGGGGCTAAGAGGGGTAAGAAGCGCCACAGAGAAACCCTTACTTAATCTATAGAGTGGGCTGCAATCAAAAAAGGATTTGCTTAAAAAGTTATGATTATAGGTTCAAAATAGAATGCACAAGTCAGACTTCTAATGAAACCCAAGGGGATTGTTTAAAAAATCCTTCTGTAGTCATTTATTGTGGTGATAAATGGTGTTCTCTATTGTAAAGCCAATTTAAGCAGATGCTCACTTGCTGTGCTTTTCAAAGGCTGCTAGACCAGAGCACTCCTTTCAAAGCCTACAAATTCCTCTGAATAAACTGTCAGGGTCAACCCTCCCAAGAAGCGGCTTGGGAATCACAACTGGAAAGGCATGCACCTGCGCATGGAAACAGAGGCGGGCATGCACCATGTGTTGGCGGAGCATGCAAACCGACTGCATAAGGCTCAGAGGGAGGCAGAATCAGACGCGGAATGGACCACCACCCCACATTGTTACCCAACCATGCCACCTAATAAGCCAGTTAGTATGCAAGACATTCACTGTTAGCACAACTATCACCACCATGGGGTGGCACAAGGGTATGGACGGGTGTGGAAAAAATGTTAGGAGTTAGTACCACTCTGAAAATTGCCAAAGAGATCCAGTCACCTCAGAGCAGAAGTGCATCAGCCAAGTAGTGGGTGTAGCACTGGAAGGCTGAAATGAACTGATGGCCACAGTGCAAGGTTGGAATCAGAGAAAGAGACAGAAAAACGAATTTAGTTTGGGGAGAAAAGGAGAAATGTCAAGTGTTGAAGAAGACAAAGGAGTTGAAAAGAAGGCAACCAGTTTGAAAAGTGGGAAATTCCTCTTGAACAAATCCCTAATTTAAGACAGACAAACCTTTCTGGTGGTAACCAACTTTTGATGTACGGATGGTTTGTTTACATGCTGTTTTACATGTTAACAGCTGCTGGAGTCCATAGATTGCTGTTCAGCACCCCACTGCCACCCCAAACCCAGTTTAACTGCCCTTTGTCTACTAAGTTGTGGAAGATTAGCATTCTCCGTGCCAGGGTAACCCCTACATGATTTGGTACTGTCCACCAGGAAGGTTCAAGTCTTAGAACATAAAGTCATCTCAGGCACATTCTGTCTCCCCATTGTAATTCAAACCAGTCTCCTTACAGCCATAAATACATTCTCAAAGAATTCTCTCAGGCTTCATGGGGCATCCCATCAAGCATCTTGGCCCAACTTGTGTAGATGAGAGTAATACAGAGAAGCTTCCATCATTACTTTATAGAATGAAACATAAAATCAATCCAGGACTCAGCCCATCATGCTGAACAGTAAATTCTTATTCTCAAATGGGAGAAAGAATATTCTTGGACTAAGAACTGTTGCAACAAAGAAAAAGGTACCAGTTCCCACAACTTGCCCACAATTGCAACCCTCTTTTAATCAAGGGTTTCAGGGAAGTGTTGATTGAAAGGCCTACCGGAATTGAATCCTTTTCCCCTAAAGCACTGTGTACCTTTGAATAGCTCTTGAGGACCACAGCTAGCTGTATCTTAGCTAGGTCTGGAGGAAACTGCTAGTGCACCCAGTGTGGGGAGCTGACTCCAGCCTATAACTCCAGATGCACAGACCACAGAGGAAGGTCTTTTGGTCCTCAGCAGTCTCCATTGTTCAGCCAGGCCCAGCAGTGGTACATGTCTGGGCAGAATGGAGTGGGAATTGAGCCTTGTTCAAGTACTCAGAGTAAAGAATGCAGGTCAGTAAACCCCTGCTTCTGAACTTCCTAAAAGGGCCTATTTTCTTTTGCAATAGTCAGTAAACAGCTTCATTCCCAGCCTACTTTGCCAATCAGTACACAAGGGAGCTTCCCTCTGGAGGTCAGACACATTCTTCTGTAAGGACAGCAAGAATTTCAAGAAACTCTTTCTGACTGCTTTAGTCAACTATGTCTGGCAGCTGACAGGCTAAGCATCCAGGACACCTGTAAGCAATGTTTACTGGCAGACCATGCTACCCAGAAACATGACCCCGAGATGCTACAAAAACCCTCTACTTCAAAGGAAGTTAAGGGAGAGAAAAAGTCTTCCCTCAGTCTGACTGTCTTGGGCCAGGAATGTCTTGTTCAGAAGGCAACATAGGCTGGGGGCAGGATGAGGAGGGTATCCCAAAGGTGGGAACTCTTGACTTAGTTCCTCTGCAACATTGCATCAGTTTGATGGAGTTAGCTTTGGTTAGTTATCTGTAAGCATTTCCTGCAGTACTCACTGGCAGGAAAGGGAAATGGAGGCTTACAGCAATTTGGTAGGATCCTCATAAATCTTTGGTCATTTGGCTGTCATTTGGTTTAAAGAAGGGGTGTGGAAAGCTGTAAACTACATTTACTTCAGGACAGGGAACAAAACAGTACTCTAGGAGGACAAATAATAGACAACTACAGGCTGCCATGTGCTTTTATAAGTAGAAGATTACTCTGTCCCTTTTTTCTCTATTTTTTTTTTTTTTTTGTGGTGCTGTGGATGGAAACCGGGTCTCAGGCCACCAGATATGTATTTTACCTTGAGTCATCTCCCCAGCCCATCCCTTTCTTGTCTTCTAAAATCATTATACTTAAGTTGAAAAAAAAAAAAGCAGCTCCCTTTTTTTTTATCTGCAAGTGCAACAAGGTACAGAAGTGGAAAGGCATTGGGCAGGGAAGATGGCACACTAGATTTTGTTCTAGAAAAGCCTAAATCATCAAGGCAAGCAATGACTATTAGTATATATTGCCTGTGGTAGGGGACTGTAAGGTTAATTATAAACACAGGTTCAGAAAAACTGATCCTCAGATGGGAAAAAATAATGCTTTTTTTCTTGTTTTATGAAAAATAATTGAAATGTAAACCAGAAACACAACCTGCTTTGGTATAAAAAAATACAATGCTATGAAAAACATCCTTCATGTCAAGCTGGTCACCACCAGTGAGCAAATGTCCACTCTGACAGGCCAAGTGACCACTGTGAATTTCTTTGGCTTTGAGCTAATGGGGTGATGATGCCAGCGTCCTGACCATTGGCATCTTCACTAATTAGCAACTGTTTGTACTGGAAATGTTAAGGCACTTGGGGGCGGGCAGGCTTCACTGGAATTTGATGGGGAGGCATCGAAGTACCCAGACGCGGATGCTCTCCAAGGTCTCTTGGGATTCCCTATACATGGAAGCCAGGACCTCAGAGAACACCCAGAGCAGGGGCAGCCCGAGGCTGAGTAGCTCGTAGGTGTAGCAGTAGTTGTAAGCATTGTCCCTGATATGGTGGCCAGCGGCACGGAGGAGTCCCTGAATCCAGTTAAGCAGGTTCCGGGGGAGGCGAAGCAACACCCCTGGCAGCCCACAGGGCCAGCCGAGCACCTTCCTAACTAGGGAAGTGGTGATACCTGGGGGGCTGCCTTCGGGGGTGCCAATGGCCGCCACTGCACAAGAGCTTTCCGGAGGCGCATCACGTTGAGGTGCTTCCTGATCCACCCAGGTCCTTTGATCTTGCTCCTGAGAACAAGATCCCAGAGGGGTGATTAGTCTTCGCATCCTGAGTTCACTCCACTAAGCAGATAGGATGATAAAAATGAAACTTGAGAATATACCCTGCCTTTTGCAAAGAGCCTTTTTATCCCAAAATAGCTTTGTCTGTTGGGCTAACTATGAGCACAGTTTTTCTGGGGACAAACTGACCATCTGATTCATGAGCCTCCAAACACAATGCTATTTGTATATGCCTTTTATTTTTTGCCACCCTAGGAAGTTCTCAGAAGCTATTCCTGGGTGTGAACAGGGGATCATACACGGTGCTAGAATTTGAACTTGATTTGCAGCAGGGGAACAGACTACAAGGCAAGCCTTACCTTATGTACTATCTCTCCTGACATTCATCTGCACATATTCTAATGCTATATCCTAGGTAAATTGTTTCAACATGGCAAAAGACGCATGCAAAAAGATGGTGAATGTAAACATATTTATAAAACATGCAAAAAACAAATGTTCAAGAATATAGTACTTGTTCATTTATTTATCATCCTTTACAGGCATCAAAAGTTATGCTCTGAAAGAATTTTTAATGTCAAGGAAAACTGCTCTTGATGTTTAGTGGAAAGAAGGATATAGAACTTGTTGAGATAGGATTCCAGTTGGTTAAATTATATTCACATAGGAAAAGTGAATAGGGAAAAGTCTGGAAGGAAATGTTATAGAACATTAGGTACAGTTTTCTCATGATAGAACCATGTTAGATGGGGTTATCTTTTCTTCTGTACATATTTTCACTCATCACTTATTTTTCTACATTAAGCCCATATTACTCCTAAAACCAGAAAAAATATAAGGTTTTAAGCTTGGGTCTTGGTGGTGGGTAACTCATGAAGATTTAGACTTTTGCTCTGAGCTACCAGAGGAGGTGCTGATACAGGCTTTCAGTAAATTCAATAAGTGGGTTATTTGACAGATATTAGACGGTAAAAGGAGTTGAAAACATTTGGGAGCCCAGACATAGGTACAGATATAATCTTTAGGGCTCAGGTTTACCTCAGTGGAGAGCCCTTGCCTTGCATTAATGAAGCTCTGGTAATACTAAAAGGTAAACATAAAGGCTAGGCTTATTTAGTTGCTTCTCTGGCTCTTCTGGGTTCTTCAGGCTTCTGACAAGTCCCTCACTTGGAATCTGACATGCTACAACAGCAGGTCAGACTAAAGCAAAATAACTGTCCATATCAGGGATAAAGAGATACTCTTCCATATCCGCACCTGAATTCCTTAAGAACCAGAACCTGGACCCAATTTAGAGAATCTTTTTCAGAGTTAGTAAGGACCCTTCTCCATGTCACAACCACATCCTTGAGATAAACCTTACCTCCATTTGTTGCTTCAACTCTGCCCGTCTCTTCCTCTGCTTACAGTTGGCTTTACAGTGAATGAAATGAGGCTTGCAGTAAAACTTGCCTGTAAAGAAACACATGTACAAAGACACACATGTATGAAAGAGAGGCACGAACATATACACATACTCAATTTTTTCACCTGTAAACCAGAGCCACAGAAGACATGAGCCAAGTGTCTATTGCTTCTTAGGTCAGTGAAGACCAATAAAAGAAATAAACCCTATGACTTGTCTTACATGCAGCTGACCTGTATTCAATCACTGACCTCCTTCTGGCATAGCACATGGTCCCCAAAACCCCAATATCAGTGATTCCTGAGCACAACCAAGTGTGGCCCTAACCATCCAAAGATACATCTTTTAAACCTGCCTGAAGAAAGTGGCATGGAGATAAAGCCACAGCCCCTTTGTTGCCTTGGAAGTGGCTTACTATACTGTGGAAGGAGCATCCTACAAAGGTGGGATTGAAATTCTGTTATTCTTCAAACCAGAGAAAGATCTAGTCACTCCCAATGCCAGTGACCAAAAAGTCAAGTGGACACAACTCTGAACAGCACCTTCAGATCCTTAGACTTTCTGGGAAGGCTCAAATGCTGGCAGCAGTGATGGGGATGAAGAGGCCTGGGACAGGCCTATGCAGCTCTGGAGCCCCACTGAAAATCTTCCCAAAGAGCCTTTTTATGCTCTTATAACAGTGGTAATGGGCACCTGGATAAAGTAGGACCCACAGTATGTCAGGTGCTATTATTCTAAATGTTTTATGTGATGGTCCAGGGTAATATAGAAAAGGTACAGTCTGGGGCCGGAGAGATAGCATGGAGGTAAGGCGTTTGCCTTTCATGCAGAAGGTCATTGGTTGGAATCCCAGCGTCCCATATGATCCCCTGAGCCTGCCAGGAGCGATTTCTGAGCATGGAGTCAGGAGTAACCCCTGAGCCCTGCTGGTTACGACCCAAAAACAAACAAAAGAAAAGACACAGTTTGGATTTGAGCACAGATTGCTTAGTTTGAGGCTAAGTGTGATCACAGGCATTATACTCTAGTGCAATGTAAAGACAGTCCTATCTATAATGACTGGTGTAAAACAATACAAACACCACATGGTGGAAACTAAGCACCACTCCTTCCTTCATCTCCAATTAACCAGAGCAGAGAAGCATTATTGTCACGGCTATTCCAAGACCTTTGCTTTCTAAATACTAGCACAAATGAGCCACCATTTACTGTGCTCTGTGGTAAGCTAGAAGAGTCACATTAAGTTCCAAAATAATTTTGTTGGACACACCAGGGTCATGGAAGGTGATGAAAATTCATGTAAAGTGCCAAGTTCATTCTGGATGCCCTTCATAACTATAAGCTCCCCCTCTCTCAGGAATGCCTGCCCACACTGGGGAGCCTCATCAGAGGAGCTCCAGCTCTTCTGACAGCTGTCCTGCTGACACCCTGCTCAATGGGAAGTGTTGGGTGTCCCAGACCTACCAGAGGAACAGGAGCTTGTGCCAACACACACACCAGGCCTTAGCCCTGAGGTTACCTTCGTCGCTGTCAAAGGCGTAGGAGGCCAGGCGCAGGGATGTGGCACAGACATCGCAGCGGAAACATTCTCGGTGGAAGAAGTGACCCTCAGCACTCAGCCGCTCCATCACATATACGCGCTTCTTGCAGAAGAAACAGGTGTCGCTGCCACCCAGGTGAGCAGAAAATGACTTTCGTATAGAATCCTGAGGGAGAGTAGGGAGTGTGGGAGAGCACAGAATATTAGGAGAGAAGGATAGTGGGTCAGAACTGCTAGCTATGTGCAGAAGACAGGTTTTTAGAAATTCTATCCTGAGCCCCAGGAAGTGCTTGGTTGTTGGGGTTAGTTGCTCAGGCAGCAAAAGAAGGAGGGTGGAAAGAGACACATTCATCATGTGTCCCAAACTCTGTGGGGCTGCTGATTATTTTTCTCTAAAGGAGGAATCAGTGAGTTCTCCCTGAAATCTGTTGCTGTGTTTCATGGGAGAGGAAAGTCTCTGGGGCTGACCAGTGGTTCTTTCCTGCCCCAGAGAAAATGCTACCTGGGTCTGCACTGGGTCCCTGAAAACCATCTCATACATTCAGGAATTCAGGATCACCTGCTAGGACCTTAGAACAAACAAAGACACTCCTGGAAGCAAGAGCTGCAGACAAGGGTCCTCCTGACAACCCAGCTGATCAGGCCACTCTCAGATCCATTTCTCACCTGCAAGGGGACAGGTGAGGACAGGGGAAGAGGTATAGCTGGGTGATCTTGAGGATAGGGGTATGCTCTAGAAGAGACCCCTAAACTTCACTGTCAATAACCAGATATGGCAGTGTGGGGCAGGGTTTGGCAAAGGAAAGTAAGTTCGTTTTTCCCTTCCTAAATCCCTAATTTAATGAAAAAATGCTCCTGGGGACTTGCTTCTCCCAAGCAGTGCCTATATTTGGATTTGTCAAAAATGAATCTGACTTATGTTGAGATAACTAGATTTACATGCAGCTATAGAAATACTAGAGATTCCAAAAGTTTTTACTCCCCTCTGTTTTGCTCAAAGCTGCTCAGAGCCTCAACAGCTGGACCTAAAGAAACAATCCCCAGGGGAACTGAGGTTCATCACCAAGGATATACAGCCCTCCAATAAGCCCTATTTGATCAGCCCATGAGAAGGAGAATCTTGGAATAGAGAGTCAGGCCATTTCGCCATGTCCGCATGCATCTTCCTGAGAGGCCTGAGCTGGTATCTGGGAGGGAAGGCTGTGGGGCTAGTATCCTTACCAGGTCTGGAGAGGTGGCCTGGGTCTTAGGTCTGTGATCATTCAAGTACAGATTGACCAGCACTTCTGCCGCAGCCCCTATCCCGCTGGACACTTTCCCTACTGTCAGCTACCCAAGAGCAGATACAGAGGAGACAGAGAAAGGGAGAGGCCAGTTAGCACAAGAAAGAAACTAAAAAAAAAACAAACCCAAAACAGATTGATGCTGGAGAAGGCTCTGTACTCACAGGCCCACAGCACCACAAAGTACAGAGCAACACAAGCAGTTAGGAATAAGCAGTGGATATTCTGGAGGTGGAGGAAAGCAAGGAAGAAAATTCTAGGATCTGATGCATGACTCAGTGGCAAAAATGCTGGATTAGTAAACACGAGGCTGCCAGGCTGATTCCCCCTGCTGCCCACATGCACAATACTTAATTCCAGTGGAACTATCATTTGAGACTTTTGGGCCATAACAGTGTGTGTCCTCTCTGGAAAACCACCATAAGGTATAATGCTTAGTATGCACAACCCTCTGAGAGCACTACCACTAAAACTGTATGTGTACTGAGGCCTGGTATGACACACTCCTCACCTCACTTCCCATTCACAGCTCGTGAGCACCTGTGTGAGGAAAATAGTGACCTCTGGTGAGTACAACAACCAAGTGTTTGTATGTGTGCGTGTGTGTGCGTGTGTGTGTGTGTGTGTGTGTGTGTGTGTGTGTGTGTGTACCACAACTTAAAGCCTGTGATCCTGCCACAATGGACAAAGTGTGATTCAGGTCACTGAAACCAACACTACCACCATGAAGGGAAGGGAAGGGTGATAAAAGGAGGAACAGCACACTTGGTACATGAGGATCCAGGAGCCTGGGAACATCAGATCTATTGTAATGGGCACCAGGACTTCAGAGTTCCTCCAATGCCCCTTTCACAGACTAGATCAATGAGGCTGGAGCAAAGAGAGATCTATACCTGGCTGCCTGAGAGCTAAGGTGAGAGGGCTTGACTGGGATCTCCTGATTTCTTCACCAACTCCGTCATATGACTTGCTTAGAGCATGACTATTTTTCCAGTCTCTAAAAGCCCAGGAGCAATGGAAAGCAGCCAAGAACCAGAAAAGGGAGAAAACAGATAGCTGATTCATGGTGACCTCTGCCTATGACTCCCCTCCAGGGACCCCTTCATTTTAAGAGGGCTGGGAGTTGAGTCTTTGTGAGCAGCATTGACCCCAACATACTCCCCATTTCCCACCCACCCTGAAAGGCCACTGGGTACACTGCAGGCCCCTCTGCAAGGAAGCAGATCACCTGATCCCCAACCATGGACCAGGTGTCAGAACCTATCCTACCTCCAAGTCACCTTTCAGAAGTGGCCTGAGACAGAGGCAAGTTGCAAAGTGAACCTTGGTAAAAGCCTAACAAAGGTCCTTCCCCTATCTTCCCTTAATGTCCACCTGGATTACAAGGACCTTCCCCCACCCTGGTGGGTGGGATTCTGGACAATAGAGACTGGAGTCTACCTGGGGGCTAGAGACAGAGATCTTCAGGAAAAGCAGCCTTGATGCAGAGGCTTGCACATGGTAGAGAAAGAACATGAGAAAATAAAGCGAGCTGACTCCAGTGAATATCTTTTCTGACTGTTGTGTATTATTTCTCCGCCACTATCCTGCTTCATCAGACCTGTCTGCTGAGAGGTTAGGAACACAGTGCCGGGAGTGGCCTCATTAAACACATGGACTTTATGCTTTTTATATTTTATTTTCATTCTCCAGCAAGTGACATGGGGAGCTCTCACACAAGTATGAGACAAGCAATACTGCGTGGACAAGCAATAGTACCATGTACAGAAGGATATGGGCTCCTGGAGGCCACAGCTCAGAAATGTAGAGGGAAACTTCAGGGGAGCAGACCACAAGAAGATGTTCCAGACCCATTTTATTTCTGCAGTGGATCATCCTTAGAAACTGAGGGGACTCATAATGCCAGCAAAAGCCCAGGAGAGGAGAAGTCAGGGAGTAAAGAAACCCCATCCCTGCCTCACTAAGGAAGTCCCAGCACTAGAACTACTTTGGCATGGCTACCCCTGTGACCTTAGAAGCAAAGAGGGCCATAGGCCTTTGGGGGGTGGGGCTCTGATTCTAAGTCATGGCTCACAGAGATGCGGCTGGCATCCTCAAAATCTGCCCCTTCCAAGGAGTTGCAGCTGGAGATTGGGATTATATTTCGGGCCAGAGAGATAGCATGGAGGTAGGGTGTTTGCCTTGCATACAGAAGGACTGTGGTTCGAATCCCTGCATCCCATATTGTCCCCTGAGCCTGTCAGGAGCAATTTCTGAGCGTAGAGCCAGGAGTAACCCCTGAGCGCTGCTGGGTGTGACCCAAGAACCAAAATAAATAAATAAATAAATAAGGATTACATTTCATTTATTCTCCTGTCATTTACATATTTGGGCATTTTCAGGATTTTACAGATATCAAGAAACTCAGCTTCTGCTTCCATTAAAGGTCCAGGTCTGCTGGCAGTGAACAATAGCTATTGTTTGCTTGTGACTCTCTCCCTTGCTGGACTGCCCAAGATGGTTTTTTTTCAAACCCATGTTTGCAAAATACAAGTCATGGAGTTGAAGAGATTGTACAATGGTCAGAGCTCTTGCTTTGCAATATATATATATATGTCCCCTGAGATCTGTCGGGATACCCGAGTCCAGAGACAGAGTGATAAGCCCTGACATAGCTGGATGTAGCCCCCTCCCCACCAAATACCAAGACCTGGGTTTTTGCCACATTAAAGGGGGGAGGAATAGAAGGGGTCAAAGTTGCCATCCTGCCCACACTCCCCACATGGGCTGACCCTAGGGCCAAGTGTGTGAACCTACTCTGCAGAGCTCTCCCAGAAAGGTGCTTCTGTGATCCATGAGCCCCAAGCACAATTGTGTTCTGCCTAAGCTAGTAGGAATGGAGACTGTACTTTCAGGGACTTTAAATGCAAGTCCTTAATGAGACCTTATTAACCACTTAGCTAATAAGCACTTTATGCCACAGAGCTTCTGTATAATCCTGACTTAGGATACAATTATTGGAACAGGCAGAGAGTTGGGAGGTTGCTGGTGGGTGGGGTTGAAACATGTCTGTGCAGTGCGGGACAGACACATTTTTCTGTCAGCACAGGGTATTGCTTAGATTTCCCTTGGGCCATGCCCATGTCTTAGCTTTCAGGAGGTTCCCAAAGCCACCTCAGTTGCATTCATGGCCCTGCCTAAGGCCAGCATCTTAACAAGAGGAAAACATCATTCAGGAAAATATCATTCACTCTCCAACCTGAAATCGTCTGGAGTAGAGATTGCGCAAAGCCAAGAGGTAAGGGTGGGGAGCATTTACTGAAGAGGTCACAGCAGGACACAGGGAGGGAGACTTTATCCCATGGGGGAGAAGAGGAGCCAGAAAGCCCACCCAAAGACTAGGAAGGGAGTGGGTGTGCCCAGGGACTTGGGGGAAGCTTTTCTCTGCTTCCACAACAACTTGGTTGGTTGCTACTTTCAGATGAGAACCTCATGGCTGGATTCACACTAGCCCAGAAGGCCTATAACAGTCAGTGGCAAAGAACTAGGTTTTGCTGTCATGTCCCTCATGACCTGCTTTTCCTACATATAGTAAAAATGAATGACTAGAAATAGGAATTTCTTGTTTAGATTAGGGTGTCAAGATTGGAGCACTGAAAGGCTGGTCATATATGTGATCACGTATGTGGGGAGCTCTCAGATAGCACAGGAGGCAAGTTTCTTGCCTTTCATGTGGACTACCCTGGTTCGAAGGTTCATTCCGGAATGCAGAATTAGGAATAGTCTTGGAGCACTGCAGGGAATGGAGCACACTTCCCCTCAAAAGAAAGAGAGCTAATGATTTGGTTGAGAATCAATTGTCTAAATTCAAAGTTGGACAGATTGATAATTTGTTCAAAATGATCATGTTTCATGTGACCCAGTGTGGCTCTAAGTATTTTAGGGGTATGATCATGTCTAGTGTTTTGCCTCTATTGAGCATAATGCTCAAAGCTCTGTGAGTGTCCTCACCAGAGATGTGTTCCCAGGCCAACACCACAGCTACACCACAGATGTGCGATTACCACAGCTGGGTGATGAGTGACCCCCATGCTCATCCTCACAACAATACCACCAAATGAAAGGCAGACAAAGAAGTAGAATGACCGTGCCCCTGTCACTAGTCCTTAGGAGTTGGTTATTTTGGACCTTGGCTCTGCTTTTTATGTAAACCTATACATATATTTTAATATCATAATTCTGAAAAATTCAGGTGTTTCTTACCCCCCCCCATTTTCCGCTTGAATTTGAATTTTCTTCCAGCTAATAATCAGAAATAGGATAGATAGGTTTCTTTGGTGGATCATCATCTTGCATGACACTCGATCAACCTCATGTAAATCTTGTCTTGTCTAAAAGTCTTGTTTCCTTGTATAAAAATGGAGGTGATGGGATTGGGGGAAGGGGATACTTCCCTCGTTGCAGGGAAGCCCCCAAAATTGCTACCCTAGAGTCTGGCAGCACTGGCATGATGCTGCTTTCCAAGAAGCACTTGCTATATAGGTCCTTAGCATATAGCACCACTTGGTTCAAAGGCTGACACAGTCACATTCTGGACCCACTTCTCCTCTCCCCAGTGACTCTCAAATTGCCTTAGGTTCCATCCTCTGTCATATGGTGCAGCCCATCCAGAAGAACTGTAGCAGCCTTTCTCAAGTTCCTCCAAATCTAAATGTGATTGAACTGATATCTCAGCATCCTTATTCGTCAGAGCCTACAAATGATGACCTGACCAGAGCCATTCCAAAAGTGTACAATCAACCAGTCCAGGGCTGGAAAGCAGAACCATTCTATGATCTGGCCCATGTCCCCTCAGGTCTGCCCTCCCGGAAGGTACTGCCCTGTCTGACTCATCTCTCCTCCCTGGCACAGGGCACCTGCTGAATGGAAGAGGAAGCAGGCTCTGAGACCCATTTGTGGCTTTACAATGGAACAGTTCCCCTTTGGTCTGGAATGCAGCCAAGGGTACCAGGTGTTCAGGATGTATTTCCCAGAGTTAGGCCACCTGTGACCACCTTGCTTGCCAGAAGCCCTTAGGGAACTTGCAGGGGTGAGTTGCCAGAGCCTGAAGAGGATGCTTAGCGGGAAGGGGAGGTTTGCCAGGGAGGGACCAAGCTAGTTTCTGGGAAGGAACTTCCTCACTAAGAATTCCCAAATGAGACATCAGAGGATAGACTGGGACACCTGAGACCTGGCAAGGAAAAGTGAGGGTTGAGGAGACTGTGGAAAGACTTGAGAAAAAGACACTCTCAGAGCTGAGAAGAGGCAGGCCTGAGAACCATGACCTCCTGGGAGAAGCACATTGTCCCTAGCACTAGGTACTGAGGTATGGGTCTGATGATCCTGTCTCCCAGCGGGCTTCTGAATTCCTCAGTGTTCCCAGAGAAAGGCTAATGGTGGAACCCTGAAGGGGATTTCTTTGCTCTGGAGGATCTCTGAGAGAAGGTTCACAAGCATTTCAGGAAGAGGCTTTCTTCTAGAATTCTCCTGTACTGGGAAAGAGCCCATTTACTGGATCATTGAGGCACCTTTTATAGTCACTGGAACACAATATTTCAATCACCTTCATGAATCTTTTCTGTCCCTTCCCTTTTCTAATATATTTATCCTTGTCTTTCTCCTTCTCTTTGTTGTTGTTGCCATTGTTGCAACGATGTAGGTTGTGATGCATTGGGGGTTGTGATGCCAGGGGTAATACATGCAGGCATGCACATGAAATATGTATTGATAGCAGAGATCAAGTTCATGGACTCATACCTTCAAGGCAGATCCTCCAGTACTGAGCCTTCTATGACCCCTTTATTTCCATGTTTCCAGGTAGGAGAAACCAAAGCACTGAGACTCTCACTTGTCAAATACCACATTATGACTCTCCATTCAGTCTGGCAACTAGTCCTTCCTCTTTTCTTGAACGTTATACTTTCCTAAGACATGCCAGTACCCTGCAGATAAATGTATCAGCTTGATTGCCAACCCAGGGCTGCCTAACTCTGTCCTAGGGACCAAGGGAAATGAGGTTGGGAAAGCCTGAGAGCTCTAGGAGCAGATGGAATTAAGGAAGCTTGCATATCCCAAAGGGCCTTGCTTCTCTCTAATATACCACTGTTTAAACTCTGAAAATCCAGTTTTTAAATAAACACCCTTCAGAGTAAAGAAACATTTTTTGCATTGTATGAGACTCTTGTAACCCAACCACAGTCCCAGTCCCTCTAGTCAGGTGTATAAACACACACCTGCTATTTTGCTCTTGTAAGAGCTCACCAGCTTTGTCAGTGGAGCTCAGAAAACATTATGGAACAGTATGGATCAAACCTGGATTGGCTTTGTGCAAGGCAAATGCCATATTATCCTTTTGGCCCCTAGCCTCTTTACATCTTGAGAGAGAATTTACTTGTTGCTAACTCAGGGTTGATAATTACCCAGAAGGATGAGTCTGATAAGGGTATACTTTGATGGTTATGTGAACAATGAATTATAATCTTATTGTCCAAGGTTTTCAAGGATCAAAATTTCAGTAAGAATCTGAATACTTGGGGACGGCAAGGTGGCACTAGAGGTAAGGTATCTGCCTTGCAAGCGCTAGCCAAGGAAGGGACTGCGGTTCGATCCCCCGGCGTCCCATATGGTCCCCCCAAGCCAGGGGCAATTTCTGAGTGCTTAGCCAGGAGTAACCCCTGAGCATCAAATGGATGTGGCCCAAAAAAACAAACAAAAAAAACAAACAAAAAGAATCTGAACACTTAAAAATTTAAGTCAATAATGAGATGCATACATGAACAATGATGATATTGAGATTCTGGGACACCCTTCATGCTTTCCACTCATCCTAATATGCCCAACAGTGCTGGAGGATTGTATGTGAGGAAAACTTAAA
The DNA here is from genome assembly GCF_024139225.1 of Suncus etruscus. NCBI lineage: Eukaryota > Metazoa > Chordata > Mammalia > Eulipotyphla > Soricidae > Suncus > Suncus etruscus. The sequence continues at coordinate 62,112,731 of NC_064856.1, read as the reverse complement.
AATTTGCAGTTCTCTCTATCCAGGCCCCAAACCAGCAACATCGATGTGAATCTTAAAGTGGAACAGGAATCTGAGAGCATAGAGGAGGACATAAAGACTGAAGCCTTAGAAGCATTTCTGGGGTTTAGTGACCAAGATTGCCTCCCTGGAAGTGGCACAGCTTCTCATATGGTTGGCTAAACCTTCTCCCATGAGGAGTGGCCATCTCTGGATCCTTAGAATTAGGGAAGAAATGCTAGGACAGGAAGTTGCTAGAATGACACATCAAGAATATTCCTTCTCCACCTCTATCTCTGATGCCCTCTCTATAAAATGACAGCCCTTCCCCCAGAACACCAAGTCCTATAATGACATGAAGTCTTAGCTTTGAAAGTTTTAGAACTCACCTGTGTAGTGGATTATCATGGACCATTTTCTTTTTGCCCTACTAGAATATAAGCCTTTCATTGTAGTAACTGACATGAAGTTGTCAGTCAGTAAACATTTGTGGAATGAACTCATGGGCTTAGAGAGGGATTTTGGACTACAGCTGCTTGAAAAAGCTAAGGGTCTCTAGACAGGGAGGAAATGACAAGGGTTGGGCAATGTGACAAGTAGTATTTCTGCCAGTTCATGATGGCCTCCTAAGTATTTGGGTGTATTACTTTCTGTCATCACCTGAGGATCCATGTCAGAAAAGTTGGAAAGTGTGGTAGCACTTTTGCTCCAGCTCTGTTCTCAATCCTAAAAGGAGAGTAGCCAAGATAGACCTTTTGGAGGATGGGAGAAGCAAACAGAGACAAGGCCAGCCTTCCCAGAGAAACAGTGTGAGCCAGACTACTTCTAAAAGCTTCCTCTCTCATCATTTCACCATGGCTTTTATCCACAACAGGACAGTACTCTTAATACTCAGTACTCTCAGTACTCAATACTAAGGCTCTTCAGTAGAACAAAGGATTTACCACTGAGACCCCAGTAAGGAATGACAAAAATGTCCTCTTCTAGCCATGGTACTGACTACTTTATGAACCAGGACTCATTCCTTGTCATGGAACAATGAAGATACATACAAGCTGGATATTGAAGGTCAAACAGCTGATTGGGGAAAACCAAGAGTAAAATTTGGATACGTCAGCTAAGGTATTTTCTAGTGAAACACTGGAAGATTCTCCATGCCGCCCTCAGCTGCCCTTCCAGGGAGGTCTCCCCTTCACACTGGGGACTCTGGAGGGATTGGGATTAGAGACAAGTTATTTCTCCTTTTTTAAAGATACTGTTCCTCCCACGGGTTTGTGGGTGGAGGAGACCTCTATCTGTATGCCAGGAGGCAGCTCCTAGGTTTTCATGAATTCAAGGGCTGGTCTTTGCAGTAGCTTATCACTCTGGGGAGAAGGGACAGTGACTATCAGGCCACATGCACCAACCACTGCCACATGCCACCCAGGTGGCAGGGAGTCATACTGAATGCTCAGGAGGGTGTTGCCTTTGAGAAAAGTGACAAATTCTACCACATCGACTAGCAGCTTCACCTAACATTGACTTTCAGGTCCATCTACTCCATAGGGTAACCAGCCTCAGAGTTTTCCCCACACTCAATCCTCCAGCACTCTTGGGCATTTTAGGATGAGTGAAAACATGAGGAATGCTCCAGACCCAATACCATCACTGTTCATATATGCATCTCATTATTGACTTAAATCAGATCAACTATATACCTTCTCTGAGCTGGTCTGACTTCTAGAATGAGGTACAGAGTCATCCTTGAGAATAGTATATATTCCACCATACTTTCACCTTTATTCTCAGTCATTTCCATTAAAAAGATAACCCAAAGTCACATGGCCCTCAAGTTCTATCTTCCAGTGCATGCCAATTCCTGCCTGCCTGGCAGGTATACACAAGTCCTTTTCTTTTCTTCTCTCTCTCTTTTTTTTTTTTTTTTTTGGTTTTTGGGCCACACCTGGCGGTGCTCAGGGGTTACTCCTGGCTGTCTGCTCAGAAATCGCTCCTGGCAGGCACGGGGGGACCATATGGGACACTGGGATTCGAACCAACCACCTTTGGTCCTGGATCGGCTGCTTGCAAGGCAAATGCCGCTGTGCTATCTCTCTGAGCCCCACAAGTCCTTTTCCAAAGCACCCTGCTCTGCCCTGGTCTCCAGTAGCCCCTGCTGCATCTCACTACCTGCTGCTATGCTATCTTTCCACAAATCCTTCTCAGACTCTTCCATCTCCACCTTCATCCCACACTCTTACAGTTGCACCCTTTAGACCTGTCCTAGAACTAATAGAGAGAGAGTTGTATTAGGTTCATCATGCCATTTTGTTCGATTAAAAGCAGTCAAATGGATCTTGGGAGATGGTTCAGTGGCTAAAGCATTTGCCTAGCAAGCATGAGCCTGAGTTAAATCCTCAATAGAACCACATGCAACAAGCAGGAGCCTGGCAACTCTGCTGTTTGTGATCCTCAAGCCATTTCCAATTGCACTGTAGCTGAAGTTAGGTATGTGTGAACATGACAACCATACAGAACAGCCCACCCACATAAGCACAACTGAAAAGTTGGCTAAGATTTCCACCCCTGATTGAGCACATATTAGCACCACAGTATCCTGGGTGAGCATAATGTACTTGAGCATCAGAACTGAAAGCCTGACCCAGTGAACACCCCAACCAACTGTGCACGCAATCCCTGGTCGTTATAGATTCATCATCCAAGAAGGAAAGAGAACAGGAGAGGAGAATGGGGTCTTAAAAATATAACTAGAGAAAAAGGAGCCAAATACTGGCAATGCCTAGGGTAAAATGTAACTTATTTCTATGTGAAGATGCCACTTCTCATCTGAACTGCAGCAAAGGAATTCGGTTTTCTTAGCATCTGGCACTTTCTCGGTATTCAATAAACACCCAGTTAATGACTGCTGGAGACATGAGTGCCGCTTGATAGGTTTTTGTGTGCTGCCTGTTCTGCTATGCAGTTTACTCCAATCTCAAAAACTGACCATGTCCAGAGTTTTTGTAAAAATATATCTTTACAAATATCTATCCCAGTCATGCCAAGTTACAGCATTTGTCGAGCAGGCTGTGTAGAATCTGATAGCATTTCAGAACATGCAGGAAGCAGAGGGAGCAGAGGAAATACAGTGATTTGAGAGAGCCAACTACCTTTCTGGCAGGAGAAACAGAGTCAACAGTCTTTGGAGGAGAGGCTGAAGCTGGATCAGGAGATGGAAGGCAGGAGAGAGAGGATGGAGGAAGAGCATGAGACAGACCTTTAGAGAGAAGTTTATTCTGCATAAAATAGAGATAGAAGAAACCATGATTATCCCAGGGCAAGGTTTAGGGGTGCTCACCTCAACAATGCAACCCCAGCCTACCTACTCAAAGAGGGGGTGAACATCCAATGCTGTATCAGTAAAGAATAAAAAACAGGGTCTTGGGTTCCCAGCAGGTCTCTCTAGACCACATTCAGCTACAAGTATCCCAGCTCATGGAACCAGAACTGGTCATGTAGAACTGGTCATGAGCCAGAACTGGCTCAGGGAGCCAGAACATAAGAGCCAAAACTGGTCCACCCTCTTCCTGCCCCATTGTAACTACAGACCCTAGTGTCCACTCTGGCAGTCTACACTCTGTAGGTTGGGAGATGAAGTGGCAGCTGCCAGCTTCAGAAAGGGAAGCTCTGAGCACATTGGTGGCAGGTGGACACAGCAGAGATCTTGGCAGGCACAGACCACAGCGCTGTAGTTCCTCACAGTGAACACATCCTTCCCATAGCAGTGCCTCTAACAGGCAGCTGATACAAGGCTGCAAAGACTTGGGGAATGCAGAGAGAAGCTGTGTTCCAGAGTCCAGAATTACTGTAGTACACAGAGGAACTGCATGCTCAATTCTGCTGTTTCCCAGAGAGTATAAGCTCTGCCTAGAGGGTGGCTGGCTGAAAGCTCCTGGTTTGCAGGTGTCTATTAATGTCTAAGGCTCAACACTGTGCCTTTGCTCATTCTTCCAAGCAGAAGGAGGGTAAAAGTATGTGGCTGACCTTACTGTTCAGGGTTTCACCACTTGTGGAGGTTCCCCCATGTGTCCAGAGACATTACCAGTACCTAACTAGTCTTTATCCACAAGGCTCTATGATTCTGGCAGCTGAACTAGCTCACCTCTTTGCCTCAACCCACAGGAAGCTCAGAACTGTCTAAAAGACACTTGGATATAATAAACTGTGCTTTTGTTGGTTAACCTTCTGTGTTCTGAGCTGCCTTTTCTCTCCCTGTTTACCCTCACCCCTTTTCATGATTTCTCTCTTTTAGAATCTTCCCGTCTGAAAATTAGGTGTTTTATTTTATTCTTCTTTTATGTTATAGAGACCAGTCTGATTCCTTCAGGGATATAAAAAAAATGAAGAGTTCTCCATGCTCTTTCCCTTATAATATGAGGGAAAAGAAAGCTGAACCCTGGAGACAGAATCTTGTTCACTTGAATGGGGGTGAGGTTAGGGGGGTATTTTCTGGACTCTGTTTACCTGAGGGACATCCCCATGTCCAAACATGGAGGCCAGGTGAGCCGCCTTCTCCTTAATGTTCTTTGTGTGAAATTCCCTGTTGGCCAAGCTCTGAGCCCTCTTCTGTAGTCCAGGAGAGAAAGGAGAGTAAGAAAAGAAAAGGAGAGCATGATAGACACTGAGGTCTCATCCACAGAAAAATAGTGCTGAATTATCAGAAAAGTACAGGATGGGAGACAGGAGGAGGAGGGTTCCCAGCCCCAGGCAGAAGAAAGGAGAGAGAGAAGGAAAGCATCCCAGCATAAACAGAGCAAAAGGTTCACCTGGACAATCTTTTCCTCCACCTGCTGCAGCCGCCGCAACACCCCGGAAAGGGCCAGCGCTCCAGGGCAGGTGGGAGGTAGGGCGGCAGGATGGGGGGGCACCCCCAGCTGTAGGTCAGACTTAGCTCTGGCTCTCCAGGGCCTGCTCAGGCCCTCGCCGTTAGTGGCTATTTGCTTTAGTTCCCGGAGCACTTGCCCTGTCACAATTGCTGGGGGGAGCTGGGAGAGAAGGGAAATCAGGCTACTTTCCTCACAGGCCCTGCCAGACCCGTGGCATGCAGGCTGCCCTATGGCTCATAATAGGGACACTTGCTGGGTCTCCTGGTCTCCAACTCCCACCCACCTCCAGTTGATGGGCCTTTTGCTGCTACAGAACCATCCACAGCACCAAAATCCAACACCCTCTTTCTCCATTCTAGCTGCATCTTAAATTCCCCAAGGCAACAGACAAATCTGGGGTCAGGAAGTAATTTAAAGGGCTGGAGCTGATGCTTTGTACATTGGAGCCCTAGATTCCATACCCAGCACCATATGGATCCTCATAACCAAAACACAGAAGATAAAAGAAACAAATAAAAAAACTTAAAATAAAAAGTTTGGAGAGATACTATACCAGGTAAGGTGCTTGCCTTGCATGCAGTCAACCATAGTTTGGTCCCTGGACCATATGGGGGTCCCCAGCACCACTAAGGAGTGAGTCCTGAATGCAGAGTCAGGAGCCAGTTCCAAGCACCACCAGGTATGGTTCAATTACACCCCCCCTCCTCGAAGTAAAGAAAAGCTAAATTGGGCCTCTCCCAAAGATTCCAATTTAACTGGGGGAGAGCACACAGTCCATTTCTTTGGTTTTGTCTTTTGTTTGTAACATTTCCCAGGTGACAAATATGTAGCAAAAAGTTACTGCAATAAAGCTACACAGAGCATCCCAAGCTCCAGCCTCAAGAACAACACAATATCCTGATCTGAGTTTAAACCCCAAACTCTAATAGAAGCTAGAAAAGCTTCAATCTGGGGCTGCTGACTGGTTTGTCCCTCTTGTGTCCCAAGACCTTCATCATATTAATCTGATCCAGAGAAGTCGGGTTGATCTTTGCAACCTACCACCATCAACTAGAAATTGATTGATTCCAATGATGCCCCACTTGAAAGCTAAGTGTTCAGGGACATCCCACAAAATTTCTTTTCTATAGAGGTATGTTTGTCCTAAGCAAAGTATATGTAGGAAGCAGGGACATGGCCCTTAGGTGCCTCTAACTAGATGGGGTGACCAAAAACATAATTTTTAGAGGTTTTCTATTTAACTCTATTTACCTATAAGCATGGGAACACCTGCCTAGACAATTGACCAAGACCCTACTTGAGATGTAATGCACACCCCTGCCCCTGCCCCTCTGGATCCCTTAAACAATACCCACTGTAAAGAGCCCTACCTGCCTTTTTAGAGAAGCTGACAGGCTGGGTGTGGGCTCCTCTGTATGGGGGTCATGCCCTTGGACAGGTGGGTCAGAGGAGGAGCGCACAATGGGCTTACCTATGCCAGAGCCACGGTGCTCCTGGGAGGAGAGGTGAGTCCAAGAAAGCATGCCACAGGAGACAGGAAGAAAAAGAGGAGTGAGACTGAGATGGTCAGAGGAACAGAGTCAGGAGAGAAGCACCCTGGGTGAAGTGCACCCCAGTGCAGGCCAGCACTAGTATCCAAATCCTGAAGTCTAGATCACTTAGAGTTCCCAGTTCCCAGACATGGATCCAGAGAGGTCATGCTTTGGGCTCCAACCAGGGCACCCTAGCCAGAGTTCATGCCTGATTAGGGTAGCAGCCCTGTTGTCCCTTTGTTATGGGGAACCTTGCTGGAAGTGGGGTTCTTACTGACTACCAGGTCCAGCAGAGCCCACCCCTTAAAAGTGGACATTGGGAAAATAAGTCAGAGTTATGAGTCATGGAAATATGGTTCTTATTACATATGACACAGTCCAGTTTGACCTCCACTAGTGTATATTGTTCTCCAAGACTCACCAGGAGTGACTCCTAAGCACAGAGACAGGAGTATTCACTACTAGGTGTGGTCCCAAAACAAACAAGCAAACAATAAAATAAAATGTGGTCATTTAGAACACCTCACCCATTCTCCACATGTAGGAGAAAGTGGGTTTGCCCAGGAGAGGCACACATGGTCCACATCAAGGCTGGGACACCAAGCTGGAGCCACAGTTCCACAGGTGCTGGTCAGCAAGTACAAAAAGGTTGGATATAACCACTTTCAATATAATTAATCTTGCATATGTCCCTTCTGCAAGGAATCTTAGGTTTGACATAATAGAAACCCTGTGTCCCAGGTGTTGGTAATATGATGGCAGCAATAATTAGGGACAGCAGGCTTCAACAAACATTCAAATCAGAGGGTGAAGGGTTGGCCTAACCATCAACCTGAACCAAAAGCCTTCTAGTCCTCTCAGCCTTAGACTAATCAGCCCCACACAGTAGCCATCCATTCCAAGGCATGGGAACTCAGAAAGGGAAGAAGGGAACATGGTGTGTGGCTAGTCTTATAGGCTCACATGAAGAGACAGTCCATGATTCAGTTTTCCCTGGTTTGGGTAGGGATTTTCATCATGGATTAGAGACAGCCAGTGCCTCTTGGAGAAGACTGCAAACCAAGTCAAGGTTGCAAAGTAAAATCCCATCTCTGGGTTTCCCCCAGAGAAGAATTTAACATGTGCAAACAGTGGTCCTTGGGCCAAATTGGCCCTACTGTCATTTTTGTAAATAAAGTTTTGTTGGAACATAGCCACACACATTCCTTTAGGTCCAAGACTGCTTTTAGGATACCGCAACAGGTTTGGGTGGAGTTGGAGATATTGGAAGGTCTCCAAAGCTTAAAATATTGTCATTTGCTACTTCTCTCCCCTCACACCTTTACTATCCATTTCAGAGTCTTGTACCTACAAGAGATCTAGCCAGCCCTTCTCTGTTCACTTCTCAGCGTGACTGAATTACCCGGAAGGCAGGTCCAGTTCCGGGCAGCCTTTGGCAGCACTCACCTGCCTCTGCAGGGATGTGTTCCGAGAATTCTCCTCAAACTTGGCCTGCAGCTGAGTTGCCATAGACTTGACTTTGTTCTGATTTCCACCTTCCTTACTGCTTTCTGGATTAGAGTTTAAGCTCCGTCTGGAAAAAGCTGAAGGCTGCAAAGATCAAACAAGTGCATTAGTTTTTGGACCCTGAAAACTAAATGTCAGCAAGGGGACCAGGGGAGCCTAGAAGCTGTTTCCTAAAAAAGGGACACCCCTTCTGTGGGGTGCAGGAAGGGACACAGAGGCAGATGATATCCCATGGAGATTGTGCTCCCAGGAAGAGTGTGCCCTGCCAAAGACACTCCAAGCTTGGCAACCAGATAGTTTCTTTGATTTCTGATGCTTTTGCAGTCCAGCCCAGCTCAGCCCAGTGACCCTGACTATGCACTTAACTCCTCTGAAGTCTCTGCATTTGTGAAGTGGGAGTAGCACTCCTTTCACAGAACTGTTGCAGAGATCAAATGGGATAATGACATGATTATTTTCAACTCATTTTCAAAACACATCCTATTGCTGCCAAGAGGTGACTAGCTGAGCTGGAAATGGATGGAAGTTTGTTTGTGTGTGTGTGTGTGTGTGTGTGTGTGTGTGTGTGTGTGTGTGTGTGTGCATAGGTTTCTTTCTCCTCTTTCCTCTGCACTTCTCTTCAACCACAATCCCCTCAGTCCCCATTCTGTAAATGCTTCATTCATTCCTTTCAGTTTAGAGGCTACCCTCAGCAAAGTTAAGGGTGGCTCTCTGCTCAAGGGGCAGGTGATACCAGAGATTAGGTGAGGATCAGCTTCATTCTAACCAAACACCTAGACCTGTGTTATCTCTCTGGCCCTTGTGGTTACTAGCTTTAAGAAAAAAATGTTTAAATTTTGAATTAATTTTAGATTTACTGAAACATTCAAAGAGAATCAGCAGCTCCACTCTCCCTTTTGCCTAGCTGTGCCTTGTTGTGACATGTGGGATCTTCCAAGCTAAAAAATAAACACTGGTATAGTTCTGATCATGACCCCACTTTCAGTTCTGTTGACATAGGTTCCCTACTAAAGTATTTGTTTTATTGTTTTAGGATCCAACTCAGGATCTCAGTTTGCATGTAGTCCTTGCATCTCTTTACTCTTCTTCCAACTGTAACAGCTACTCCATATATTTTTTTTTATGATTTTGACACTTTTGTTTTGTTTTGTTTGTTTTGGGACTATATTTGTTTGTGTCAGGGATTACTCCTAGCAGGAAACATGGGGCCATGTGTGGTGCTGATAAGAGCAAACATGGATCAGCCATGTGAAAGATAAAAGCCCTACTGACTGTACTATCTTCCAACTTCTTTGTTTTGCTCTGTTTTGTTGTTTTGGGGCAACACTCAGCTGTGCTCAGGGCTTACTCTGGGCTCTGTGCTCAGAGCCTTCTTAGTGGGGCACAGGGATTCTGGTGTTGTGGATTCAATCCAGGTCGCCTGTTGTACAAAACAAGCACCTCATCTACTGTGCTGTTTGATCTCTCTGGTCCAGTATTGACACTTCTGAAGGATATTGGCCTTTGCATAAAGGCCTTTAATCTGGGTGGGCCTGGTGCTTTCTCAGGATGAGATCAGGTCAGTGCATTAGGGTAGGGAGAGGGAGACTAACACAGGACTTTCTCATTGCTTTATTCCTGGATATGCAGCTTCAACCTATTCACAGACAGGTGAGGTTCCAACAATGTCTTCTTGCTCAGGCTATTTTTATAAAAATCTTATGCAAAAATTTCCTTAGCTCACCTGCTGAAAAAAATATTGAAGTCTCTCAGTGTTTACTGAATGTCTGCGCCTACTTTACTATAGGGTCTATACCCCTATGCCAGGGCCTGTAGATAGGGATTGGAGGAGGTCCCCTTTAATCTTCAGGGACCAGACAACAAAACAGGATCCCTTAAAAGAAATGCATGAGAAGAGTAAAGCTAGTCAATTATTTCCTTTAAAATCTCTTTCTTAGTCCTCTGGGGAGCTTTGTATGCTCAGTCATCTGAAGTGCTGGACAAACACAAACCAAAAGCTCACTGCCCACTTTGAGGTATGGAATGTAAGTCAGTAAATAATGCAGGCTTAGAGGGGAAGAGGGACTTTCTGGGGTGACCACTGTTTGTACAAGACTCAAGTGGTCAAGACCATAGAACAATATGTCTCAGAATGAAGTCCCATGAAGCACTGAAATCTCCTGCAAACATGGACACAGATTCATGAACTCAGAGGTGTGTGCCTATGCCTAGTCAGTTGCCAGATGCTGTAATGTCCCAGGTTCTTGATCCACACCAAACAGCAAGAATCTGACTGCCTAGCTAAATCATAGGCTCAGAATACAGTTCAGAAAACTCTCAAAAGAGCAGAAATAAACCAGATTTTTTCCCCCTCTATTTTAACTGCTCTACCATCTTTCACAGAGAAAACACCCAGCTCCCTTAAAAACTATTGGTTTGAAAAGCAGAAGAACTCCAAGAGAGACCAACGTATTCAATAGAAATTTCGTGGAAGGGGACGTCTCACAGGGAAAAAAATCACAGACATTGAGGTTAGGTCCAATCTGTGATTGAGGACAGAGGATGTCGCTCTAGCCTTGTCAATCAATTCAATCCCTTCTCTAAATGATCTAGTCACTGTCTGCTTGTTTAGGCCAGATCCAAGAGACAAAAAAGTGACAGTTTAAAAGGAACTTCCCAAAAGAGTTCTAAAAAGGACTGGGACAAGGGTGATTTAAACTCTGGATATATAAATTTGTGTACACTTAAAGATATAAACAGTGGGAGAGATGTGTAAGGGGCTAGAAAGCAAACCTTGCATGCTGGAGACCTGGGATGATTCTAAAACTATATGGTGCCCTGATTCCCACCAAGCTGTGGCCCTCAAATAGAAACAAAAATTAAAAATTAAAAACTATGCCTACAATGCTCAAAGATGTGGAATAAATTTCATGATTTCCTTTTTAAGTGCTTCTCTTAGACCTTTCCAGAAATAGGGTATGTAATATGAAGCTTTATCCCACCCATACCCCAGGGTGAGCCTCCTGGCTCTACATTTTATCATTTTTCTGTTTGACAAGGACACCTGTCAAACTTTCCATGTGAAGCAAATCACAGATTTAAATAGAGACAGCCTAAAAATAAGCAGAAAAGTAAAACTCTTCCACGTATAAGCTAAAAGAAGTCTTTTCAAGGTCCTAAAATGTGAATCTGAAGAAATCATCATTAGGTAGCTAGAGCTGATTTCTTCGAATGACAATATTCATGCCTGCTTTTATCAGGTTACAAAGGATATTTGAACCAACTCTTTATCTCAGGTCTCTTAAGAGCTGCCTGGGAAAGCAGCAACTGATACTCTTTCAATTAATCTATTTTTTTTTTAGCAGTTGTGGACTCTAGATTTTCATCAAGAAGCTTACTTTCCTCCTTTCACCAAAAGGTGGCACTCATGGACGCTGGGCTGGACAGTTACAGACAACACAAAAGGGACAGTGGATGCCTTTTACTGACTTAATATTCTGAATGATTATACACTGATTAGTACATGTACGAGGTGCATGACCAGCATGACATTCATCCTCTTATTTCCTATTTTAAAATCCTGCCACGTTTCATACATTTCCAAAATTTCTTCTATTTTACAATCTGGAGACACAGGTTCAAGTGCACAGAGCAAATGAGTGAGAGGTGGGAGGGGAACCAGAATCCTGCAGCTTGTCCATCAGTGGGAGGGGAGAATTAAGGACCGATGTGAATGTCATGGTCAGGGGAACTTGTGGGTGTCAGGTAAACAGCATTCTGCATACATACCTCATCCAGGTTGTTGATGCCTTTCCGCCTCCGTTTGTTCATGTCATTCTCTTGGGTTTGGTTTTCCACCTGCAATGACCAGGAGAACAAAGTAAGTGGAGGTTCAGCTTCCTCCAAGCACAGCTCTGAGGTCATAGAGATACAAAGTCAGCCCTGGGAGGGGAGTCTGCTGTATACGGCTGCCAGCTAGGATATAGTCCAACAACTTATCAGGCACTTCATACAGGCTCACATACTCTGAAAGCAGCTTTTCTCCTTCCAACAAGCCAGAATTTCTGTGAGGAGTGGGAATCACAGTTTAGAAGATGTGGGAATACCCCCAAACTAGAAATAGTTTCCATGACATGGACATGGATAGTTGTTTGTGATCTTGGTCTCAATGCCATCACATCCAGACCTGCAGAAGCCCCTCTGTGCTACTTTACTGAGACCACCACCTACATATCAGGTGTGCACCAGTTTATCCCAAAGGGTAGAAACTCAGAATTCCTATCAACTGTCCAGGTACTGGACAACAAACTTTGCAGTATAATTATACTGCAGCTCCCAGCAAACAATATTTTATGGATGCCCAAGAATTATAGGATCTGATTCAAAAACTCTGTTGACTGTTCAGCCCAGTTTCCCCAGATGGATTGGCATTATTTCATTCCATATCTCATTATTTAACTATAGTAATCCAATTGAAACAAGAAGCCACATGATTATCTTACTGATAATCCTACAGCTCTGTTCTACTGCCTGAATCTCAACACTGAAGGGAATCTAGACACAGAACCCTGCTTTCTCAAAAACCCATTGTATCATATCCGCCAAGGCACACCCACCAAAGGCACATTCATTGTCAGGCTTGTCTCTGGGGAGTGAGAGGGACCACACAGGCTGAGCTGATGTTACAGCTGGAATGGGGTAGAGGAATAGATTTAGTACCCCCTTTTTCACCCTGAAAGTTTAGCCTCTCCTTGACTTTTATTCTGGCTGGGCCTTTTTCAAACAGACAGCACCTGGGGCACTTGGCCATAGTCCCTGCCCTATATTCCTTCTTTTACTCTGAGAGCCTCCTCCACCCTCACAGAGCCCTCTATGCAAACCCAGATTCAATACTGGTCTCTGTTTCATGCTGGAAGCAGGAAGGCCTACAAGTGGCCCCCAGTCCCACCCTCAAGCATATATCCTAGTTAAGCCCCATGCAAGCATGTGCCTGGTCATAGGATGGATCTTTTATCTCCTGCTGTTTGGAAACAAGAAGTGTCAGAGTACTAGCACATAGGCTACTATGAGTGTACTTGCTTCCCCCACTCTTCTATAATCCCCTATTTACCAACCCTGTTTTTTTCCTTTTATATTCAAGATCCACCCCAGTGCAATCATTACTATTTGTTCCCGTGACCCTTGCTGTACCCAGGCAGCACAAAGCAACAGATCAAAGGGTCCTGCCTCCTCGGCAACATTTTCCTCAGCCTCCAATAAATCATTATCCTGTGAATGGAAATAATTTCAGTCCAAATGCTTAGGCAAACACCAAGAGAAACAGATGACCTGATTTTAAACAATGAAGAATGTTGGAGGCACAGGCTGTCTGTGAATGAATGCTGCTCTGGCCCTGTGACAGGAGCCTCTGAATTTAAGTACAGAATGTGCCATCCAACAAGAACACTTCATGCAGATTTAAGTTTTTTTTCTGGGTTTTGTGTGCATGTTTCCATCTTAAATGAGAACTTGGCTTTTTTTTTTTTCTCCAATGCATATGACTCTTGTAATCAACAGCCTCGGGTATGACAGATCAGCAATGGGAGTCTGCAGAATTTCATAGCTGGTATATAGTGCAGACTCAAAGAAGACTCTCTTGGAAATAGCAATAGCTGGGAAAACCCCACATCTTCAGGAAGAAGGGAGGAAGCAGGCAAAGACAACCATAGCTCTTCTGGCTAAGGATAGTCACTAGGATAAGTAGGTATAGTCTATATGGAAAGATTAGAAAGTACAGACCCAAATGTTCAACACTTCCTAGATTAGCACACAAATCCATGCACTTCTCAACTGAGAGCTGGGAATAACCTGAGTACTGAGGAAACACCAACTGGATATTCATCTAAGTTATTCATGTATTTGTTTAGAGTATCCAATCTGCCTCAATACTCCATACCCTTAGACTCTACTGTGCTCTAGTAGGAGTTAGGTTACAAGGAGAAAGAAAATGCTTGTCTTGACCAAAAATAGCATAAGAACAAACAACTTTCTTCATTTTCTCCTCAATCCTTCCCCAGTAAGAAACTAAAACAAGCTTAGTTAGTAAATCAATAGATTTTGCACTTAAAACTATATATATGTATATAGTTTTAAAAACCAATGTAAAAGATGTAGATCTGCCAATATGATCATTCATTTGATCATTGTGATAACTATGCTACATATATATATGTGTGTGTGTGTGTGTGTGTGTGTGTGTGTGTGTGTGTGTGTGTGTGTATGAGAGAGAGAAAGAGAATGTGACTTTAGTCCAAGCATTAATCACCAGCCCAGTTGGAGGTGATCCCCAGGTTCCTGAGAACCTTTTGGGAACCCCTTCCCTCATAAGGTAAATTTCCACTTTGACAAACTCGAAACTGTGCTTGTGTACAGGTCAGGAGAGTGCACAGCCCTAGCATTACCCTGAAGACTACAGGGCTAAGGGGCTGCTCACAGTCCTGAACTGGCAAAACTACACAGCACAGACCCTCAGCTGTCCTCCATCTACTTCACATCACCACATCAAGCATTATGTAGCTGTCATGTATGTGGTTCTGGGAGAGTAGTTGAGGAAGGGGATTGAGGGGAACAGGGCTGGTCCCTCCCTCATGTAGGGGCCTTCTTCGTTTTGTTGTAGATATACTCCCAGTATGGAGAAGAGAACTTAGTTCAAATGACCCTTGGTAAACCTTTATGCCACAAATGGATGGATGGAGGAGATACTTTCTCACTCAATGCCTAGCATTTTGGAAAATGTTCATGCAGTAGAGTCACAGGAAGGGTATCTGGGAGGGCCCCCCCCAAACTGCTCAGACCAGATACCCACCCAGTCCAGCTGTATAAACACCCCCAGGGTCTACAACTAAAACAAGGGGACCTAGTGACAAATAGAGGAACTTAAGAAGTCCAATACTGAGTCTTCCAGGAACAAGGCATAACTTTTGTCTTATGCTGCTCCCCAATGAATGGGTTCTGAGTGGGAAAAATAAAAATCAGGCAGCGAAGTATGTAGTAACAGGGTATGAGGACAAACATAGCTATAAACTCAGGCATGTCCCCTTTGCAGATCAAGTAGCACAGAAAGATCATGCACATGCATGTGTAAATGTACATTGAGGACAGAGGGCACATCTTCATGTTTAGATGCCATCTAGAATGCATGTACAGAGCCCTGGAGTCTCCAAAATTGTCCCATATCATAAGCCTTCTATGTGTTGAGTAAGATCAGAGGCAGAATTCAATCAATGGCTTTGTAAAAGAAAAATATAGGGTTATGGGTTTGGGTGGGTATCTCATTGGTTTAAAGTGCCTGTGTCTTAGCAGGTACAAGGAAGCAAATTTTATTCCCTGTGCAACTGCATGTGCCATGCACTGTTGTTGCCCAGTAGTTCTGCTGTCTGTGATTAAGTCACTACAAGCCACTTCTAGTTACATCTTGGCCACATGTTTATGACCCCTATTAACTAAAGAGTGAGCATTGTAAGCCCTACAAGTAAGGACTGTGACCCCCTAGCAAGACACAGGGCAGACCTGGTGAACATCACAACCAAAAGTGTGAACCCTGGTGAGCATCAAGGTGGAATGGGTGAGCTTCACTGCCAAGAATGTGAGACCCTAGTTATCACAGCAACAACAGCAGATAGAAGGGAATGGGATGGAATTAAAAAAAAAGAGGAAGAAGTAGAAGATGTAAGAGGAGAAGAAAAGAGAAGAGGAGGCAGAAGGGGAAGAGGAGAAAAGAAAGTCCTTGAATTCTTCTCCTTCCCTCAGGCATGACTATTCCACTCTCAAAGCTTTTTAGCTCAACAGTTTACCACTCACCAGGACAACCCTCTTGGCAGGAATGAGACAGGCCATTATTCTCTTTAAAAGTAAACAAGGTCTTTGAAAGAAGAAAGTCTTGCTATTTTGCCTCCATGTCACCAGGAAGATAAAATTAAGGAGGAGATATTTTAACACCAACAGTGAAACTTAAGAAGGAAAGATACATTCTTTAATTTGGGTCATATCCAGGAGTATCACATCCCTCTACAGGGAACACCTTGGGCCATAGCTAGTGGCCTGCTATTAGGGCCACAGTCAGGGGAATCAAGGGTTGCTGGGGCTTAAACTAAGGAATTCATGCATTACAAGAAATTCTACTTCTTGAGCTGTTTCACCAGGCCATGGGGATTGGGGGAAGGCGTCTAACCTAAGTAGAGAAACTTATTTGAGCTTATTTCAGATTAAGTCCATGAAGACACAGGCTGTCCAGGTTTAGGGGCTCCTCTACAAGTGAGTGAAAGCTAGTCAGGAGGTGGGGAAAGGGAGTGAGGTCAAATTCACACACTTGCATGCACATCTATATGTGTGTATGCTGTGCAGGACCCAGCCCTTAAATCGCCATTGTCCCAGCCCTTTTTAGAACACTTTGGGGAAGTTCATGTAGAACTTTTGGGAACTGTTTTGGGAAGTTTCATGTAGATGGTATTTCATAATAGATACCATCCATATCTGCCCAGGAGCAATGGGAGTGGATTCTGTACTCTGCCTGTGGAAAAGGTAAGGCCAAAGACAGTTGCAAATGGATTTCTTGCCCTAATACAATCAGAAAACATGCAGAAGATGGGAAGAAGTTTTGCCTTGTGGTCTTACTTGCTGCTCCAAGCAGTATAGATTTATGTGGGGGCAGCTCAATAAAGTCCAAAGCAGAATGTTTCCCAGCATTTATAGTTTACCTACTTGCCCTTTCTGCCAGCCCTTGATTGCTGACATGTGCCCATTCCCACCCAGATGGATATGGTCATCTGTTCCTATTCTCTCTGTAAACATAGGTGTGGTGACTCCCTGGGTCCTAGACACAGGCTCAGTGAAGGGGATAGGCATGCAATGTGGGGCTTTGCTTAGCAGCTTCACCATCTTTCTGAGGACAGGATTACATGTAGCATGGGTCCCAGGCTGATGCTCATTTCTATATTAAGAATTTTTACTTGGTGGATATGTGGTGTACAATTGAGGAGCATCAGGGACCAGAGAAACTGGGAACAGCTGGGATTTTTGCATTGTTCTGCTGGGAACCTAGAGATGCCCACACTTTCCTGTTGCCCCCACTAGGAGCTTGTCCTGCCACTGGACAGGGCAAGATAGAGCAGTACAAACACATCCTGGGGCAATTACAGTCATGCCAGCATTCCAAGTACTCGTTCTCAGTAGAAAATATGACCACTAGATTGGAGCAATAGTACAGTATGTAGGGCATTTGATATGCATGCAGCTGAGCTGGGTTTGTTCCCCTACATTCCGAATGGTTCCCTGAGGCACTAGGAATGACTCCTCAGTACAGAGCTTGAGTAACCCCTGAATACCACCAGGTGTGGCCCAAAAACAAGCAAAAAAAATGTAACCATAACTGACACACTACAAAGGGAAATAAAGAAAAGATCTCATGACTAGGCTATATGCAGAAGAGACACGAATGGTTGGTAGAGCAGGCTGGGACTTGCAGCCTTCAAACGAAGTGATCATTTCCTATGAGGCTTGAAGTGACCAAACTGTGAATCCATCCCACCCTCTAGACCCCAGTCAGAATGATTTACAAAGCAGGCCCTGAAAAGGTTTTGTTTCTCCAGAGAAGCTTGGAGATATACTTTATTCAACTTTCAAAATATTCTTCTATCAAGTTATTTGGACTCGACTGCTGAATAACAGAACTTTTCAGTATTTTGTTTGACTGTGGGACACTGAAAAAAAAATGACTGCAGCATTGAAGGAGCAACAAAACAGGAAACTTTTGGAACCAGTTTTGAAGGTTTTGTGTTCTTCAAAAGCAAAAATTCCTACTTCCATATTTGTTTCTCTCTACAAAAACAAAATATTCATCCCTAAACTTGGCATACAGTGAGGTATAATAATCAGCTATTAAACCAATGAATTAAAAAATTAGTGGAGAATGTGTAAGCACAAAACACACACATATACTCCCAACACACATGCTATGGTCATCATGTTCCTGATTTAAATTGCTTAATGAAGTGAGAAATTGTGGCCTCTTCCCTTGGAGGCATCACTAATCTGATTTATTTTTGTAAATGTTCACCAGCCTGTCCTCTCGGCTCTCCACCAAGCTCATCCTACAACTGCTTCTAAATCACTGAAACTAGCTGTGCGGTGCCAGGGGGAACTCACAAACATAGCCAGACAGCTCTCTAGGGTGTGACTCATCAGATGAAGCAATGAAATTCTCTTTTCTCTTTGCTCTGTCCATGTGCAGAGAGGAACAAAACAAAAATCAGGCAGAAACTTACTCGAGGAGTCCTCTTCCTGGGAAACGTAAGATTAAGATAATTATGGGTAATGGACGATCTGGCCAAGTCAAAGTCAGCATTTTCTTGATAGTTTTTGCTCCAAGAATCTGTTAGGAAATAAAAGAACACAGTGAGATATAGTCAGAGTTGCTCACCTGAAGGCTTTTGTGGGACAAATTGTAGTAATGTAGTCCCTCTGAATTAATTCCCTCACCTCTCACTCAACTTCAAAGTGTGCTAGGAAGGGGGAAGCCAACAAGTGATTCCCTGGTGACAGGGTAGGAATAAACTCTCAGCCACTGAACTACCAACACACATACAGGTCTGGAGTTTTTTTTCTCTCCCCAGAGTAACATAAAAGACCAGGGCCAGTCCCCAAGAGGAAGATAGTTGGTATAAAATACAGTCAGCCAGGTGTATAGGGGAGAGTCATACTTCATTCACAAGCATGTCTTACCCATAGGCCTCAGCGGAGTGCCCCGGAAGAGCTCGTAGAATTTAGAAAGGTACAGGACCATGCTGAGCTTGTCGGGTTCTTTTGAGGATGCCATCTCTTTGCCTGTAGTCACTGGAGGTATCCCAAACTCACGCTCTGCCACATCAAAGGCCAGTTGGTTGTTCTCCACAGCATCCTCCTCACTTAAAGAGTCAAAATCTCTAGAGATGCAAAGCCAAGTCAAGGTCAGGATGAGGAAACAGAGAGAGAGAAATCAAGTAAATTATAACCATAACACTGTCAAGGTGGGCAAAGTGTTGGGTGATAATGAAGAAGCATTTCTCAGTGTGGGACCAAGTCAAATTTGGGCCCAAGAGAATTTCACTTGAAGCAGAACATGAGAATGTATAAATTTGGAAAATGTAGAAGATATTTTGCTTGGACTACCTTATTTTCATTTTCATTTTCTATCTTTTTGTTTTGTTTTGGCCACACCTAATGTTGCTCAGGGCTTACTCCTGGCTGTATGCTCAAGAATCATTCCTGGTGCTGCTCAGGGCCAAATGTGGTGCAGGAGATCATACCTGCATTGGATAATGCATTAACCCATGTATTTTCTCACCTTATTTTCTTCTCTTCAATTACAAAACCAATTTGGGTTCCCAGAAAAAGATAATTAAGTTACATAAAACAAAAAAAAATGTGAGAACTCTTTTATCTTCTGCAGCCAGCCACACTTCCTAAAGGGATGAGGACTGATAAACTTTTGATAAATTTCCTTTCAGGCTTTTGGGCATATCTCAGATATGAGGTTATGCTGCTGCTAATTTAAATCAAACACCAATGAATATTTTGTGCCTTAACATCACAAAGTGTCTCACAAACATAATCTGATCTTCCTAAAGACTACAGTTTCTGATTCATAGATGTAGAAACAATCTCAGAAGCTAGACAGCTTCCCAGTGGCACACACCTATTTAATCTGGGCAGCAACACTAATTATTTGGGTTATCAAATTAATTCCCAGAATTACACCTTGCTCAGAATTTCTCTTTAAAGGTAGCAATCCAAGATGTGAATGTTCCAATTTCCGGGACAGTGTGGCAAAGGGTGTGTGTGATGGGATCACTCTTGGTATGACTTACATACTTGGTAAGCTACTTTGGAGGCTTATATAATGGGCCACACATATTGCTGATAGTCATTGGTATCATGGGTAAAGAACTTACAGATATCTGAAAACTGACATAGGCAAAAATAAAACCTTAATCCAGTTCTGAAATTGCAATGTTTATAGACCAGCCCCATTTCTCTTGGGCTCATGGGGTTCACCTGACAGGTCCCCCAGACTCACATCAGCTCAGGTCGGAAGCGGTGAATGATGGCACACAGAGCCAGACCACTGCGCCAGGATGTGGTCAGGTTGGTGATGCTGACATTCTGGTAGCCTTCAGTCTGCTGCTGGCACCAGGTGAGGAGTTTGTTAGGCCTGATGTCGGACTCTGCAGGGGTAGGGGAGACAGATTATGGCAAAGTGCTTTGGAGAAATTTGGTCAGGCTCCTGAGAATCCCCTGGCACAGCCTTTCTATTGGTGGAGATCAGGAAGAAAGCATTCATGATTAAAGTGCTGGTGATCCTCACCATAAATCTGGTGAGGGTCTTGGCAGAAGAGAAGAATGTCAATAGAAAACTCACCTCTCAGGAGGATCCCTAAGATCCTCTTCAGCCAAGCCCCAGAGATACCAGGGATCTTGGCCACCCAGAAGCTCAGTGAGTGGAGTATTCAGATGCAAATAGCAGTTGATGGGGTACTATGGAGGGGGAGTAGGGTGAAGTGGAAACTTAAGTGCAGGTGAGCTTTGGTGGCTAGGGGATAGGAGCACCCCCCAAAGTGAGAGTGGCAGCAAAGGTACAATTGCTTTGCTTATGAAGAGTATCCAGGTATCCCTAAGGCTGAGGCCAGTTTCCAGGACAGCAGAATGAATCAGGCTATGATGAAGTCTAGAAATTGCAACAGTTTCAGTGGGGCAGGTGTGCTATATGAGTAGGCAGGCTATGCTTGTCCAACAATGGGAAGAGGAGCACAAGAAGAGGAGTAAGGCCTGGGCAATAGGAGAAATCAGAGGACTTCAGCAAGATCGACTGAGCAAAGCCAAGGAGGTAAATTCATTCATCTGTCTTGCTACTCTGCCACAGAGCATTGCCTTATACCCAGTGCTGGGCCAGGCCCTGGAAGATCAGGAAAAAAGAGGAGTACATAGAGCAACTGACAAGACACCCACACTGGCAGCAAGAAGAGGAGAACAGCATATCCCAGTAAACTCATCCTGTAAGTCAGTTAACATGCTCCACACTCAGCATGAATGTTCTTCCAGCCTCAGACAATTCTCCAGGAAAAGAAGCCCTTCTAGTTTTACCATTGAACACAAGCACCCAGGCTCCAGATAGCTTTCAGGGTCCCACCCAACAGGAATTCTACACACAGAACCCTCCTGCTGCCTAACCAGGGTCTCAGGAAGCTGCTTACCTCGCCTGGAGAGGCCGACGGACCTTCTCATGGAGCTCATTCTCTCCAGAGGGCAATGGTGTAGTTCCTTAGTGATATACAGGTGCTGTACCTATGGACAAGAGACCACATGGCTGCTGGGACTCCCTCAAGGGTCCATCTCAGGGCCTCTAGACCTGGTCCACCACCTTATCCAGTTGCTGGTCTTTCCTCTTTTCTGGAGGTTATGACCTTCTCTAAGGTCATGCACTGGGGGGGGACTCAAGTGTGTTGGTATGATGTTGACTAATTTAAAATTTCACACCATCCTTTGAGATTGAAAAGACAGCAGAATGGATCAGGCCATGGAAAGCCTTCCCTCTGACTTCTCCCCAAGACTAGAAGAAAAAGTGTGGCACGTTCTCCATACATGCAATGTGGGATTTTAAGGCATGCTGGCAGCAAACACAGGAAAATGGAAGCGCTTGTGATTGAACATAGGTCAATCCATTCCTCTGAGGGCTGCAGAGGTGGCCTTAGCTGTCATCTCTCAGGATGCTTCTAGAGAGACAAACAGGTCTCAAAAGGCTCTGTGACCTCAGTGCTGGCGATGCACTGAGATTTTGGGAACCCCCCTCTCCCAGTCATAAGTGTAAGGTGACTCTGATGAGGCCTCAGGGAAAGGCTCACCTGGTGGGGCCTGACACAGTTGGAGTTGAGGTTTGGGTACCGTGTTCCCGGGTCCAGTGTGTACTGCTCAAAGTTCTTGTTGATGTTTTCTGGGGTTGTTTGAGGTAACAGCCGGTAAAGACTTTCTCTGGGGGGGAGACAGAAGCCAAAGGTTAGCGCTGATCTAGCCACCTCAGGCTTCTGTCCCAACCTCCTTTCCCCTGCTCTCTAGGCCTTAGAGCAGGTTCATCTTGTAACCCTTTCCTGAAATGCCTGAGGGCTCTATCTACACAGTGAAGGTTGGTCAAAGGAACTGAGAGGCTCCTTCCCAGCAGAGAGGGGCCCAGAGCCAGCAGCACAAACACCTGTGGTTTTATAACCACCACCACATGGCCTCCTGTGGTCACCTGAGATCCATAGAGACCTGTCCCCACCCACATCCCCTGACTTCTTTCAGCCTAGCCATGTGGCCAGCAGTAGGGTTCTGGGAGAAAGCCTGAAATTTCAACAGAGAAGAACCTGGGACAATAAAAGGAACAGGTCTCAGCAGGGTGGGCCTGGAGCACTGTCATGACATAAACCATCATTTTCTGGTTCTGGGCTCACTGAACAGTGCCACAGACCGCTCAGGACTGGGAATCCCAATATGAGAATTGTTCCCATTTCTTTTGGTATTTTGGACCTAAGATCCTGCCACTAGAGATGAACCCTGAAGGAAATATAGATCATGATGGATAAAGTATCCTTGGGGTCCCTAGTCAGATATGGGAGCACTAGAAAGAGGGTACTAGGGTCTAGGCTTACCGAGGAGCTGGCAAACAGCTCCTCCTCAACTCCCCTCCTGCCTACTTTTTTATTACATCTTTTTATATGAAGTGTGGGAACTGCTTCCTAAATGGTGCTCAGGAGGCTTTCTCCACTCCCAGTGATTGACACATTACTTGGGGCTTGGCTGCATATAAGACATTTCTTGACCTGTCCCTCAGACCCTGAGCTCTTGAGCTGGTGCCAGAAGAGTCTGGGATGCACTTACCTCTCAGCCAGAAGCTCCAGGGGAGGAGTTCCCTGGTTCCAGCTTCTCACCATCCAGGCTGTGTCAAAGGCTGCTAGGAACCCCCGAGCACAGCCTGTGCCCATGGGCCAAAAAGGCTGTGAAAGGAAATGAAATAGAACAATCTTGCTGTATTCTGGAACTTTCCAGCCTGCCAGTCAGGTCCACATAGGCACAGAGGATATAGGAGCTGATGGGTTACCCATTAGATTGTACCACCACCAGCAGACAGAACTGGCACCTCGAGGGTCTAAATCAAGAGACAATGACCCAGGAAGAACAGCACTGCCCTGAGAAGGCTTTTCCTATCTGTGCTCAGGAATCACTCCTGGTTGGGGCTAACCATATGGGGCACTGAGGATTAAAACCATGTTGGTTGAGTATCCAGGGCAAGTGCCCTACCCATTGTATTTTCTCTCCATAGGAAAAGCCTTTCTCTAAACAGGGCCACAACTGGTAGTACATGTGAATAGGGTGGTATGTTGAGGTGTATTGACACCCATGGCATGAGCCCTATTGCTTGAATCATAGCCCAGGACTGAGGATGAAGCCTTAGGCTGGCTGAAAGGCAGTGTGCTCTGAGAAGAACCTGCCTGATTTTGTACTTCGACATAGAAGTTGGTCTAAAAGGATCCAGAGGTGGAAGAGGAAGCTCTTCTGCTTCATGTAGATAAATCTCACTCCATGGATTTAGAGGGAGGAAAAGGATGGGCTTGAGTCCCTCCTCCCCTGGTCACCTATGAGCAGGTACAATTGGCACAAAGGGATCTGCCTTCTAGAAGGAACCTGGGAGCTTCATATGCAGGTAGTACCTCAAGCAAGCTGTCGCCCACCAGGGCCACCAGTAGTTGGTGTGACTGGCGCTCGCGCACTAGGGCTGCATTCTCAGAGGCATACATGGAGGTGAAGTCAAACATGGCCGCGTCCGGCTGCCCATAGTGGTTTATGGCAAAGTCAAGAGATGGCAGCTGGTAGTTGGTGGCAAAGTCAGCAGCCTCTCGGGCATAGGAAAGCAAGTTTTCCTGGTTCACATTCTCTGCGCACAACAGCCGCTCTGTGTCAATGTAGTCCTGAGGGGAGAGAGACAGAGACAAGTGCAGCTGCCTGCCTAATCCCCTCAAGTCTTAATGCCCACTTCTTAGTGAAAGGATTAGATTGGGTTATATGGGATGCTCATTAAAACACAAATATAGAGAATGAGGTTCAAAGAAATTATGAGAAATTATGAGAATTAATACAATTGTAATCAAGCATCCAGGTTGGCTCTAAGTTTCCTGGCATCCATGGCAAAAGGGAAATGTGACAAGCTACAGAACTTTTCTTATCAGAGAGAAGGAAGCACCAACATTCCTGCAGGGAGGCAATCATTTTCCTGGCATTAAAATCTGCAAGAATGATCCCTCACATAGGAATTTCATCAGGGAATATTGTGTTGTAATAAATATCATCCATATGAACCATGTGAGAGCAAACACTAGCATATCTTAAGTGGCTGGTTCTCAGGATATGTTTTAGTAAAATGAAATTACAAAAGACTAGGTGAAATGCGCTGAAGGGTAGATCCATTTTTCATAGGCCTGGAAATTTAGAAAGGCCATATTCTAGCATGTGAGGTGGCCATGGGAAGGGAAGCAGCAAAACTGAGCCAGGAATAAAGAAGCTAATAGGAAGAGCAATTTCCCCACATGTGGAACTGGGAAGAGGCTGTAGGATAGAATATCAGGTCAGGCAATGCCTGTTTGGAGCCTTGCCTAAAGATAGAATAAGCTTCAAGAAAAGAGGGGTGAGTGCTGGCAGTGCTATGCTGACCTCCAACATCATGGAAGAAATCTTACCCTGCCTGCATGAGACCCACAGCAGGGTCCTCTGACAGGAAGGTCCACACAAGCAGCTTCAGACAGAAGGCTCAGTGCCTAGCTGATACAACTGCCCCAGAGCCTGGCTGGACTTGGGAAGCAGAGAAAGCTCAAGCCATAGTTCCTTAACCAAAGGCACATTCAACTTTCCTGTGGTTTAAAATTCCTGCCTTAAACCTGTATGTCTCTCAATACCTGCACAGAGATCTTTGAGGGAAAGGACAGCCCAGAGAGGACAACTTTAGGCCTGGCCTTGCTCTATCCTCCACCTTCTAGTCATTTATGCCACTAGCCTTGTGACAGAGAACCTTGGTGAGAGAATGGAAGAGAATGAGCCACTACGAAGGAATTGAGTCACCATAAGCAGGAGGCTTGTTGGGGCCACTGCCTTGAATAGAAACAGCATCTTAGCAGGACTCAGCAGGAGGAACAGGAATTCCAAGTCCAGCTTCACTTGTCTCCCTAGACCTGAACTCATAGGGATCTTTCACCCTCCCCTCTATCAAGGTGCCTTCCTTACCTGTACTTATGAAAAGGCCCATCAGTTTTAATTTGGTATCCCCAAACAGAGGAGGTCATTTACTAAGGGATGACTGTGGAGGGGAAGGAAGATGCTTGCCCACACTGCAGGGGACACCAGATGTTGAAGCCCATCACGCATAGGTTTTGGCTGTACTCAGTCATCAACTTCTTCCCACTTACTTGTACCCCACCCCCACAAAACACAGCCTCCTTGCTTGTAATACAGGCTCCCAGCAAAGATCAAGCAAATGGAAGAGGCCATTGGAGGGCTGGGTTACTAATGCCACCTGGCAGGCTGCCTGCATAAGCTGGCAGGAGGAGAGACACATTCTTCTCTGACAAGCAGTAATGAATGGGCATCCGTGCTGCTTGGGACTCAGCCGACTGCTGGATAGTGGTTGACCTCAGGCTGCATGATCTATATCTGGAAGTTACAGCAGCTGCAGCAGAGGCTGAAATGGGGTCTCTGTGGGTGCTGGAAACCTGACCAGAAAAGATCCCATCCCAGGGCTCTACATTTGCTCTTTTCCTCCCGAGTTTGTCTTTTCTTTCAGCATCAAGATACTGAGACAGGAAGCAGAAGCCAGGCAGCCTGCAGGACGCTAGAGCAGGTGTCCAACCAGGCAGAGAAGAATCTATGGGAAGAATCTATAAACCCACTGCATTTTGGGCACTATGCTTTGAATAGGTCTGGCTTGGTTTTGAATTAATTTACTCCTGTGAACGACTCTTTCAGAGAGAAGTCATTATTCCTTTTCTGCAGATATGATTAAAGTTCAGCATGGACAGGCAGCTTACTCACCATACTACATCAAGCTTTAGCTCTGACTTTTTGACTGTAAGTACCAAAAGTTCCCCCTCCGACATGACAAGGTAGCTATGGCCATATGATATTCAAAAGTGAAATTGTCTCAGGTGATCTAGTAGGACAAGAGCTGTCAGCTGCCTCACAGCGATGAGTGAACGCTCAAGACAGGAAGAAAAGTGGAATAAAACAAAAGGGAGAAGAAAAGCCTCTGGCGAAAGACTTGTCCCTAACAATCCTCAGCTCTGGCCACACACCACTGTGGGATCCTTTATCCAGCTCCACACAACATCAAGAAGAAAAGTGACAAGCAGTGATCCCTTTTCTCTCCTGAATGCCTGGTCACCTGGTCTGACAGGACAATAACCGCACTCATTCTTGCAGAAACATCTAGTAAACCACAGCCCAGAGATACATACATTAATGATGACACCTTTGTCCAGCAGGCTCTGCTTCTTTGCTGTCATGACAAAATAGTGGGTGTAGTCCTTATAATAAACAATGTTCTCCAAATCAATCCCTGTAAAGAGAAGCCATCATGAATTCAGTATTTCTTTCTCTGTGCCTGCTGTGTACCAGAACCTCAACTTTGCTTCTGGCAGGCCCATTTGTTATTTTCAGAATATTTTGTGGTGTTACCCTCCCCCAAAGCCAAATGCTAATCTTGTTGGTGAAACCCTCCCACAGCTGGGAGGGGTCTTTGATTGGTTATTAAGAATAACCAATGGAGGAGGGGAGAGGATTCACAGCTAGGATGGAGGCATAGGAACAGGAAGAGGCTGCTTAGCTTAGAGGCCATGTGAAAAAAGAACATGGCGGTTAGGGCCTTGTAATAAAGCTGGATGTCTCCTGAAACTTCATCTGACTGCTTGTAGAACATTTCCTTGCCATTACCCTGATATCTACAGACCTGCAGGCCAAAGGGGCTGCAGGGGCCAGCCAGGCTGGGCCGAGAAAGGCCTCACCATCGGCTACTAGGACTTTATAATTAATAATTAATACATGTGGTAGTATGTATGTATGAAAACAAACAAGGCTGGAAAACATAAAACTTTAGTGCCAAAAATGACCCCACTCAACATAGCTAGCTTTCAGAGTCCCACAAAGGCACTGGTTCAATATTATCATTATAGGCAACATTATATTGGTTTGTGGAGCACAAAACAGAATAATATGATTAAAGCACTACTTCTTTGAAAACTCCAAGTTGTTGAGGTGTGTGTGTGTGTGTGTGTGTGTGTGTGTGTGTGTGTGTGTGTGTGCGTGCATGCATACATGAACAGGCTAGAATTCCCAAGTCCAAGATGAATGTATGATGCAGGAAAGCGCATGCCCAGGGCATGACAACTAAGAAGTGACAAAGCCAGGATGAGTCAAAGCCTGTTTGACTCTGATTCCCATTCACTGTCTTATGCCTGGGGCTAGAGGTACAAAGGACTATGTTACTTCTCCAGATCAGACCAAAAGATGTTTCTAACCTTCTCCCCATCACATAGGGAAGGCCATGGTAGGAACTTCTCAAGTCAGAGGGCTGGCTTGTATCTTTTAGCACTTTCTACTGTCATTCAGGAAAAGCATAGAAACTAGAGTGAACAGAGGGTTATATTGGCACTGACCATTAAGTTGTGATGGATGTTCATCAGTACAGACTAGAGGACAGCTTCAAAGAGCTGGTGTTAGGGATCTGTTTTTATGCCTTGTAGAGAGTGATAACAACTTATACATATTCTCAAATTTTTTCACAAACACACAACTTATTCATGAGCATGAGCAAATGTGGAACATACAACAAATATATTACATGTACAATAAATGGCAAAGGAACATCATGGAGGGGGTGTGTTTAGTGTGATAATGAAGACCAAGGAGACTAGAAGTTGAAATGGGTTCTTCTACATAAATGTCACTGCTGGTACTGTCCAGCCTGGTGGCTGGGGCCCTCATCAATACAAAACTGTTCTGAAAGGTTTGCTTTGGTCCAATCAGAGCCAATAAATAGAAAGCAATAGAATAGCTTCTCCCAGTGAGAGCTGGTCACAACCTCCAAAATACGAGGCTTAGGCCAGTCTGTCTTAGTTTTTCCTAACCCCCCAAGACCCTTGGAATGGTTCTCCAAGTTAAGCCTCCCCTCTCCCCAGAAGATCACCTAAAAACTCATTAGAAATGCAAATGAAAGGGACAGAAAGATAACACAGAGGTAGGGCATTTGCCTTGCATGCAGCAGATCAGGAAAATTCCATATTCCTGGTGCCTGCCAGAGCGATTTCTGAGCACAGAATCAGGAGTAACCCCTGAGCACCACTGGGTGTGACCCAAAAAAACAAAACAAAACAAAAGGTATGCAAAGGAATAAAAAACTTTAAAGATGGGCCACTACAATTTATACTTCCTTTTTATGGGGGGGCACATTCAGTGACATTCAGGGGTTACTCTTGGCTCTACGCTCAGAAATAGCTCCTTACTTGTGGGACTATATGGAATGCTCAGGGATCGAATTGTGGTCTGTCCTAGGTCAGTAGCATGCAAGGCAAACGCCCTACCACTACACCAATGGTCCGGCCCCTACAAGTTATACTTTTAAAAAGAGATTCTAATTTAGGATCTAATTGAGAATTCCTGGCTTTGTCTCTGCAAGAAAGAAAGATCTAGAGAAAATTAACAATCAGCACAGAGGTGTGCTGGGTAACCATAGGAACTCCTTTATTACCATTAAATAGGAAACAGCCATCAATGTTCAGGGCCCCCCACCCCCTAGAGAATTTGAGGAAATATATTGCTGTCATGTGGAGGGACATTGCTGAGAAACAATAGCCAAAGGTGACTGCAGGCAAATGAAAAGGAAGCACACTGAAATGTTTTGAAAAACACACTTAATGTCCTGCCATCATTTGGTTGTTTATTTGACAATTTATTTTCTTAAGTTTGGAGAGGAAAGGAGAGTTGGAGAATTCTTAAATAATTAAAAAGGACCTAATAATCTAGAAGAAAATACATTTTTATTTTGTTTTTTGGACCACACTCGGTGATGCTCAGGGGTTTCTCCTGGCTATATGCTCCTGACTTGGGGGACCATATGGGATGCCGGGGATTGAACCCAGGTCTGTCCTGGGTCAGCCACGTGCAAGGCAAATGGCATACCACTGCGCTATAGCTCCGACCCCTAGAAGAAAATACTATTTTAAAAATAATGCAGTCATGATGAAACCAGAAGGTCAGACAATGAATAGACCGCAGAAAGACCAGGCAAAGACTGGTTTATAATAGATTTCATTCTTAGGAAACTATGAAAATAATCTTGCTAAGCTGGAGAGAGTTGAGGGGTCAGGGTACTGGTCTTTTAGGCACAAGGACACAAGTGTGAAGCCTAGTCTTAGTTACATGTCTCCACATCCTCTAGAGCTCTTCCTTGTAGCCCTGGTAGGCCCCCCACTGGCCTTGCTGGGCTAAAGCAGCACCAAATCAATGAGTTTTAGAGCTGGACCTTCTGGCTTAGTTGACAGGTCCTTTAAGTCCTGATTGGAAGCTCCCACCTGCAATCCAAAGAAGCAGTTTAATATTTAAGCAACAGCAAATAACTATAAAATCTAAACTGGAGCTTGGCAAATGTCTTCTAGAAAAAAATAGACTGTAAATATTTGGGGCTTTGTGGCCGCTGAGGGTCTGTGTCATGACCATGTACCACAAGAGCAACAAGAGGCAATGACATAAGCAAATGGGCATGGCTACATGCCAGTTCTTTCCTTTTTTTTTCTTTTAAATGGGTCTCAATGCTCAAGTCTCACATAATTTTCATTTCTTCAGACATTCAGAATTATTAAAATCATTCTGAGCTCGAAAACATGTGGGCCAGCCAGTATGCCAATGCTCAGGCAGTGAAACACATCTGTTGAATGAACAATTCTGCAGCTCTCCACACTGATGACCATCAGGAGAATGAGATTGCAGTAAAAAAAATATAGGAAAGGTGATGGTGATGAAGAAAAGCAGAATTTTCAGAGTGGGGACTTGTGGAGATTTGAGGTCAGGTAGAAAGGAAGGATGTAGGTGAAAAATGACTGAAAAAGAGAATAATAAAAGGAAGACCAGCTCCTGTTTCTGAACAACGCTAGGCATGGATGATTTATTTGTATCAAGATGTGATTTAATACTGTTGTTATGTGCTTTTGCAGAGAGCAGTAGCTATATTCTTAACTGGATTTAAAAAGAAAGGAAAAGATGTAGAAGTGACTTCATTGAGAGCAAACATATGGTTCATCTTTCCCCTTCTGCTTTATTTTTCTCTATCTCCTAAGACCACGAATTGGGGGCAGTGTGTGTGTGTGTGTGTGTGTGTGTGTGTGTGTGTGTGTGTGTGTGTGTGTGTGTGTGTGTGTGTGTGTGTGTGTGTGTGTGTAAAGCAAGTGCTATACTTCTTATCATAGCCTGTCCCTTGCTTTTGTTTTTATCAATAGTTTTCCCTATTAGTTGTGTGCTCTGAGAGAGGGATTTTATTATATTACCCACTACTTTATATCAGTCCCTTAGATAGGAGATCTGAGTGGCGTGTTCAAGGAACTAGGCAGAGATGAATAAGTCATAAATCCTAAATTATGATTCAGAACAGAACAGGACCCAAACCTACCTGTTACCTAGGCAGGAAGGGGGGTGGAGCCACAGAAACAATTAGTAGATTAATAAATGTCTCTGTGGACCTAAAAGAGAATGTATATACCACAAAGACTCCCAGCAACAATGGCCCCCCTCTAAGACTGCTGTGCTCTTTCTAGCTCAATGTACCTCAGTGTACTGTGAAGTAACTGATTGAGAAACTCCATTCTTGGGCCCTTCTTTTTGTTTCAACATTGCCATGAATACCAGAAAAAATCTTATAAAAAAGTACTCTGTACCCCTGATCAGGTCCAATCATTTCAGATGATTGCCTACTTGCAGGATCCATCTTGATGTTAAATTGAAACTCTTTGCTCCCTCACCTAAAGGTATTTTGGGTGTGACTGATTAAGCGAATTCCATTATAATAGGATCATAGAGAGGAACATAGTGAGCTATAAATAAATATATTTTGAATAAAAGGTGGGTCTCCTCCTTTTCTTGGGGGTCCACATTGAAAAGACCACTCTGCATGAGCATCCTGCCCATCTTGTACATCTCCCTTGTACATCTCTTCTGGGAAAAGGCATCATCAATAAAATAGGACCAATTACTGTAGGTCCACCCCCAGGTTAATGGCTTGCTCCTCAGAATACTCCTGAATCTCTCAGTGACTAAAGTAGAGACTGATTAGATTGTTTATCTAAGTGTGAGGCCCCTTACCTCCTCCCTCCTCCACCACACAAACATAAACTGGACAGGGAGTCATTGTGGCAGGGAACAATGCCTATTGTATACCCTGTGATATGTAAATCACCCTGTCAACTTCTGCCAAGTAAACATGTATTAAAATTTTCAGCGCTTCCATATCTAGCATGCAAGTGCTTAGTTAAAGCTTTGACACCAAAGCACCCATCTTAAAGGGGCATTCTCTTTTATGAGGGCTAAGCCTAGCACAAGGTCTGTTACACAATATGGCAGCCTCCACTTTCATCCACTCAGGGACCAACTATTTAATGGATCCTGGTAGATGGAATCATTAGTTAATTGGGACTGACTTGTTTACTTGCTTTTTCTTCCTTTTTCCTTCTTTCATTTTTTTCTTCCCAGACTGTAAATTCCTGCTTTTATGATTTAAATTCACACTTAAAGTAGACTCTTAAAATCCTAGCCTCACACCCTCAAGTCCAGTAAAAGTAAAACCCACTGGGCCAGTCCATGTTTCTAGACTCATTCTACCCAGGATGCCTCACTGTGTCCAGGGATACTGTGTTTTTTCCCAAGTCCTTGGGAATAAACCTCAATTTAATAATAATAATAAACCTCAATTTCTTCAAAGTTTTCTGGTTGTTTTTGTACATCTTGCAATCATGAGAACCGAAAGGGCATGTTTGGTTAGAGTGATTCTAGGTTATGAAAAATCAACCTGGACCCAGGTGAATGTTCCATAGGCATTTCTATCTATCAACATTATTACCCATAGCCTTGGAAGAATCCTAATAATTATTAGCCTGGGAGAAATTCCTGCTTCCACATTAACCCATAGTCTCCTAGGGCAGGAGATGTAGGAAATCAACTGGGCCTCTGCACATTAGCAGAAGCACAAAGAAGGAACTGGTTTGGAGAAAGATGAAGGTCCCACCTGTTTCTTCTCGAAGATCCTGAAAAAATTTCTGGTTGAAGATAAAAGCCACACCACTAATCTCTTCCACCTTGGCTTCAGCAGTGCTATTCCTGTTTATAAAGTTGGCGGTGATTGCAATAGCCAGCTTCCCACGGAATTCTTTTCTTCTGAACCCTGCAGGGAATAAAGGAAAGAATGGGTCTTCCCTCTGGGTATGATATGAAAATTAAAAAGGATGACTGGGGTGTCTTCTTTGATACCCCAAAGGCTCAGCAAAATCACAATTCTGCATCTTTAGAGATTCAGATGATGCAAAAAATTATATGCAGGATAAACATATGTTATCAAAAGACTTCCTGATTACAGGAACTTTTTCCTTTTCTAAAATTTATAGTACTAGGGGAAAAGGGGCCTGAGGGTGCAACCCAGGGCAAGCTCTATATAAAAGTGCCCACCTTGAAAGTGTAAGACCAAGGTTCTGATCTTCAGAAAAATCCCACATGCTCAGAATGTGATTCTAGTGTTAGCTCTGGATTCCTGATATCACAATAGAATAAGTAATACCAGGCATATGCATGTGTGTAGTGAAACTAAAGCATGTGCCCTTGATGAGCACCACCAGTAAAGTATAACAACTCTGTAGCCAGCAAGCATGGTGTACAAGCACAGCAAACAAGCATGTTACACCCTCCTCCCCTACTAGTAGCAAGCACCACAATCTAATAGCAAGCACCACTACTACAAACAGGTGTTATTTGTTTTGTTTTGTTTTTGCAACCCATCAATGCAGAAAAAAAAGAAGGAGAATTTGGGAAAAAAAGAATTTAAAAGAAACAAAGACACCCCTAAATAAATTTAACTATCAAAAAGACCAGTTGCTTGGGTAGGTTTTTGACGACCAATAGGCAAAGGCACACTTTTTGATCAGACTCATAGGCTTGCTCTGTTAAAGATGTGTTAGGAATTATTTCTAGGTACTCATAAAAGACCAATGTACTTTAAACCTATGATGGAAACTACTTTTCTGGAATTTTTCAAGTGTCTCTCCCCTTGAAAAGCAGAATTATGAGATTGAATTTCTGTATGACAGATTTTCAAACAATTTTCTCAGATACTGGCCCTAAGATATTTAATAAGTGCATAGGAATGGATGACATTCTTATTCAAAAATGAATGCAACAATTCCTTGGGATTCTGACAGTCTTTAATGCTTTACTGTAAGATTATTTTTGATGTAGTAAGAATACCATATACAACTACAACGTGGGTTTTTTGTTTGTTTTTGGTTTGCTACACCAACACTCAATTTTCAGACACTAATGAGGTGTCCGACTAGTCAAATTATTTCTGACACTAGAAATCCAAACACTGGTGACAGGTTTTTCCTGAATAGCAAAAGACTTATTTCATGTCAATGGGTTGAAAGCAATGTCATGTGCTGTGGACAAGCCACCAGCTGCCACAAAGGACACCAGTGTCCTCTTAGTTCAGGATATTCCAAGGGCATTATAGGCTCTGAACAAGAAAGATAAAAAAAAAAAAAAAACCCAAAAAACCTAAATGCCTATTTTGAACACTAACTACAGCACCAAAGGTTCCAACAGAGGACTAAAGCATGCTATCACACTGCAATAGCACCTCTTCATTCTTTCCCCTGTAGTGCCAAAGATCAAATCTAGGGCCTCACACCTGCAAGGCAAGTGCTATCCTGATGAACTCCATCTACAGCCCCCTAATCTCTTTTGGAATATGCTGTTCTTGTAAATCTGAATTTTCCCTTTGCCCTAGATATTGCTGTTTATTTGCTTAATTCACACCACTTGGCTTCCTGCACAGAACCTTTTATTTGTACACCCTTATATTTGTTCACCACCTACTCAGGTCTCTTGTATTCTCAAACATATCTCAAAATCCTTTTTACTGCAAAGCTTGGATTTCATCTCTAAACCTTGCCCCTTTAAATTATTCACTAATGCTGTCTCCAAAATGCTCATAAAGGTTTACCAGTGTCTAATTTAACATTGCTCATCCAGGGGTGACTTTGTCTTTCCAGGGCACTTGGTAAAATATGGAGTCATTTCTGGTTGCCACAAATGGAGGATTTGACTTGTAATTAGTGAACAGGCACAGAGGATACCACTAAGCAAACTACAATGTAAAGGAAAGACCCCATGACTAAGAATTATCTGGCTTCAAGTATCAATATTCGTGCTGAGAGAACCAGCTATACAGTCTACTTGCCAGCTGTCAAATTGCTCAAATGACTCAAATGGCTCAAATATCATTTTCATGCTCATAAAATGCAAACTATACTTAAGCTTAGCATGGATCAAGGATTTTAAATTAGCAAAGTTGTCTAATAAGTTCTACTAGTTTAACATCCAGGTTAGGAGTTTAAAGCCTACCCATAGTGCTCAGAGATTATTCTTTTGTGCTCAGGAATCACTTCTGACAGAGCTTAGGGGACCATATGTGATGCCATGGATAGAATCAGATTCTGTCACAAGTAAGGCAAATTCCTTAATCTCTGGCCTTGTTCTCCACATTTCATAATTGGCAAAACCAAGGCTCTGCAGGGATTTACTGTTCTCTAAAGATAGAACCTCATGTTCTCCAGGACAAGCTACCCTCTGATTGAGACTCCCAACCAGATTTAGCATCTGTCTCCTGCCTCTTATCCCCCTCCCATCATGGTCCCATATTCCACCCATAAGAAGAGTCTTCACCTTCCAGAGTATTTCTGCGGCCATCAGCACCAATGATGACATCAAATTCAAATTCCGATAGAGGGTGGTCTCCAGGGAGAAATTCTGCCCGCCAACCAATTTCTACAGAAGAGAAAGATGAGATTAGTTGGTAAAGAAAGGGGAGAGAAGAATGATAATCTCTGTGTTGGTCAGGAGAAACAAATGGTGCCACCCATTTGTGCATTCTAGGTAGAGCCTCCAGGGGTAAGCAACCCAATTGTGTTTGTTTAATATTCCAGCCTTTGTGGCTCAAACACCACATCAGTGTAGGGCAAGGTAAACTCATAGAGCTCTAGTTTTCTATAAAAGTCTGCAGTCTATGCTGATGAGCATTACAGTCTTTTATAAAACTTTTTTTTTGCTACCTAATTATGATTGAAATCAAACATATACTCAACATCTGGAATGGTTTCAGAGTACACAAGTCTCTGAAAGTTAAATAATGAATATAACCCTGCTCTAAGTCCAGTCCCAAAGTTCCTGAATTCTCATAGTTTGGACAGAGGACCAGACAAATGCAACTTACATATGAAACTGAAATTTCTAATACCAAGGAGATCCTAGAACTAAAAGCCTTGCCCAAGCAGAAAACTTTGTATTAATAACTTAGATTCAGTTATATCAAAATAAAACTGACCATTATGTGTAAAAATTTACATAAACTTAGTAGGGAAAGAAAATTATTAAATAAATTATACAATGGGTAAATTTTATAATTTGCTAAGTTGTCCTTCAGTAAAACTAAAATATTACACACTGAAAATACCTTGAATATTTTCTATGTGCTCTAGAAACTTCACTTTTTATTGGATTTAAAAGTATCATCTCCCAAGCTAGGGGCAATTTCTGAGCGCATAGCCAGGAGTAACCCCTGAGTGTCAAACGGATGTGGCCCAAAAACCAAAAAAAAAAAAAAAAAGTATCATCTCTATGAAAGTGTAACCACTATACTATGCATTCTCAAACACATGATCTCTAAAGATCATGTGAAAAACCTTCAAGCAAACAAATCTGTCATATATTATGCTAACTGATCAAACTTCATTTGTCAAAATATCACTTCCTAGTGACAGGACAACCAAATCACAGAATACAAATTATCATTGGTTTAATTATAAATCCCCTGAAATCTGAAGAGCAAAACTAAAGTGATAGTTAAGAAAATAAAGCCAAAATATTCTCTGATGAGATCATTCAGAACTCAGTAGAATAGCTCATACAGGAATATTCTGAGACCTGATCATGTTGCTTTCACTTTGTAAAAACCTGTTTTGTAGACAGAAAGTGAAAATTAGATAGTACTTTGATTTTCTTGATCTTCAGGAGGCTCGACAACTTTCACAAACTCTACATTCACGTGAATTTCAACTCCCAACATCAAAGCGACCTTGAATAGGATGAGCTGTAACTGACGAATACCTGTTAGGAAGAAGAAGAAAGATGAACTCTGAGTAGTGGCACCTGATTGCTTCTTATATTCAGGAGACTATATAAACACCCTTAGCAACTTCCAAGTATCACAATATATCATCGGTGATATTTACTGATCACTAATTATGTGCCAAATAGTCTCATTTTTTTTTTGCTTGTTTGTTTAAACCTTAAAGTAACCTGTTAGGATGATGATTCTTTATACATAAAAATTCAGGTTCAGTGAGACTAAGTGACTTGCTGAAGGTCACGGCAACAAAACTAGAATGTGACCCAAGATTTTTTTGATTCCAAGATAGTGCTCCAGCTGTCAGGTTCTCTCTTTCCTGACTCTTTCCAGAGATGGGCTCTGGGTTTGATAAGATTAAGATGAAAATAGAAGGAGGAGAAAGAGAAGGAAATGATGAAGATGTAGAAGAGATAGAAAGTAGGTACAGCTGGGGCCAGAGAGATAGCATGGAGGTAAGGCATTTTGCCTTGCATGTGGAAGGACAGTGGTTCGAATTCTGGCATCCCATATGATTCCCCGAGCCTGCCAGGAGCGATTTCTGAGCATAGAGCCAGGAGTAACCCCTAAGCACTGCTGGGTGTGACCCAAACAAACAAACAAACAAAAAACAACAGAAAAAAGAAAGTAGGTATAGCTATCCAGGATAATGAGTAGAAATTGGCCCCTTAAAACTGGGCTCATGATTTTCTATCTCCTGCATATGGTCTCCTCAACTCCTCCAGTGAACAATACTTTGCATCCCTATTTGTCCTGTGGGTGTGCCTTCAAATATTTTTCTGCTCACTAGGATGTTCTAAACTTTCTGTGGATTCTTCCATATTAATAGTTTTTACTCATTGAACATCTACAGTGAGTCATGTGACTTTCTAGGCCCAAGAGCAATCACCTTAGGATGGAGGAAACATAAGAAAATTGAATGGGTAAGGTATAGTGACTAGAGGACATGGTGGTGGCAGAATAGGGCCTAAACAGAAGTTTTGGAAATGAGAGAGGAAAACCAAATGACATAATAGAGAGATGAGGAAATAAAGATTCTAAGGGATATGGAAGAAATCAGGAAACTTTTGGGTAAATTGGTGAAAAGTTTCTTTAGCGTGGTGGCAGAAGAGAAATAAGACAGCAAGAATGAAGGGAAATAACAAAATCTACGCTCTTATTTCTAGAATACTTTGAGGTAAAGAAAAATAATGGCAATGACTGAGTCGAGAGAGAGAGAGAGAGAGAGAGAGAGAAAGAGAGAAAAAGAGAGAGAGAAATAAGGAGAGAAATAGAAGAGTTGGTGGTGGGATAGGTGAAATAAGAAAAAGAACTCGAAGAGCTCTGGAGAGGCAGGGTACCCTTAGAGACAGAGATGGACAGAAAAGGAAGGGGAAAGGAAAAAAAAAGAGGGAGGAGAGTAGAAGGAATGTAGAAGGCTCCTCAGGGTAGCCCTGCCTGGAAAACCACAATAAGCACTACTCACTGATGTGGTCAATGGAGCCAGCACAGAACTTTCCATAGAACTTCTTGGCTCCCAGGCCCCGTAGGTCATGGATGGTGAAAGGCCAGAGGTGCAGTACGTTGTTCCGGGAGAAGGTGTCCCGTTTCTCTACCACAACCACTTTGGCTCCCAGGTAGGCAAGTTCAATGGCAGAACGTAAACCACAGGGTCCTCCTCCAATGATGAGACACTGCAGAGGTGAGAGGAAAGAGACACTTAGTATCCTTTGTGATAGAAACACAGACTAACTAGGAGATGAGGACCAAATCCCCATCGACCCACAGCAACACACAGAGTTTTCTATTCATCTGTCCTTGCATATTGTGCATGAAAAACTGTGTCAAGCCCCTAAGAGTCTTGAGGGAGGCTAAGCAAGGTAAGTGTGAAATTCAGGGTCAAACTGAAATGGGTTGAAATCCCATACCATTTTTTTGTTTTTGTTTTTGGTTTTTGGGTCACAACCAGCAGAACTCAGGGGTTACTCCTGGCTCAATGCTCAGAAATCGCTCCTGGCAGGCACAGGGGACCATATGGGATGCCGGGATTTGAACCACTGTCCTTCTGCATGCAAGGCAAATGCCTTACTTCCATGCTATCTTTCCGGCTCCGAAATCCCATACCATTTGATCCCTTTGATTCTTTATCAGAAGAGTAGAATTTGTTTAAATCCTTACAGGGTTATTAACATAAGATAATTTTCAATAAAAATTATGACATGCATTATGCATTTGCTTCTTTTTTGTTTGTTTTGGGGCCACACACAGTGACACTCAGGGGTTACTCCTGGCTATGCACCCAGAAATCACTCCTGGCTTGGGGGACCATATGGGATGCCCGGGGACCGAACTGAGGTCCGTCCTAGGTTAGTGTATACAAGGCAGATGCCCTACTGCTTTTGAAATTATTTCTTAAAGGTGACACAACAATAATAAAAGACAAATATATCCAATTCCAAAATAAGTTGATGATATAAAGACTTTTCTTCAAAGAAGATAGACAAAAGCAGCCAACAGGCCTATGGAAATGGATTTTATGTTCAATGGTATCAGCCAATTTTGAAATGTAAATCAAATCTCATCCATATGATGAGATAGAACTTTCTACCCACTGGGATGACTATGATGAAAAAGATAGACAAAAACTGGTGTTGAGGAGGAGGAGAAATATGGACCCTTCTTGCAAAATGATGCAAATGCTTTGGAATGGTTTGGCCATTCCTCACCAAATGAAATGTAAACTTACCATGTGATCTAGTACTTGTAGGTACATATCCAAAAGAACTGAAAATGTGCCCACACATAAGTATATACAAGAATATTTATGGCAGCCTTATTCATAACTAAAAAAGCAGAACTCACCAAATGTTCATTATTGATGAATAATGAAAATATGATATTTCATTACAGCTCACTATAAATAGAAGTGCTGTTATATGAATGAACCTTAGAAAACACTAACAAATAAAATATATTTGTTTGATTGGTTTTTGTTTTAGCCACACTTGGAGGTGCTCAGGGCTTACTGCTGGCTCTGAGTTCAGTGATAACTTCTGGCTGTACTTGGGAGAAAGCATGCGTGTTCGGGTTTGAACCTGGGATAGCCACATGCAAGGTATGCACTCTATCTGCTTTACTATCACTCCAGCCACTAAGCAAATAAAACATGATACAAAGGACATCTATTGTATATAATTCTGTTTATATGAAGTGTGAAATCTAGGAAATCCACTGAGAAGGAAAGTAGGTTAGTTACTTCATATAGGAAGAAAATTGGAGAGATTACGTTGTGACTATAGATGTATATGAGCTTCTTTATATGGCAATAAAATGTTCTGGAATTAGTGGTGGTAGCAACACAACATTGTAAATATACTAAAACCAATGAATTATTTTTCTTGGAAAAATAATTTATTTATTTCTATGACTTAAATTACTCCTTACTATTAAAAAGTGAAAGGAAGGGTCCAGAAAGAGAATAGAGCAATACCTAGTAGGCAACTACTTCTCTCACTCATTAACATTGTCATAATAGTTGCTAGTGTAGTTATTTTTCTAACTGCATTCACAAAGAGTGGTGAACTTCATATCGTGAGCCGGTCCTTCCAGCCCTCAAGAGATGTTATTCTTATTGTTACTCTCTTCTAGGAATTTTAAGTTTAATGTTAAGTTCAAATTTGCATGATATAAGTAACTAGAACCAATGTAGTTAGTTCTATTTAGTATCCGGAAGGGAAAAAGCTAATTCCTCCTAGTAAGCTGGAAAAAAATTCAAAAAGGTCTTTAAAAATTATCATTATTATCATCACTCTCATAATTATCATCTTCATTATCATAATCATCATAGCCC
The DNA here is from genome assembly GCF_024139225.1 of Suncus etruscus. Lineage (NCBI taxonomy): Eukaryota > Metazoa > Chordata > Mammalia > Eulipotyphla > Soricidae > Suncus > Suncus etruscus. Next base: position 62,072,504 of record NC_064856.1, on the reverse strand, counting down.
ACATGTGTTGGTTATTTACCATGTGCATGCTAGACACTGGTTTAAGTGCTTTTATATATTCTAGTTCTTAATTCTCATAATAGATCTCAGACAAAGGTCCTCTAATTATGTCTACTTCATAGATGGGCAAGTTGAGGCAAAAATAGTGGTAGGTAGAGTGATTGTGGTTATAAGACTGAAAAGTAGCAGGATCACTCGTTCAAACTTGAAGGACTGATATACACTTTGGTTTCCCAAAAGGAGGAAGAGAGGAGAGATGGGGGAGAGTCCAGAGTTAGAGGCTGAAGGTGGCACACAAAGGAGTACAGTCTCAGTCCTATAGGTATTAGGCTCAAGATAAACTGAGGTGACAAGTCAGGACCTCTGCACTAGCACCATATTGAGACTCAATGAACCTTGTAGAATCAAACAAGACAAGGATCTTTCCCGAAGGAAGCTGTAGTCAAGTTGGAAAGAAAGGAAGAAATACAATAATTAAGCTAGTTATTCTATGCTAAAGCTTTTCTATTCCAACAAAATCTGATGAGGAACCTCCAATACTGTCTCAAAATAGGAAGAAAGGTTACAATCCAAGCTGAGTCTCAAAAGTGCCCTTAAGTCAAGGAGACTTCTCTATCAAGTCCTGTCCTTGAAATCTTCTGGGGTGAGAGTTCACCTACATGACTAGGATACCCCTGCCTTCACCCACACCCCACTACAGCTGGACATTGCAGACACAATTGGAAACTTTTCTCGGCTTAGGATCAAACTTTATCTTTAACAAATGCATTCCCCCTTCCTCTTGCAAATATTCCATCATCCCGTTCTCACTCATCTGGGGCCTCCAGGATCCCCTGGGGAAAGGGCAAACAAGCATATCAGAAGCTCCCACACTACAATCAGTGTGGCTGATGAACCCTCCCAGAGAAATTTGTGGGAATCCAATTAAGGGAAATGAAGTCACTACTGAGATAGAACTCACTCCAAAGACATGGGGGAGTGGGGATGCAAGCCCCCATTGCTTCTTTACTTGTGGGAGAGAGTCAACTCCCCCCATCTCTTGTTTAACTCTCTGCACCTTATCTCATACCCCAAACAGCTCCCCCGGTTTGGACATAGCCAGACCATGACGGGCATTTCAAAGCAAGACTCCAAACCCACACTTGTGAGGTTGGCTTGGGGTGAAGTCTGCAATCACTACATTTCTTTGCACTTAGTGCATCTTTTCCTGTTTGCTGAGTTCTGTCACTCCAGGGCCAGAGTTGGAGCGGGGGCGGGAGGATGTGGGGTGAAGGGCAGGAAGGGAAGGCTGGGAGCCCACATCCTTCAATCCAGCAGACCTGACCTGGCCTGCTTCCCCAGCCAGGGAGGAGATGGCTTTCCCACCAGCTGGGGGGCTGCTGTGCCGTTTCTATGCAAACAGTAGCAATGGATAGTGTCTGCTCCCCCTGGCTTAACCTGCAATCCCACCAGTGATCACACCATTCCCCTGCCACTCCAGCATCCCAAGGACATGCTTGGGGGCCTGAAATTTCAGAGACACCACTCATACCATAATATAAAATCAAAGCAAGTACCAGCGATCTTAATTGTATAAAGGGAGAAAATTCAGTACAGATGTTATCAGGAAAGAAGGTTTGCTGGCAGGGGCCAGGCCAGTTCCTTTTGGAGCATGCTTGTTATGATTAACATGGGAACTCGGAGTTCTGACAAGAGGTTGCAGACTGTGGGCAACCCACACTGGGCAGAAGGACTGGGAAGAAAGGGCTTCCCTAGAAGGCCCATAGTCGAGCTCTGGGCACTGACTGGGTGGAGTACAAACAGACAATGAGGCAGGCTGCATCCAGAGGCAGGGCCACTTTTCCCAGGCCTGTGGGGCATGGGGCGTGGGGGGGGGGGCTCTCATAGCTGTGAATTTGTTTCCCAGGAAGAAAACTTTAATTAAACCCAGAACTAGGGAGCTAGCTCAAAAGGCTGGACTGCAGGCTTTGTATATAGGAGGTCAGATTAGATCCCTGGCAACTCACAGTCCCTTAAGAACTTCCAGAATGACCCCAGAGCATTAAGCTGGGAGCACTATGCTCCTAGGTACCACAAGATATAGCCCCAAACAATAACAGTAAAAACAATAAAAAAAATTGAGCCCAAGGTCTTTCTTGAACCCCCAATGAGACTGTACACCCGCCCCCGGCCTTGTCCCTAGAGCTGTCCTGTTCACCCTCTAAGGGCCTGTATCTGAACCCCAGTACCGGCATGCTCTCCTGTGTTCCTCTGAAGCTGTTATTCTGCATTTCTGGATGCTGAAGATCTTGGGAGGGCACACGGGAGGTCCCCACCAGCAGTTCATGCTTGAGTGAGCATCCATAGCCATAGTCCCCACCCGGGGACTGACTCCCTGACATAACTGAAAGCTCCATTCACATCGCTAACTTGATGTCTGCACATTCCCACCCAGGAGAGAGAGTGGGGAGAGTCAGAATCTGCCAAGGCCATCAGAGTCACTGACATCAGCAGATCTCTGTCTCTGGACACATAGATGGATTATCCAGTGGAGAATGGGACAGATCCAACATCAGCAGGAAGTCCATTGTATAGATAAGCTTGGCAGGACTTAGCCTTCACAATCTTGGGGAGGAGAAGCAAACATTGCATGGAAAAAATGACTATCGAAGTGGGGAGCTGAAAAGGGGGGACTTGGCATCAAGGCACAGAGCTATGGTGGCCCTGCTAAAACTGGATTCCTGTGCCATCGCTGAGGTTCCCCCATTCACTCCTTCATGATGTGGAATCTTTTGCAATCTAAAAGTTTTGCAAGCCATAGTGTTTCCTAGAGAACTTCTAGAGGGTCCAGGGAATAGAAGTCAAAAGCCTGGAGATGGGATATCTATGCTCCCTCCTGAACTGCTCTCTGCACCTTAGCAACCTGCACTCTGGGCTTGCCAGGTGTGGAGAGAGACAAAACCAGATAAGTGTTTGTGTCTTCTCACAGTATCCTTGTTATTCCCATTTTTGAGTGAAGAAACAAAGGGAGAAGAGGCTAAAGAAATGTCTCTCAGGAAGGTCACTTAAATAAGTGGTTAAAATTGAATCACTGGACAGGTGATGCAGCTTAGCAGTGGACCATTTGCCTTGCATGCCTGAGAAATCCTGGGCTCAATACTGGGCGTTACATAAACATTTAAAAAGTTTTCTATTTTTGTGTTAATTTGGAGGGGTTGACATATCTAATAATTCTCTTTTCTGTTTTCTTTTCTTTTTTGGGGGGGCACACCCGTTTGATGCTCAGGGGTCACTCCTGGCTAAGCACTCAGAAATCGCCCCTGGCTTGGGGGGACACACCCGTTTGATGCTCAGGGGTCACTCCTGGCTAAGCACTCAGAAATCGCCCCTGGCTTGGGGGGACCATATGGAATGCCAGGGGATCGAACCGCGGTCCTTCCTTGGTTAGCGTTTGCAAGGCAGGCACCTTACCTCTAGCGCCACCTCAGTGGCCCTTTTTTTTCTTTCTTTCTTTCTTTCTTTTTTAAATTACATTCCTTTTTATTTTTGTTTTGTTTTTTTGTTTTTTTGGGGTCACACCCGGCAGCACTCAGGGGTTACTCCTGGCTCTCTGCTCAGAAATAGCTTCTGGCAGGCTCGGGGGACCATATGGGATACTGGGATTCGAACCACCAACCTTTTGCATGAAAGGCAAATGCCTTATCTCCATGCTATCTCTCTGGCCCCAACCTATCTAATAATTCTCAGAGTACTCCTGGTAGTGCTTGGGGAACTCTATGTGGTGCCTGTAATCAAATTGTGCCAGCAGTGTGCAAAGCAAGCTCCTTGTCTTCTGTGCCAACTTTCCAGTCCAAAAAATTATAAAAGTTTGGATATAAACCCAGGTGGGCCCAAGATCTATGCTCTGATCTGCCTGTCTCATAACAAAACCTGAACAGAGGATGATAAGGATATAGTTAGGTGGTTTGGTGGCACATTCTCTTCATAGAAAGCTCCTTGAGTCCATGTGCTTCCCCTAGGTGGAAGTTTTCAGGATGGATGCAGCCAGAACTGGAGATAAGCAATTCCTGCTCTTCTAGCTGGCAGGTGTCAAGCCCACAGAGGATTTGGGCATGGATGGTCTGAGCCTTCTCTGGGGCATCTGGGAAGCCACAACACTGGCCACTAGCCAGGCCAATGGAGGGAGTGCAGTTCTGCATGGTGCTGTCTCCCTGGTAGCAGCTCCAAGCAGGCAGGCAGGCAGAACCACAGGCCTGCTTCTAGGACAGCGATTTGGTGCCAGGGACGTGCCAACAAGCTGCCTGGTGTGGCTCCAACATCCTGGGCACTAATTCAGGAGCAGCTGCTTCTCTGAGGCCAGGCAGGAAGGTCATGGATGTGGCTGCATGAGCACTTGCTCATGCAGTTTGGGCTCACCACCCACTTCATCCTTAGCAACAGTTATAGGCCTCTTCCAGACAGACTCAGAATCAAACTAAAAGCGCTGTTTACACCATCTCCTCTCCAAAGCCTAACAACACTCCTCTGACAAACATTTCTTTACCTGTTCCTGCTGTTTCTGCTGGTCCTTATGAACTACTTACTTAGGCCCTTGATTTGGAGGTTACAAGCACAGTCCCTGAGACTCTGGAGTGTGAACTCCTCTCCACCTGAGATGTAAGCTCCCTGCTGGCAGGGTCCCACAGAGACCCACAATTAGGTCCAAGTACCTCTTCTTTTCCTTTGGATCTTAAAGGGTTTCATCATCAGTATATATTCCAGCCCTCCTGTGTTAATGCCTATGTAGCCCTATTATGAATCACCATAGAAATAACAGCATCTACAACAACCATAATAAAAGTCAAGAGCTAGCTGTACTGCCTGCTCATAGTGAGAGAGTTCAGTTAAGCCTACTTAAGAAATGCATGTCAAAAAAAAAAAGAAATGCATGTCCTTTTACTTCTATAAAAACATCAAATTAGGCATATTCACCATCATTTTACATAGGAGAAAGTTGGTATTCCACAGGGTCACAGCTAAGATGTAAACCTCTAATTCTAGAGTTCAAGGTTTGAAAGACTGAACTTAGATTCATTTCTCTAGGTGTCCTTAAGACAAATATTTCTCTCCTCAACTAAGATATCTAAGGACTAGTAAACTGATTTATGGAATTGAAAAGACTCCAGGAGAAAACTCATATTCCCAAACCTTAGAAAACTGGTTAGAAACTAGAAAAAATAAAAAATAGAAACAAAGATAATAAATGTCATCTTGCCTGTGGCTACTCTACAACTCTTGTAGACATTTGTGGTAGTAAAAGATCGACGCCTTTGGTCAATAAATGGTCCCTTAGGAAAGTACCTGCAAGCATGAGGCTATGAGTTCAACATCTCAGGAACTCACATATGCATTCAGCCTGGCAGCTGTGCTATTTGGGATCTCTGACTCCAGTGTGGAGTTCACCAGCATGACAACTAAAAGATGTACAACTATTTGTCACACAGGAGAGGCAGATGACCAATGACCACATGCATGGGTGTCCATGGGGCCCCTGATGGACCTGATTATCAAAAAAATGCATGAGCATCACAATTCAGAGAATGCCATGCCCAGTATGCACAGCACTGATATGGAAAAAAGAAATGGCACACGGTGAGACCCCTAGAGCTACTCCTCCTCTGTCATAACCACACTGAGGTTCAGAATGGCCAGTGCAGTTAGTTGTGGGGAGTTGGGAGTTGAGCTGAGACAAAGCAAGTGGGAGGAAGAGCAGAGGAGGTGATACTAGAGCAGAGAGAAAGTAAACTGAGAAGTGAAGGTCTGGAATATCAGACCAGACCAGAAGGCTCTAATGCCTTTTAAAGCAGATTCAAAGTGCAGCATTAGGACAACTGGTTCTGGAGCAAAGTACAGATAGTAAGAAAAGGGAAAGCAAGTCTGAGTTGGGAGTCAGGTGGGCAGCAACAGTCAGTCCATATCTCCATTTCTTTCTGACTACAGTTGTGGGGCCCCATCCTATTGACCCCTAGTTCTTTTTCCTTCTTGACTCTACTTTCCCTCTAATTCCCTGGATTACAGTTTAGATTTATGTAATCAGATTTCCACAGGGGTCAGAAGAGATGAAGTCATGAAATTTTCCTATACATAGATGTACATGGAATCTATTATGCTGAGTGAAATGAGTCAGAGGGAGAGATAGATGCAGAATAGTCTCCCTCATGTATGGGTTTTAAGAAAAATAAAAGATATTTTTGCAATAATCCTCTGAGACAAAGAGAGGAGGGCTGGAAGGTCCAGCTCATGACATGAAGCTCACCACAAAGGGTGGTGAGTGCAGTTAGAGAAATAACTACACTGAGAACTACCATAACAATGTGAATGAATGAGGGAAGTCGAAAGTCTGTCTAGAGTACAGGTGGGGTGGGGAGGAGGGAGATTTGGAACATTGGTGGTGAGAATGTTACACAGATGAAGGGGGATGTTCTTTAGATGACTAAAATCCAACTACAATCATATTTGTAATCAAGGTGTTTAAATAAAGATATTAATAAAAGAAAAATATTTCCACAGGGAAGAAGAGGGTCATCACATATACAAACAATGTTATGGATTACAGCAGTGTATTCTACAGTTCAATTCAGTCAACCTCAGGAGCATGTTAGAGTGCCATCTGAGAAGACATCCATTCCTCTCCTCCTCCACATGCCATGCTGTACTTCTAATTGACTGACTATAATTAGGGTTTTACGACCCTGATTAGCTCTCCTAATATTTTCCTAAAACCATTAAGAAAACTAAGAAAAGCACTTGACTTCCTAGATTGCTATTTTATTACAAAGAACCTAACTTGAAATAATGAGATGGAAGAGACACACAGAACAAGGCAAGGGAGAAAAAGGAAGATTTCAAGATTCCTAGGTCATTTAGCCCAAATTTCCAAGTATTCACCAATCCAAAAGTCTTCAGGATCCTTTGTATTTTTATTTAGACTAATTGTATAGATATGACTTATGAATTTATTGATCAGCAGTCACTGATTCAGCTTCCAGCCCTTTGTCCTATCCAGATGTGAGGCAAATGGCACTGAAAGTTCCAATTTTTAAACACCATGAACTGTTTGGGTTCTCCTGGCAATCAGCCCTCATCATTAGGATGCCCAGAGCTAACTCATTAACATGACAAAAGACCTTTGAGGCACTCAGCCCTTAGGAAAGTCTAATTGCTTTAGAAGCTCTAGCAAAAATGAAGATGATAAAATAAATAATAAAAATACACACATGAATGATAACAATAAATACAAATGTATATAAATCACAATATCACAACCCTTTACATGTGGATGATGCTTAGAATTATCCCCATATTAAAATATCCAGATTCTTATAACCAAAAGTTACTGTTATTCCCAGCTGCTCAAATTCAACATCTACATGGCATACCAGATTTTATCCAAACAGTTGATCCCACAAACATGCTTCTCCTATGTCATAGTTGTCACTGTCATTACATTTTCCACTTTCCCAACTCCTTGAATCTAACATGCAAAATCAATTGTGCTTCATTTTCTCTCTCGCCAAAACCAATCAATCAGTACCTCAAGAACTCAGCCTTTAGAATATATCCAGAATGCAGCCAGCTCTTTTTTGGTGTCGTTTTAATTTAAGATAGCATCTCTCTCTTTCTCTCTCATACACACACACACACACACACACACACACACACACACACACACACACACACACGAAACACTGATCTGCAACCTACCTAGTCTCCTAACTTCCATCTTAGTCCTTCTACAGGTCACCCCCTGCACAGCAGCTGAAGCTATGTTTCTAAAGTCAGACCATGTTACAATACACAAAGCTCAAAGTAAAACCTGGTCATGGGTTTGAGTCCTGGCGTGGTTGTGCTCTTGCCTTCCAATTTATTCTGTCTCAACTTCCATATCTCATCGCCCTCTCTGATCATATACAACTGGCTAAGTAAAATGCACATTGAATTTGCCATGAAAAAGGTCAGTAAGATCATGAGGAACAAAGGGAACAGCAGTAGGATTGCAACAGTAGATGCAGTAAGGCTTATATTGCAGAGGAGGTAATACCAACCCCCCAAAAAAACCCTACACATTGTATTGTATCAATCAATTTTAACATGGCACATATCTTTTTTATTTGTTTTTTTTTTCACCTGGAAACTCTTTCCCTTAAAATTGTATATGCAGACAGAACTTGAAAATATAGATAATGTGGCTATTTTCTAATATGAAAAAGCCTGTTACAGAAAACATTTCTTCATATCAATATTCAGCTTTTTAAGCGGTACTTTAATGTATCTTTATAACATTTATTGTAAAAAATTTCAAAGACAATAAAAATATCAAAAACATTTGCGTGAATGCCACCACCTTGATTCTATCCTTAGATTGTGCCTTTTTACCCTTCCACAGCCACTCCCCACTCCTCTCTATTCATTCATCACCTAGTCTTATTTTTGGGGGCATTTCAACAAAAATTACAGAATCAGTATATTTCCTGCCAAATACCTTACCATGTAGGTCATTCACTAGAGTTCAGTAATTACTTAAGTGTCTTGTTTTAGAATAAAGCTAATATGAATGCAGACATATCTTAGACGTACCATCTGATGAGATAAATGACATAATATGCTACTTCTTTATATGTTGTTTCCTCCCCATCAATGGTCTCTCCTCCCATGAGCTTGGGAGACCTTGTCCTAGGGTATGGGTCCTGATATCTGGTGGCAGGGTTATCACCAAGAAGCTTCTGTGTGTGTGAGGGGGGAGATGACCAAAGACTCACCAACTGACAGAGTGACTCCCTTTCTTCACTGAGGAAGAGCAGGAGTCACAAATCCCTCCAAGATCCACAAAAGGGTGTGTCAGCCTCCCACATTCTTTTTGAGGAACAGGGAAAGAGTCTTGTGAGATGGGCTGAGTCGACACATATTCAAAGCTAAAACAGCCCAGGCCAGTTTTCATCCATATGTGGGGAAAAACGTCGAGCACAGATACATAATCTTGCAACCAGAAATAAACTTACTCAATTCTTTCTCTTTGTCTTTTTAATTACTTAATTTTGGTTGCTTAGTTTAACAAACGTTCCTAAACATATGAGTTCCATCAAGCAAGGATTCTCATGTAACAGGAACAACCAGCACTCATAGTCTTCGCTCAAAACAAGTCAGGGCTTTGGTGCCTATTGCATATCTGAGTCAGTAAGCAGTGGACCCAGATAGACAACACAAGCACCCACTCCTGAGGCCATGAATTTGACCATGAGGCCACAGAGACCACAGTACGTCAAAAGGGAGAGGAAAGGGAAGGACTGGAAAACCACAGGCACCCCTACCTCAGTGCTTGGTGAAAATTTTTGTTTGGTCTGGTTTGGGGGCCACACCCATCAGCACCCAGGGTTTACAATTGGCTCTGTACTCTGGGACCACTCCTGGCAGTGCTTGGGGGGGGGGGGGTCCCTATGCAGAGCTGGGAATTGAACTGGGGATGGCTACACACAAAGTAAATGCCTTAACTCCTGTATTCTCTCTCCCACCATGCTTACTAATTTTTTGATTTTTTAAATATATATAATATAATATATAATATATATTATATATAATATATTATATATAATATATTATATATAATCCTTCACCAGTGCAACATTCCCATGACCAATATCCCAAGTGTCCTTCCACCCCCACCCCACACTGGCCTGTACTCTATACAGGCTTTCTACTTCCTTCATTTAGTCACATTTTGTTATGATAGTTCTCAGTGTAATTATTTCTGTGACTGCACTAAACAGTCCCTGTGGTGAGCTTTATGTCAGGAGCTGAACCCTCCAGTCCTCCTCCTCTATTTTGTCTCTGAGAATCATTATACAAACTTTTTTCATTTTTCTCAAAACCCATAGATGAGTGAGACCATTCTGTGTTTATCTCTCTCCCTCTGACTTATTTCACTCAGTATAATAGATTCCATATACATTCATGTATAGGAAAATTTCATGACTTCATCTCTTCTGATGGCTGCATAATATTCCACTGTGTATATGTACCATAGTTTCTTTAACCATTCATCTATTGAGGGGCATCTAGGCTGTTTCCAGAGTCTGGCTATTGTAAACAACCCTGCAATAAATATAGGTGTGAGAAAGGGATTTTGTATTGTATTTTTGTGTTCCTAGGATATATCCCTAGGAGTGGTATAGCTGGATCATATGGGAGCTCAACTTCCATCTTTTGGAGAAATCTTCATATCATTTTCCACAGGGGTTGGACCAGACGACATTCCCACCAGCAGTGAATAGGAGTTCCTTTCTCTCCACATCCCTGCCAGCACTGCTTGTTCTCATTCTTTCTGATGTGTGTCAATCTCTGTGGCATGAGATGGTACCTCATAGTTGTTTTGATTTGATTCTCTCTGATGATTAGTGGTGTGGAGCATTTTTTCATGTGCCTTTTAGCCATTTGTATTTCTTTTTTGTCAAAGTGTCTGTTCATTTCTTCTCCCCATTTTTTGATGGGGTTAGATTTTTTTTTTCTTATAAAGTTTTGTAAGTGCCTTATATATTTTGGATATTAACCCCTTATCTGGTGGGTACTGGGTGAATAGTTTTTCCCACTCAGTGGGTGGCTCTTGTATTCTGGGCACTATTTCCTTTGAGGTGCAGAAGCTTCTCAGTTTAATATAGTCCTATTTATTTATTTATTTCTGCTTTCACTTGTTTGGAGAGTGCTTACTAAGTTTTAATCTAATGTTTACCATCTTCACTACTGCTGGGGTGTGAGCAGGTCCTGGTAAGGTAAGTTAGGAAAATAATAGCACTGGTTGGATACCTCTTTCCTGTCAGGACACTGTGATCTGACTTTCCCAAGCCACAGAAAAATAGATCCAATGAGCAAGGTAGAACATGGCTAAGCATCCACCTACCCAAAGCTTTCCAGCTGGGGAAACTCAGTGGGATACAACCAGCACTCTCCACCTTCTTATAATGACAAAAATTCCCTCTCCTCTTGAATTCCAAGGGAAACAACTACTATACAGCTCACACACATCAGATTTGTCATGGATGCTTGAACTACTCATTTCATGTGTAGACTTGACATCACTTTTTCTGGTTTAAGAACAGAGACACAGAGGTAATGAGCCTCACCAGTATTCACTTATGCAAACCTCACTGCAACTTAGTCTGAGAACTGAGACCTGGAAGGTTTAAGCAGAGCACTAAGACCATGTCACAATTAGGAGAGAGGAGTTCAGGTATAGAACTTGTGCTTCAGCCCATGTTATATAGGCCTAAAATAAGAGTTGAACAGTAGGCAGAGCCAGGTATCTTTGCCAGTCTTGTCACCTCACGACAGGCTCTTCCTCCCCATTTCCTTTCTGCTTCTTTCTTCTAAGTATAAGGGTCCACTGCCCATACCTGCCCCTGGGTCCCTTTCTCTTGGGTCTCTTGGGTCTCAAGGAGGGTCTCTCCTCCAGTGTCCCTTCATCCTCAGACTGCTCACAAGGAATGCTGACCCTGTGGGTGTCCTTGTACCAAGATGGTCTCTGCAGGAAGGCCACTATGGGTCTGGAAAGGATTTACATGAGAAAAAGCCAGGTGTTCCTTTCACAGTCCTGCTTCTCTGAGGTCAGATAAAGAGAGAGAATTTACTTGCACACAGTAATGTGTACTGAAGGCAGCTCAGAGCTGCATACAGGTCTAACAAATCCAAGATCTCCCCCAGCTTCTCCAACCCTATCATGATCAGTTAAGTACTGATTAAGTCCTAGAGTCATCCTCTAGGAAGAAGCAGTAGGTATGAAGATGTTAGAAGAATTCACTAGCCTCTTTTATCTTCTTCTTTAAGAGGGTCTCTAATTCTGCAGACAAATGTCCAATGAGTAGAGCTCTTCAATAAGACATACAGGGACATGTCAGCCTTTAGCAGAAACCAGGAAGATACTAAGCTCATGTGAAGAGAGGGGCCCAGGTTCCTCAGCAGGTAGGCATTTAGTCCCCAAGCAGGAACTTGGGATGAAGGACAGGGTTGATAAGTAGCTGAATTGTTCATAAAAGAGCCACTGTCTGTTTGTATGAAACTAAGGACACTTCTTTTCTCCCTCCCATCTTCCTGAGCTGGCACCCATCCAAGAATTCAGCATCTATCTGCCACCCAGGACCATGGCACTCCAGGCTGGTAGTAGTGGGTTTTTTTGGTTAAGCCACATTGACTTTCTATGGATATCTTCATTGTGGTGGATGGGCCCCAACTGAACTAGAGCCCAGAATTTTAGAAAGCTTTTTGCTGCTGTCCCTTGCACCAGAAAGTTTCCCTGGCTCCCTTCTTGCCCAGCTCTGAAGGGTGTACTACCCAATCTGGAAGGGATTTTGGATTAAGGATTGGGATACTTGTTCTGTGAAGGGACAGTCATCATTTTAGATGGTCTAAAACATATCTTTCCTTTTTTTTTTTTTTTTTTTTTGGTTTTTTTAGCCACACCCATTTGATGCTCAGGGGTTACTCCTGCTAAGCACTCAGAAATCGCCCCTGGCTTGGGGGGACCATATGGAATGCCGGGGGATCGAACCGTGGTCCGTTCTGTGGCTAGAGCTTACAAGGCAGACACCTTACCTCTAGCGCCACCTCACCGGCCCCACATCTTTCCTTTTTATTTGTTGTTCTTGTAATGACTTGAGGCTAATGATATTTTCCTGCATATGCAAATGCAGTGCTTGCCACTTGTCACTTGACAAATGCTTGTCAGGGGTTGTAAGTAGTACTTCTGGAATTGTGCTCAGTGCATGTATTTGGTGCTGGGGATCAAACTCACCACTTCATGTTCTCAGGGCAGACACTTTGCCACTGAGATAATGCCAGGGTACCTCATGCTAGACTTTTTATCAACAGCTCAGTTAGATTATATCCTTCCCTGTGATAGACTAATCCTTCCCTGTGGCCCTCTGCAGTTAGGGGTTCAGGAATGTATTCATAGAAGCCAAGAGGCTTCTCACCATCTCTCATATTTGAGGATTTTTTTTGTGGTGCCACTCCTAGTGCTCTGGCATGTCTTATTCTCAGGGTGGTGCATAGAGGCTCCTTCCCCAATGAAAGTAAATCTTGGTGCTACATTCCTGGCCCACTCATCTCTCCACCACATTTATATGGTAATTTTATGCTATCATCACCCTAAATCTCATTTGTGTTGGTTAAGATGTTCACCATGTGACTCGCTCTAGGGTGTAAACTCTATCAAAGTTGTAATCCTGTCCCTCATTCAGGCCAGAACTCTCCCAACATAGAAGGTACCAGCAAATATTTGCCAAATAAATAAACAAAATAATCATATTATACCTTTATGCCAAATCAGGATGATGAAATAGCTAACTAAAATCGTCTAATATCTACTAGACATTGTTTTGGGGTTTTACACATTATTCTACTAAATGGGGCAGGAAGAAACTGAGATTAAGATCCCAGGGCTCAGATCCTCAGCAGATGAGAGACAGAACTCAATTTTACACCCAGATTGGGCTGAGTTATCAACCATAATTTTTCCTCATTTGGTTGGGATTGTGTCAAATTAGTGTGAACAAAGATCCTTTATAATTGATTAGAGTTGTCAATGGACAGAGGTGTAGCTATTTGTTAAACAACTATTGTTAAAGTGAAGGTTTGGGGTAGATGCAAAGAAATTCAAGTTGCCTAATGGAGGGGATTTTCTCATCTTGTACCAGTAAAGTAGATGACAGGGAAAACAACCTAAAAGGTTACAAAGCCAGTTAGTTAGAGGGAACAAGACATTCTAAGGGTTCTCTAGGGAAAATTTACTTAGTTAAAAATTACTTAGTTGAATTTACATAGTTGATTAGCCTCCTGCAGATTTGGGGGTATTCATCTAATCCCCAATATACAGAGACAGCTGTAGAGCAAAGCCTCATCACCAAAAGTGGCTTAAGAGGTGTAGAAGGGGGGCAGGAGCAATAGCACAGCAGAAGGGCATTTGTTTGCTTTGCACATAGCTGACCTGGGATGGACCTGGGTTCTATTCCTGGCATCCAAAAAACAAAAAACAAACAAACAAACAAAAACAAGTGTAGAAGGGTTTCTCCATCCAGGTTTGTCTATAACATCACCTGGAAGCAATCCTCTACCACGGAAGACCCTACCACTGCTCAGACATCGACCTGCTCAAAAGAGACTTCCCTTAACACTGAGAATTAACAACAACAAACAACAACAACTACCTGCTTACAGGACAGGGCTTCCTGCATTGCCCTTTAATGGTGAGGTGAAATGAGAGGATGCTCTACATCCTGACTTCAATGTAGGATATGCAGATTCCAGGATCTTTATTACAGAAACATGATACCAACAACAGAGACTGTGTGAAAAGTGTGTTGGCACTACGGACAATGTATTGGATTGGACGATCTAACTTGCCTGGAGCCTAGAGTTGATCTTATGCCAGGAAACGTCAGGGGTAAGGTTTCTTTGTATTTAGGCCAAGGTTATTCCTTTCCATGCCCCTCATATTTTGGTGGGCCTATGCAAACAACAATTGCCACTCTAACACCGTTTTTACTGTGCTCCTTTGACTCTAATCCTTAAAAAAAAAACCACTTAAATTTTGAGGTTAACTTAAGCTAATATGCATGTACATGGAAAAGTAAAAAAAGTACTATGCCTCTAATGTTTAAGGAGTTACGTAAGTTTTATGGCTTTAGATTGCCTTGTGTGCTGTTAGGAAATATTATAATGTGTTACAATCTGGGGACTTGAGGGACAAAGTAATTATATATGGATTCTGTTTTATTTATCTTAATGTTCTTTGGCTGAAAGTTCAAAGTTAAGATATCAGCATGGGAACTACTTCTGAGAATTATGTTATGGGTGATTGTCCTTCCACTGTAACTTTACCTTGTCCTCTTTCTTTGCATCTTTGTTTTCATAAAAAAAATAAAATAAAAAAAGAAGGGTTTCTCTGTAGAAATAGATTGTCTTTGCCTTAAGCAGCAAGGGCTTTCAGCTCTCCCAGATAATGGAGGAAATGGGTATCCCTTTTGGAAATTCCCACATGCTGCCAAGCCATTGAATACATTCTTCCCAATGTCCTTTCCACTTGATTTGCAGCTGTCACAAAAAGAAGTAAAAAAACTTGTTCAGAAGCACTTGAGGATTTCCCAGAGGGTCAATTTACAATGAGAAAGTGACTTATAATTAAAATGTTTTTGAAACTACAAAGAGAAAGCAGTGTCTAGACACCCAGAGACTGTTCCTACCCATCTCACTCACCCAGATTACGTGATAGATGCCTACAATCTGCCAAAGAGCATGTTAGGCTCTCTTTATCAAAACATCTCTGACAGCTCCTAGGGAGCCTCTCCTCGCCGCCTGCTGGGAGTTGGAGCTGGTTAGGAATTCTTTCTGCCACCAAGAAGGCATGCCTGGGCACTGTAGGCACCTGCTTTCAGAAGGCAGGCCTGGGCCAGCAGAATGGCTGTTCCTCATCTCCCAGACTAGTGGAGGAAGTCCACATATGGTCTTCCGGAGTCCATAGAATACACCTGGGCTGTGAGCCTGTAGGGGAAGAATCTCTTAAACCCGCCTGTTGAACAGAGGACCAAAAGGCCACCCCAGCTCACAAGGGGAGGAGATCAGGGTGTTGAGAGAAAGGGAGGGTAATATCTTGGCGAAGTTCTGCTTTTGGCTCTGCTGTACTACAGAAAAGAAAACTTTCAAAAACGATTGTTCTAGCTATTTGGATTATTCTATTCTGCTCAGGAGCCAAGGAAATAAAGGAAACCTATCAATCATGGGTTCATTAATTCAAAAACACAGCGCACACACCTTTTACTAGTCATCACATGATACTGGAGAAACAGAGGTGGGAATTTCCTCCCCATGGGTACTCATTCCTATTTTAGAGAGGGAGAGTAGAGAGAGGTGAGGGAAAGAGAAAGAAAGCGAGAGGAGGGGGGCATGGAAGGAATCACTCTCAGGCTGGGGGAAGAAGTCCCACCAGATGAATAGAAAGAAAGGTCCAATTGGGGCCGGAAAGATAGCACGGAGGTAAGGCATTTGCCTTGCATACAGAAGGATGGTGGTTCAAATCCCGGCATCCCATATGGTACCCTGAACCTGCCAGGAGCGATTTCTGAGTGTAGAGCCAGAAGTAACCCCTGAGCGCTGCCGGGTGTGACCCCCCCCCAAAAAAAAAACAAGAAGAAAGGAAGGTCCAATCATTCACTCTGCAAAGGTTAAGGGATTGCAAATCTGGACAAGGAAGAAGAAGGAAGTGAACTTGAGTCAGTCTGAGAGTGGGAGGGTGGTGCTACTAAGACTGAAAATTCAGAAAAGAGAATACTTGTGGGAAGTGGGAAGAAGAGTCAAGTTATGCACTCATTTTCTCATTTGGTGAGAGTCAGGGACTCACAGGAAACCATAAAGACATGTAAAAATACCAAACACTGATCCAGAAAACTGTGGAGGAAGAGATTGAACTTGTAACTGTGATAGTGACTTATGTTTAGTGGGAATCTAGGATACACTAGGGTTGGCACAACACTGCTTCCTCCTAATCAGAGTCCAATAAAGTCAGATCTCCATATCCATTTTATACATAGAAAGAGAAAGATCTGAAATGACAAGTCATCTGTATAATTTATAGGTGTCTAACTTCCTTCTTGGCTTTAAGAGGTTCATATTTGGAATCAGTGTTGAGAGACGATGAGAATCCACAAGAGGTAGCTAACTTCCCCATAGGACATTCTGGCTTTCACAGATTGCTGCCACCACTTGGAGCCAGGTCACTTTTTGCGGTGGGGATACATACCAAGAATTTCAACATATTTAGCAACATTCTTGGCCTATCCTACCTGGATGCTAATAGCACCCCTCTTGCCTGAGCATGAGTGGGGCTGATGGAAATTACCACAATTAAGAGCCACCATAATGAAGACATGTGAATCACACAGGACATTTTAAAATCCCAAGGCTGTGGTTCAGTGGTAGTGAATAGGTATGAGACTGCAGGTCTGATCCCTACCCTGCCACTGGTGGGACCACTCTGGGGACCCCTGACATCTCAGATATGTTCCTCTAGTATGTCACAACCAATATATGCACTAGCATCACAAAATGTTGCAAACCCAGCAAGCAGCAAGCCATGTGTGTTAACACAACCAATGCACAAATACCACAACCACACATGTGAGCCTGGGTGATGACAAAAACAATACATGGAAGAGGGAGAAATACATAAAATTTCTGTAACCACCATTTGGCGGAGAGAGGAGTAAAAGAAAGGTGAGATTCATTTTAATAGTGTTTAATTCAATCTTAAAATATTACCATTTCAACAGGCAACAAGTATAAAAAGTCTGAGGTCCTCTACTGTTTCCTTTCATATTACAGCTTCTCAATCCGCTGATTCTTTTTCACTAGCAACACATCAGTATGGACTTGCTTCATGTCAAGTCCTCTAGCCCCTCACTTCAAAAACAACAGAATATAGACCCTGATAGACATGTTAAAAAAATAAAAAGAATATGAACCCTATATGGGTCATGGCACTGAATGCGGGAGATCAGGAAATTTTTCACAATAAATTATTTTTGTTTTGTTTTGGGGACTATACCTAGAAGTGCTCAGGGCTTATTCCTGGTTCTGTGCTTAGAGGTCATTCCTGCTGGTGTCTGGGGACCCACAGACAGGATCAAACCAGGGCTGGCCAGGTCTCGATAAACTTTTTAATAACTTATCATCAGTAAACATTTGATGTATTTACCTATTTTAGATACTATATATGGGAATCAAGAAAAATTCTCAGGCATAATAAAAAGAATTGAATAGATTAAAGAAGGCCTGTTCTAGCCATGTGGCTTAAGACTCCTATACTGGATGGCCCCAACGTGGATAGAGAAAGGAAGGTAGAGACAGGGTAAGAAGCAACACTAAGGAATAGCTGAAAGGTGTAAAGACAACTTCAGAAAGGCGGTAGCTCCAGCCTTTCTTTTTGCCTATTGCCACCTGCAACCTTCCTAGCATGGGGTATAGGGTATCTCATGGGGGAAAGATGGGTAACTGAAAATACAGGTAGGGGATCACCCACCCAAGCTTTCAGGGAAGCCTCCAGGACTCAAGGTGGGGGTAGGTAGAGATAGGAACAGGGCAGATGCAAATACTTATTTCAATGGGACACGCCCAACATCATAACATCTAGCTGCTGCTGACGCAGGACCTGCTTCCCGCCCAAGAAGCCCTGAAACAAAACCCACAAACCACAATCTGAGTCAGTCTCCACTCAGATCCAGAAACATTAGTGCTGGCTCAGTTAGTGTCAACACATCTTGAGACTTTTCAATTGGAAAGGGTGGGGGCCTGCCCTTTCTGGACTTCATTCACTCTCTGACCCATACTGCCTCAAACAGGACCACAAGTCTCTCCCCACTTTGATGCAGATGGAAATAGGGACAGGCACAGCTGGAGAGGGCAGGACCTCTTACTGGTCACATGACTGAAGCACAGAGATCAAAAGGAACACTCAGAGGGGCTAAGGAGATAGTATAGGGATAAAGGAACCTTACTTGCATGGGATCTGCTGCAGTTTGATCCCTAGCACTTCATATGGTTCTCTGAGCACCATCAAGAGCAAACCCTGAGCACAGAACTAGGTTTAGCCCTTGAATATTACCAGGTATGTCCCAAACCCTTCTCTCTTTCAGTCCTCCCCCTCAAAAATAAAACTTAAGAGCTTTATTCTACCAAAAAATGAAAATAGTTTATTAACCTAAGGACCAAGAAAGAGTAAACCTTTTGCAATTAAACCTACAGAACTCAGGCAAGAGGAGGAAGAAGAGAGAGAGAAAAGGAATGTAGAACAGAGTCCAGGAGCCTTTCTAAATCGAACTTTTGCGCAATTTACAGGAGTTTGGCTGTCCTTCCTACTTTGCTTTCTTGGAGACCCAAGAAGCCCAGGGTAGCCAAAGTATAATACAACTTGGGGCCAAATGGAGAACACAAGGGCTCTACCCTCCTGCCTCAGGTCTCCTTCCTCTCAGTTTGCTCCTCTGTGAAATGGGAGTAGGTGCCACACAATTCCTATGCAGGAAGCTCAGAGTCCAGTCCCCAGCCATCAGCAGGGGCAGCTCACAGTGGTTCACACTGGGTTTCTCAGGACAAAAAGAAAGCTTGAGAGTCTTCACACAAGGGGAAAGAACACATGCAAGGATAATGTTCTGTGAGGGTGTAGAGGGTGCTCTAGTGGAGAACATGATGGAGCCCTGCACTGATCCTCAGTTTGTAGAGCTCAGGAATGACAAGTTCCAGTGGTAGCCAGTTACTGAGAGTTCACTGATCAGGTCTGACTCAGCTTCTAGAAGAGGGTCGTATGGCCTTCACTGAGTTGATTGGAAGCTGATCTCTGCTCCCTCACATACCTTGTGTAAGCAAAAGGGGAGCCAAGGAGGCACTATAAGCCTCTGCCACTCTCTAGGCCAGGGACACCTTGCTCCATCCTTTCCTGCTGTACAAACTCCTAAAGCAGAGTGATATAGGAGGCCAGGCTGAAGTGCTGAGTTTCTGGTCCCCAAGCTCTGACTAGTGACAAGCACAAAAGAAATGGATCATACCATCTCGGGCAAGAACCCCTATTGCTCGTACCACTGATTCATCTCCATCTACTCCCTTCACTTCTAACAGAAGCCAATTTCCCAACTCCCCATCTCATTCCCAGAATAACAGCATGTCTGGAATCTATTGATGAAAACTCTTTGAGAGCCCCAGAAAACTTTATCACATGCTCTGCCACATATTACTGAGCAGGGCCCATAGGAACAAGGCATCAGTTGAGAGGTAGAAGACCCTGGCCCCCCTCCTCTTCCCAATATGGAGCTACGAGGCTGCCATTCCAGAGTGCTTGGGGAGTGCCCACTGCAAGTGTGGTGAGGTCTACAGTGTTGCCTGCGTCAGACACCTGCCTTTACCCTGTCAAGAAAGGTGGACAAGACAATCCACAGGGCAGCGTGGGTTGAAAATCCTGGGAGACTCTGAGTCCTCCTGCCTTGGCAAACATCAATGAAAACCTAGCCATGACTCTCCTCAGCATCAGGTTCTGCTCTAAGTGTTGCCAGATTCACATTTGTCATCCCCACTCTCCAGGCTGGTACTACACCGACATTGCCCATACTGGAGGGTGGAAAAAATTAAGGGATGGGCAGTGATATACACAGTGGAGGCCACACAGTGATGAATGTGTTACAAACTCAAAATTGGTCTGATCTAAGCCCATGATCTTGTACATAGTTCCACATTCACCCCACTAGCTCATGTCTTGGGATGAAGAAGTAGAACCTGAAGTAAAGGGGAGATCTCAGAAATGCCCCAAGCACACTTTTTTTTTTACTCTAAGACTCTAGATCAAGAAGGTCCCTCTCATCTAAACAACCCTTTGTTGGTCTCTATGGTTGAACAGAACACTAGACCCCAAACATAAACATAATTAGCTTAGCTTAGACTCAGAAAGTTTTGCTACTGCTTGTTCAATTCTGCTGGAGGCCCAGGTAGACCAAGTGAGGTTAGAGTGGGGGCTGTGAGCTTTATACTTGTGTGGCTTGAGAAAGAGGAGGGGTGCAGTTTTTCCTTTACCACACACCCACTGGACTACTATCAGCTGTGCCACTAGCTGTCATATATGCCCAAATAGGGCAGAATCAAGTGGGCACACCCAACTTTCACCTTCTCAAAATACTGAGTTTGACTAAAATATGTGTCCAATTGAACAATGATATAATTGTTCCAATTAAATTATCAAAAAACAAAACCATCGTCCATATTTTCTAAACCTAGTGACCACAAAGCATTTTCTGATTCAGAGTTTAATTAAGAAAAACAAAAAAGGAACAGGATATAGTTTTAGGTTGGCACAGAGCCATTTCCCCCAATACTCCTAACTTCCTGTGAAAAAGGCATACTCCATCATTTGAGTACCTTTCTCATCAAGACAACAATGGACTGCATTATTTTTCTACCCAAGAAGAGTTGGCTTGAAACTACAGATGTAGAGGCAGGAGAAAGGATGTGGATCTACAGCACCATGGAGGTTAATGATTAATGGGTTTCCCAGGTCTAGTCTCAGCTGTTACAAACACTAAGTGGAGGGACTGTACATAGAACATGCTCTACCAGAGGCAGAGAACAGAGATCAGAGATCAGCCTACACATTCCCAACCTATGAGCTCAGCCTGGTGGTGAGCCAGGGAAAGCCAAGGTGGAGAGAGGAAGAGCCAAGAAGGCCAAAGAGCCTCACTGCTGCTCCAGAAGAGGAGGCACCAGCTCCAACTCCAACAATGGGCTGATTTGTCCTGGCTACAAAGACACACTATAGAGAGAACTTAGCAAAGCCTCTGCTGAAGCATCTGCTGCCATGTAAGAGGAGACACAACAGGGAAGAAGAAAGAGATTCCTATTTTTGAAGACTTCTTGTGTACTATAAAGGATTCTTCATGTGCGTACTAAAGCCAGGAAGGTACATTTTTAATATAGCTTCTCAGCACATGAAACTACAGGAACATGAATCAATAAAGTCATGGGCACTAAAATCAGGAAAAGGGAGAGCAGGGATTTAATTTAGATCCCTCCCAAACTCTCCCCAATCCACAAAGCATTTCCACACACAAGCAGCCCTCAAAAAACTCTTGACCCCTAGGTTATCAGCTCTGTCCTATGAGATCAAGGGAGCGGAATCATTTTTATTCCAGAGATTGTTCTGGCATCCCAGATAAACACAGGGATAATATCTCAAAATACATGAAACAGATACACACACATACACACACGCATACCACTGTAGATGGCAAATGCAGATATGAGAAGATGCTTTCCATTATATATTATCAAGTGTAGTGAATTAATCCAACAATGAGATGCCACTTAATACCCATCAGAGATTCAGAAAACTGACAACACCAAGTTTGATAAGGATAGGTAGCATCAGAGAGTATTGGGGATAAAGTGGAGGACCAGGGTGGGGTAGAACCATAGGATAATGGTGGAGGAATTGAGTAGTACTCTAAACTATAATATAATGACTTTAATACTATTGAAAACTATGATATTTTAGTTTAAAAAGTTTAAAATACAGCAAGAGAAATAATGGGTAAGGCACTTGCCTAGCACTTGGCCAACTTGGATTTGAAACATATTCTGTACCACATATGGTATCCTGAGCACTGCTAGGAGTAAGCCCTGAGAACAGAAACAGGAGAAAGCCTGTTGGCCCCCAAACCAGTAACAAAAATAATTTTTTTTAAAAAGTTCATATTGGGCCCGGAGAGATAGCACAGCGGCGTTTGCCTTGCAAGCAGCCAATCCAGGACCAAAGGTGGTTGGTTCGAATCCCGGTGTCCCATATGGTCCCCCGTGCCTGCCTGGAGCTATTTCTGAACAGACAGCCAGGAGTAACCCCTGAGCACTGCCGGGTGTGGTCCAAAAACCAAAAACCAAAAAAAAAAAAAAAAAGTTCATTGTTGATAGAAATGCAAAATGGTATCAGCTACTTTGAAAAATAGTTTGGTTGTATCATGCAAAACTAAATATAACTTTATCATATGATGAAGCAATTGTATTATTTTTTTTATTTACCAATGAGGTTGAAAAATTATGTCCAAGCAAAAAATCTTCACATATAGCAGCTTTATTCACAATTGCCCAAACTTGGAAGCAACCAAGATGTCCTTCAGAAGGAAAACAGATAGACTGGTATATTCAGACAATGAAATATAACTCAGAGATAAAAAGAAATGCTGAATTAAGTCATGAAAAGACATGAAGGACCTTAAATTCATATTACTACATGAAAGAGAGCCATGTGAATGGCTGTATGAGTCCAATTGTGGAACATTCTAGAGAAGAAATGCCAAGCAAGTAGGAAATGGTAAAAGGAGACGAATGACTGTCAAGGCAGGAAAGTGATGCTAGGGAGAAGGGATGAGCAAGCAAAGCAGAGTTTTCTTTAGGGCAGTGAAAATATTCTGTATGAGGTAATGAATGTGTGGCATTGTCTAAACTCATAAAACATACAACACTAAGAGTAAACTAAAGACTTGGGTGAGTGAGATGTGTCAACATGGGATCATCAATTTTAAAAATATCACACTCAAGGAGGCTTGTGTGTTTGGTTGCTGGAAAACTAAGACATTTCTATAACTTCTGTTTTAGATTTAGTATTTGGGGGAGACATCACACCTGGTGGAGTTTGGGAGATCATATGATGATGATGATGATCCAACCTTACCTACCATTTGCAAAACATGCTCTCAAGATTATTGAGCTTTCTCTAGTCCCTAAGCTTCTGCAATTTTACCTCAATTTTTCTATGAACCTAAAATGCTCCGAGTTTTGTTTTTAAATGTTGTAACGACTACTGAAATATACACACACATTCTCACACACAATAACTGTAGCTGTTCAGAGTTGCCATGAGTCCTGGGTTGGGGAGACACTTGTCAGTTCTTTCCTTAAAACAGCAGGTAGGGGAACCACTTCCACTTGCTGAGTTTCCAGAGTATTATCACTGGAGAAATTGCAAAAGAACTATCAAAAAATGTTTTATTTAAAACACTAGTTTGGTTTTCTTCTTTTGAGAGAAGGGCATTATTTTGGCCTTGGTTTAGGAGCCATATCTGATTGTGGTCACACTTAGCAGTGCTCTGGGATCATTCTTCACATTGCTCACAGGACCTGGTATGGAGACCAATTCCCAGCCTCCTGCAAAAGTGTGTGCTCAGACCATTCAGGACTTTTGCTGGCCCTTAAAGCTCTATTCTGAATCTGTATAATAAAAAAAAAGTTATAGACTAAAAATGATAGAAGGCTGCAGGTGATCTCAGTCAGAATTTCCAAGGTCTAAATCCCTTCAAGCAGCTTTATGGTACCAAGATGATGAGGACCTCTAACAAGCAAACACTCACTGTGATGTTTGTTTGTTTGTTTGTTTGTTTGTTTTTGGTTTTTCGGCACACCCGTTTGATGCTCAGGGGTTACTCCTGGCTAAGCGCTCAGAAATTGCCCCTGGCTTGGGGGGACCATATGGGATGCTGGGGGATCGAACCGCAGTCCTTCCTTGGCTAGCGCTTGCAAGGCAGACACCTTACCTCTAGCGCCACCTTGCTGGCCCCCACTGTGATGTTTTTAAAGTTTCCCTTTGTAAATACTTTAGGCAAAACATCTTTGGAAAATAAGGGTAAGTATCCTTTTTGACCCTAGGGTGGAAGAAACAGAGGTGTCATGGCTCCTGTATTCATTTGATTTTCCTGTCCATCAGAAACTCCAACAATCACTGACCCACAGATTCTAATGTGAGACCACTGGCTCTGAACACTTTCAAATTCTTTTCTTGATGGCTCTGTGATTCTCTACCTACAGAATCACTGTGAGGATCACAAGAGATCCTGGAGACAAACGACCTTTCTGCCTTTCTGGTGCTGTGCTGGAATCCTCCACAGGCTGAGTCATTCCACACTTTCTGGAGTCCCAAGCCCACTCTGTGGCTTTCCTTTCACAGAGAGATCAAAAATCTCTGATTTCTGGTTGTGCTCCTACCTCTGTCACTGAGGTCAGTACAATCTATCAAAGGCTGAGCTTCTTTTTTTTTGTTTTTTTGTTTTTGGGCCACACCCGGCGGTGCTCAGGGGTTACTCCTGGCTATCTGCTCAGAAATAGCTCCTGGCAGGCACGGGGGACCATATGGGACACCGGGATTCGAACCAACCACCTTTGGTCCTGGATCGGCCCCTTGCAAGGCAAACACCGCTGTGCTATCTCTCCGGGCCCAGGCTGAGCTTCTTATAGGAAAAATTTCTGTAAAGAAGTACAGGAGAGAGTACAAGAGCTAGAGCACCTGCCTTGTGTGCAGCCAACCTGGGTTTGATTTCCAGCATCCCATGTATACCACCACCAGGAGTAATTTCTGAGTGCAATTCAAGGAGTAATCCTTGAATATTACTGGGTGTCGCCCCAAAACCAAACCAAACCAAACCAAAACAAAACAAAAGAAGAAAGAAAAGAAAGAAGGCACTGGAGTGGCTGTGGGCCTGTTCAAGCCCAACTCATATCCTCATCCTCCTTTAGAATAAGGTTCAGGGGTTACATGCAGAGCCTGAGTAGAAGTGCATCAGGAGAAGTGATCATTCATATTTAGTGATCCAGGGATATGGATCCAAGGCAGTCATGCTATGTGGGCAAACTAAGCCTAAGTGCAAAAAAGAGCATTTCTACTGATAAAAGGGTGGAAACAAAACCAGCAGTGTGGGCATGAGGGAGGTGAAGAGAAGATGATTCATCTATTCTCCCAGGAATGGAGCTAATAAGGGAGGAAAGCAGAGCTGATAGCAACCATTTTTTATGAGAAGTAGGAGGACTATTCCCAAAGAAGGAGTCAGAGGAGTAGAGAACATCAAAATCATCAAAGGCTATTCCTGTGATTCCTAGAGGCTCAGCATAACCTTATCCTAACTGGTGATAAGACCAAGACCATGGCAACAGAGTGCCACCTTATTCCTATGTGTCAGGCAGAATTAGGGAGCAGCTTCTCAGGTAGGCCAATACAGTGAGAAAGTGCCCAACATGAGGGCAAAAACAAAACTAAGAGATGTGCTGGGGAGGCAAATCTGAAGGGCTAAGAGAGGAGTAGGCAGCATTTGAAAATGTGAGTGGGCAGCAGATTTGGTGAGAGTAGTGCAAAATGAAAAGCAGCAGCTTAGAGTTCTGGTTCAAGAGGGGCCTATCACCAGAGTTTCAGTGGATGGCGGCCAGCTCCAAGGTATGTCCCTGGTCAGAGATGATTGAGGGAGGGATTTAAAGAGGAAGGCTTTGGTGCTGTCACAGAGGTGCTATGCTGAGAAGGTAAACTGCTGAGAGCTGGAATATGGCAATCACATGGTCAAAGTGAAGGAAGTGCTAAGAGATGAGGCTGCTAAGTAGAAAGGGCCCACTGAACAGGTCGAAGGCCTGGGAAACCAAACTGCAATTAAGGCGCAGTTAAGGTGCAATTAAGGCCCTGAGAGTCCCGGATTTGAACTAAGATGGGTAAATAGAGCTGGAAACTGGTAGGGAGATCCTATGGTGTCAGTGCTTGACTGGGGGAAAAGAAGGAGGGACTTCATAACTAGTGATAGGGCTCAGTAGGATCAGAGATGGCTGCAACAGCCAGGGAAAGGTTAGAGGAAAAGAGTGAAGGACTCAGCAAACCCAGCAACTGTTTAGCCATGGTAACAGTGAAAGAACAGAGGTGGGATCCCAAGAGGATTTGGTGGGTAGAGAGTTCAGAAAACAGATGGCAAGTGAGATTTAAACTTCCTGAGAGTCTGTGTGGTACTTAAAAAGGCCTTAAGAGGGAGATCATCACTGGGAATGACAATGTGGAGGTGACCTCATGAGAAGGGTGTCCCCTGAGAAAGCTCTCTGGCAGACCCAAAAGGCATCCTGGCCCAGCTCTCAGGGGGAACCAGATTTGGCCCAGGGACAGGTTGAGTATGTGAGCAGATGGCCTGTGTATGTCCACAGGGCCCTGAAGAGGTTTTAAATTCAAGAGGATCACTTTGAGGAGGGAATGGAGGTAATTAACAACTACCAGGCACCTTATATTTTTAGTGCATTTTACAGACAACCTTTGCTCTGTCCCTTTGTAATAATAACTATCTTTGTTAACATTCTAATTAATGAATAAAAAAATAGAAGCTCCAAAAAGCTGGCTCTTTTTGTCAGATCCAAATACCCATGCTCCAGTCAACAACAATAGAATCAAGAGACCCAAACTACAACAAGCTAAACACAAAATGTACCTGTTACACTGGTAGTCCTAGGGGCTAGTGGGGAGGTATGAGAAGCATGCAGGGAACTGTGGTGGAGTGAGATCAACACTGGTGGTGGTGGTGGGAATGGCCCTAATTCACTGTCATTAAATGCCTGAAGTACAACTATGAAAGGCTTATAATTCCAATGGTCTCAATAAAAAAAAAAAAAAGCTGGGTGTTTTGCTAAGCAATGGCACTGGTAACCAAAACTTCTTAGAATAATTTTAGAATAATATGTAAATTTATTACAAAAACAACATGAAAGGTTCTTCAAAGCATCCACTCTCTGCATCCTCTTGGCTGCCTAGCCAGTTCTTTCCTTGCTGGTCACTTCTCCCTGGAGAGCTCAGTAGAACTACTATTTCCCTGATAATCTGTGTGAAATCAACTCCTGCCCCCTAGCTCCCTAGCTCTAGAGAAGCCACTTCATAAATGACGGGTTCAGTAAAGGACAATACCCCTTTTGGATAGGATTAATGCTATGGACATTGTGGAAGACTTTTTGCCTTCCCAGCAGACTGCTGTGAGTGAGCAAATTAGCCCTAACCTCCCAGCAAGGCTGGGGGCAGCCTCTCCCTAATCTGCTGGTGATGGTGAAAGCTCAGATAACTCCCTCAAGACAGGATACTGGATGAGATTCAATGAATTCCTCAGGCCTGAGAGGGTTGTTACTCACAGATGGGTGAGACAGAGCCTACCTAGACTTTGCTTCATCTCAAGATTTCAAAATTCTTTCCACCCGAAAGTCAGATCATGTGTCTCAAATGATACCAAGTCCTAAAGTCCCTTCATCATCAACCCCATTACCCAGAGATTCTGTTAAATCACCCACCCTCTTTGCTTGGACCCTTGTCCCTTTATCTCTAACTTTTCTCTAGAACACAGAACCACCAGTCTATTCCCAACAGTCCTCTACCCTCATTCCAACACACACACACACACACACACACACACACACACACACACACACATTTACTGTCTCTTTTATTGAGAACATAAGCTCCAAGAAGACAAAGGATTTAATCTGCTTTCTTTTTTGTTTTGTTTTACTGCTCAGGAGTTACTCCTAGCTCAGTTCACAGCTGCCTCTCCTGGACCATGTGGTGCCAGAGACTGAATATGGACCTCCTGCATGTAAAACATGAGTGCCAGTCCTTTGAGCTATCTCTCCCACCCTGTCATCTCTTTTCTGTCCTGCTGTGTCTCTACCATGAGTGCACAGAAGAAAAACACCTTTCCAATTGAGTTAATAATTGGGAAAGCTTTATCACTAGGCAACAATTTGAAAAGAGTAAACAGAGTACCAGAAAGATACTACAGGGGTTAAAGTGCATGCCTTCCATGAAGCTGGCCTTTGTTTGATCTTTGGCACCCAGTAGTACCCAAACATCACTGGGTATGGCTCTGGAAGCATTGTTGGTGTGGTCTGGGTAATTTCTAGCACTCAGCATTTTCAGGCTCTAGTATTAAACTGTCTGCTGATTATTGACAGAAGTGGCCCCTACACCTTTTGAACAATGCTTGGGAGTCCCCATGTCTCAGAAAGTTAATTTTGACTTACAATTTTACCACACTTAAAGAAATCATGTTCTCATTCAGCTACTGAGAATTTATATATGAATGATTTGTATAAATAAACCTACTTGTCAACTATAAATTTTATGAAATATAAATATAGATTAAGTTTTCTTGCTTTTGTTTGTTGGTGTCCACACTTGTTATATTCAAGGTTTTTCTTCTGGCTCTGTGCTCAATGATCATTCCCAATGGTGCTAAGGAAACAACATGCTGCTTACCCTGGTTAAATCCTCAGCTACAAACAGATTCTGCCTGTAGGAATGGAATAATTCCTGAGCACAGAGCCAGGAGTAAGCCCTGAACATAGCTAGGTCTGATCCAAATGCTCTGCATCCCAAACTACAAATTTTAAAATGTGTGAGTATATATATGCACACACATATGTACTTTTTCCTTTATTATATTTTTGCATTCAGTTATTCAATATAACATAGATAAGTGATATCATCCTGTGTTTTACAATCAGGTTGTGGGAAATTGCAATAATTTATTGTTCCTTCAAGCTGCAGAGTATTCCATTTTGTGTATATATGCACACACATATACATATATACATACCACAGCTTCACAAACCACTCATATGCCACTGGACACTTAGATTGATTCCATATCTTAGCCACTGTACTAGATTGAGCAATGAATAATAAATGATGTGTTTAAATCCTGGAAGTAGATACTCAAAGTGGAATTGCTGGGTCATGGCAGCTCAATACTAAGTTTTCTAAAGACTCTCCATATTGTTTTCCACAGGGCTTGAACAAGATATTTTCATCATCAATGTATAACAGCTCCTTTCACCACATCACAACCAGCACAGACAGTTTCTACTATTTATGATACATGTCATTCTACTGGTGTGAGATGATATCTTATTGCTGTCTTGATTTATATTTTCCCAATGATAACTAATGTTGAGCAATTTTTTATATGCCTATATTGGTAATTCACTTATCTTCATCTGAGAAATGTCTGTTCATTTCTTCTCCCAATTTCTTGGAAGGGTTTTTGAACTTTTTTGTTGACATGTTTGAGAACTTTATATATATTAGATATTAAGTCTTTATCACATATATTAAATGTTTATATTTTCCATTCAGTTTAGCTGTCTTTTAGTTTTGCCCATATATTTTTTCATGCATGCAAATCATACTTATTTAAATAAAATTGATTAAAATAATTTTTCTTTAAGTATGTTATGTTTCTCAGACTGAGCTATTTCTCTCTGGGGAAAGGATCTGGAATGAATAGCTTCCTGCTGCCGAATTCACATAGGCAAACCTCCGGTGACAGCTTGCCACCCTGTTCTTTCCTTTCCTAAGACTATGATGCAGAAGAGGGAGAATTCTGGGTTTATTACAATGTGTGACATATGGCTGAAGGCATTGAGTAGGAACTAAACTTAGAACATATTTCCTTCTTTCTCAAGAAGCTTCACAGTAAAGAATTTTTTTATATAATAAACCAAAGCTAAAAAAAATAAATAAAATAAACCAAAGCTACTTAAACTTTTCCCACTTGGTTACTATTATCATCTGAAAAAATGTTTATGTGACTCTGGTCATAGAGATATATGTAATAAGCACACAAGTGTCAAATACTTGCTGATAATAATAAAGAAATTTATTTTAAAACAATAGTTTTTAAGTTATGTGACCTCACAAGAGGTAGGGATCCAGGGTTTAAGAAGCTATTTATTTTCATGGGTGCTAAGAAATCAGCAGATTAATGTATCACAGCTTTTCATTTAATAGAGCTTTGGGGAAAACTTAAGCCTGTGTAAGATGGTGATGTTTCTAGCTAGAATAGGTCCTTCTTCCTGCCTTGAAAGCAGATATAATGACTGGACCTACAGCTGCCATTTGCTAGAAGAAGGCACTAGATATGTTCATACTAAGCAGTAAAAATTTTGTCATGGAATATAAAAGTTTTTTTTGTAATATTGAAAGAAGCAAAAGCAATACAAGAAGATCTGAGGAATAGAAAAAAGGAAGTCAGAAAATACCTTCCAATCTTGGAGCTGTAGCTGAAACTGCTTCATAGTTTCGTTCTGACCTACCCAGTAGCATGCATGCATATTTCTGAGTAATCCTGGCCAAGTTCCCTAAGTCTTCTTTTTGTAATCTGCTTTTCTTTTCTCTTATCCTAAACTAAAGAGGCCCAAGCCCTTCACCTCTCTGATTGATTCTCCTATAAAGATCTCCACTAGTTAATAGACAGAAAAGGATCATCAAGAGGTAAAACTTAGCTGCAAGTTTAGACAGACACAGAAATAAGGAAATAGAAGTCTTGGCAACTACAACCTTCCATCATGATTTACAGAAGCATATAAACATAATTACACATACAATTACATATTACACATATGCAATTACATATATATATAATTACATAATACATATAAGCATAATTACATAAACATATATAGCACAGCTTCTGAAAGAACAACAACATATGCTATGTAGAGTTCACTATTTGCACAGCTACAGAAAGAAGCTTCCTGCATTACACAGTTAATTCATCCAATCCCTGAGTACTGTGCCACATGTCCCGAGCAGGTGTTGAATCAGACAATGATTCCTATCCTCAGGAAATTCATGCTGAATAGGAAAGAGACTCACCTGCCATCAGAAAAATTATAGGAACCCCTATCAGCAAGATAGTATTAGAGTTCGAGTTTGGGAGTTCACAAGGGATGGGACACCAAACTGCAGATGGAGTAAGAGAAAGTAGAATCAGAGAAGCAGTCTGAGGATTATTTAGAGGTGCTGATTCTGACTTACACTCAACATAAAGAGAACAAGTTGCTCATAAAGAAAACAAGTTGGCTAGGTCAGAAAAGCCTTTTTTTTTTCCTGGTTTTTGGGCCACACCTGTTGATGCTCAGGGGTTACTCCTGGATATGTGCTCAGAAATCGCTCCTGGCTCAGAGGACCATTTGGGACGCTGGGGATAGAATCAGGTCTGTCCTGGATCAGCCACATGCAAGGCAAATGCCCTATCGCTGTGCTATTACTCCAGCCCTAGGAAAGCCTTTTCAGTAAGAGGTGCTGGGGAAACTGGCTGGCCACATGCAAAAAAAAAAATTAAAAAAATAAAAAAAAATGCCACTTCTAATACTATGCACAGAAGTCAAGTCAAAATGGATTAAAGACCTTGATATCAGACTTGAACACGTAAGATAAAGAAAGAAAAAAACATAGGGATAATTCTCCATGATATGTAAACTAGGAAGTATCTTTAAGGATGAAATGCCACTGACCAGGTAAATGAAAGCAAAGACAAACAAATGTGATTATATTAATTAAGAAGCTTCTCTTGTTACAATTAGCAGGGGTGTAGTTAAGGCAGAGAAGGGATCACTATGATAATAATAGTTGGAAATGATCACTCTGGACAAGACTGGGAGCCTAAAGGAGGTAAAGTGATAGGAATGATACCCCTTTAGCAACAATATTGCAAACCACAGTGTCTAAAAGAAAAAAAGGAGAGAAAGAGAGAAAAAATGTTCCAGAGGTGGAGCCGGAGAGATAGCACAGAGGTAAGGTGTCTGCCTTTCATGCAGAAGGTCATTGGTTTAAATCCTGGCATCCCATATGGTCCCCCGAGCCTCCCATATGGTTCTCCGAGCCTGCCAGGAGCGATTTCTGAGCATGGAGCCAGGAGTAACCCCTGGGCACTGCCAGGTGTGACCCAAAAACCAAAAAAAAAAAAAAAAAAAAGTTCCAGAGGCAGATAGGTGGAAGGTGGGAAGGAAACTAGGGAACTGGGATATTGGTGGTGGAAAATGTGCACTGGTGAAGTGTGTTGTACATTGTATGACTGAAACTCAATCATGAACAACTTTGCAATTGTGATAAAACGATATTATGAACAACCTGTAACCACGGTGTTTAACTAAAATAGTTAATTAAAAGTTAAGAAGCTTCTGTACTGCAAAGGAAATTATGACCAGAATATAGACTAGAAGAGATCATTTTCCCACCAATCACCTAATAAAAGGTTAATAACCAAGATTTATAAAGCTCTAGTAGAACTTTACAAGAAAAAATATCCAACTCCATCAGAAAATGGAGAGAATAGATGAACGAAAACTTTATCAAAGAAAAATATAAATAGAAATATATGAAGAAATACTTTTTATTATTAATATCAGGGAACTGCAAATAAATCTCATGAGGTAACACCTCACATCACAGAAGCTAGTACATACCAAAAAGAGCAACAAACAGTATTGTCATGGACACAGGGAAAAGGGGACCCTGATTCACTGATGGCTGGCATGTCACTCCAGTCTTTTTGGAAGACAATATGGACATTCCTTAAAAAACTAGAAATTGGGGGCTGGAGAGATAGCATGGAGGTAAGGCGTTTGCCTTTCATGCAAGAGGTCATCGGTTTGAATCCCAGCGTCCCATATGGTCCCCCGTGCCTGCCAGGAGCAATTTCTGAGCATGGAGCCAGGAGTAACCCGTGAGCACTGCCGGGTGTGACCCAAAAAACACACACAAAAAAAAAAACCTAGAAATTGAGCTTTTAATAAGACTTAGTAATTCCACTCCTGAGAATATACCCCAAGTGTCCCAAAATACAATGCAGAAAAGGCACTGTTCATTGCAACATTATTCACAATAGACAAAATCTGAAAACAACTCAACTGCCCAAGAACAAGTGACTAGAAAAAGAAGCTATAATACATACACACAGTGGAATACTACTTGACCAGATGAGAAAATGAACTCACATAATTTCTGGTAGGTACCTGGTCAGATCTGGAGGGTATTATGTTGAGTGAAATGAAAAAGAGGGAGAGGGACGGACACTGATTTTATTCACATGCAGAATATAAAGAAACATAGTAGGTAATAACAAATGCAAAAAGGCAATAGAAAGGAAGAGTACCGGTGGGGACATATTCAGGAAAGGGGATAGGATATAGATGAAAGAAAAATGGTCACTGTAAACTAGGACTGGGTGCTAAAAGGAGTGGGGGGTTGATATGAATGATACCCTACCAGTAACAGTACTGTAAACTACAGTGCATAAAATGAAAATAATAATAGTTAAATATTGCCAGCCATAGAGGCAGGATGATGCCAGGAGGAAAATGGGGGGCATTGGTGGATGGACGTGAACACTGGTGAAAGGATTGATGTTTGAGCACTGCAAACCTGAAACCCAGTCATGAATAACTTTGTAATTCATGGTGGTTAAATAAATAAGAGTGTTCACCTAGTCCTGATAAGGTAAACTTTTTAAAAAGAGCACATACATGTATTTTTTGTTTTCATTTACAAAGCACAGTGCAGTGTTGGGTGGTAACAGTAATTAAGCTGTGATTTTGACAGTGGTGGGTGACAAAGACCACACCATCCTGTTGAGTGAACAGTGTCCCCGTTCCAGGACACTCAGCTCAGACATCCTGGCTTGCAGAGTATCCTTCCTGATATCAACTCAAAAAAACCCAGGAAATTCAAGTAGGTAACATCCTACCATAAAATGTTGGACTATTGGATACCTGTCAGCACTTTGTGGCACCACTGGCAATAGCGGCCTCTGAAAGACCATCCAGGAAAGAGTATTTGATCAAGTATTTAATCAGTCCAAAGCCATAGACTGTACTTTGGCCCAGAAAGTCTCACATCTGTCACTTAGATATGCTCATTACACATAAAAGTTTGCACAAGAAATGTACTGCAGCACTGTTTGAAAGAGTAATAAATTAGAAACAATCTAAAGCAGATAAGAAAATTGTATTCTAGACATAAAATGCGAAGGCATAAAAACTCATGAGATAATAAAAGGGTTAGATCCCTATGTGCTGTTATAAAAAAAAGTCTCCAAAGATTTTGTTTGTTTGGTTATTCTGTTTTGTTTTGTTTTTCATTTTATTCCTTTTGGTTTGGGAGCCAAACCTAGAGTACTCAGAGATACTCCTTGTTCTTGGGGGCATGCAGTGCTTGGGAGTGAACCCAGGTCTTCTGCACGAAAAGCATATGCACCAGATTATTGTGCCTCTCTTTGACCCTGAGATGTTTTTGAGTGAAAAGAAGAAAGGCAGAGAACCATGTAAAAACTCCTTCCATAGGGGAAGGGGATTTTTTGTACACATACATGCACATACATACCTTCAGGTATGTGTCCTCTCCCTGCATTTTCATGCAGGATACACAGAAATGGGACAGTATGACCTGTCTAGAAAATGAGCCTGGGCACATAGAGAAGAGACTTCACACTGTATCTCGTTCTCCTGTTAGGACTGTTTTTGTCCACGACCATGCATCTCTTTTTTTCAGTTAAAGAAAATAAATCTGCTTTTCTTAAAATATATATATCCATCCAAAACAGAGCAGGAGAAATAGTAGAGAGAGGTAAAGCACTTTTCTTGCATGATTAATCATGCAGTGAACAGTCCCTGACACTGTATGAGTCCCCCAAGTTGGACAAGAAGTAACACAAGTAACAGTGGGTGACCCCAACTGGAAAACCTGTCTAATGCAGCAGGGCCAGAAGTCCATGGTCAGGTAATGACAATGCAGAGTTCAGGAAAATTCTTTGTTCGACTAGTACAGAATTTTACCGGAGTCCACCCTCTTCTCTATCTGTTGTACAATCCTGCAACTGTCCATATTAGGCTAATGGGATACTGATGTGGCTCTACCAGCCTGGCTTGCAGAGTCCTGGTGGGTGATTTCAGAGGTCTGGAATGTGAGATAGGCTTATCTAGGCCATGAGATAGTAGCTTTCCGCTCCAGCGTCATCCCCTTCTCCCCTTTTACCCTACCTTCATGCCAGTGGGGTCTGCTAAAAAAAAAAAAAAAACCAACAACAACAACAACAAAAAACTCAGCAGCTGGGGGAGAGGCACAAGCTTTCTTTATTCCCCAGGTTTGGGTTTTTCAGCCCTGTGGAGCTTCTACAGAAACAAAGGGGGCAAGGATAAAAATCTTAAGCAAAAAAATATGGGGCAAACTTGCTGGATGCTCTTGCAACAAAGACATTTCCTCTAAAAAAGATAATCCAAGCATTTCCATTTTATAGACTAGTCCTATTTCTGTTGCTGACAAGAGCCCATGAGTGTTTTCTTCAAGTGTATCTTTATGACAATGCTGTACAAATGCCTTCTTTCTAAATCCGTTACCTGTGATTACTCTAACATAGCCCCCCTGTGAAGTATAGCAGATAGATCTCAACTGAGAACTAAGACACTCATTATAAATGGTCCCCCAAGTCCTGTCTTAGACTTTCTTCTTTCCAGCCAAATCTCAGTGCCTCTCCAGAATCCTTTAAGGCATCCTTCTTTGCTCTTACCCTCTTCTCTCCACATGCACATTTATTCCCATTCTCTAAGCTACACACTCTATAAAAGATAGCCCCCTTAATCTGTGCTCCCTCCAGTTGTGCTCTTACTTAGTCTGCAAGAAAACTCAACTATTCTGTCACACTCCAAATCATACCTCCTATTCCAGAAAGCATTCCCAGACTGTTCTCACCCTCCCCACATTGCTCAGTTGGTTGCCTGCTTTTCTATGCTCCTGCATAGCTGTGTATACACCTCTCTTATAGTGTTTAGGATATTAATGGTAATCATAGGTAAACATCACTTATCATTTATGTACTAGGCAACATTCTAAACAGTATCTAAAGATTACCTCTTTAACCTTCAATGAGGGCGGTACCATGATTATTCCCACTGTACAGAGAATGCTGCTCAGGATCAGTGATTTAAGTAACTTTTCCAAGGCCACAGAAGTGGCTGATAAGCGCTTAGACAAGAACCTGGCAGATAATAGCTACTCAATAATTATTTGCCTTGTGAATCATTAACTAAGTGAAGAAATATAAAAATAAATACATTTCTGCTTCTTCTATAAAAAGCTCAAGCAAGAACCACTTCTCACTCAACTTCCAAACCACCCCCCTGCCAAATGGCTGACTCTGGAAGGTGTTGGGCAATAGAAAGAGCTAATGAATAAAAACAAAAGAACAAATCAACAAAGTCCAAATGCTGGCAGCTAAGCACTTTCAGCCTTCTGTGTGTCCTCTGACAAATACAGAGATTAAACACACTTTTTCTAGCTAGCATTAAAAATACAGTGCTGGGGGTGGAGACACATTGGGGAGATAATACAAAGGGCAGGGCATTTGCCTTGCAAGTGGAGGACCAAGAGTTGATCCCTGGCACTCCATATAGTTCCATGAGCCTTGCCAGGAAGGATCCCTGTGTATAGAACTGGGAGTAAGCACTGAGTACTTCTGGGTGTGGTCCCCAAACGAAAACAAAATAACATATAAAAGAGAAGTTCATTGTGGGGAGGGGAGCTAGAGTAACAGTACAATGGGCAAAGTGCTTTCCTTGCATGCAGCTGACAGGGGTTTGATCCTTGAGACTCCATATAGCCCCCTGAGCCTGCCAGCAGTGATCCCTAAGCATAGAGCTAGGAGTAAGCACTGAGCATAGTTGGGTGTGGCTTCAAAACAAAGCAGAAGCAAAAGTCCATGGGACTGAAGAAAGAGGTCAATAGACTGAGTCTGGGTTTTGTTTGCATGCTAATGGACCAGGATTTATCCCTGGCACTGCATGATCTCCTGAGCATTGCCAGAAGTGTCTCCCAAGCACCATACTTGGTATAATCTACCCAAAACATTGGATATAGTCTATAAACAAACAAAAAAATTAGAGATCTATATAAATGTTCAGTTTGCATGCCTTTCCCACTCCAACTTCTGTCTCACATTTTCCTCTGGGTGGTTTTCCCAGGAGAGAATACACAAAGGTGGCATGTGATCTTGGCATTACCTTATAGAAGAGACAATATCAGTCCTGAAGGAATTCATTTGCCTTGATCCTTAGCTCACCCCATCCTTATGCAAACAGATCACACCCAGGGAAAGAATAGTCAAGTGTCTGACTAAACCCTCATTAATAACAATCAATAATAAGCAATGATCCCAAGTTAGCTTGTACAACTGACACCTAAGTAGCCAGTCTGATACCCTTTAAGTTTTTTTTTTCTGTCTACTGGTACCTCCACAAGACTTTCTTCTCCAGGTAGTTCCAGATCATCTCTTATTCCTCAGCCATCAACACCAGCACTCAAGGGGTGCCAATGTAGCACAGGGTTATTAAGTGCTTGTGAAATACCAAAGTTCAGATTCACTTAGAGGCCACAGAGATGTGTCTATAGGTAGCACTGAAGTGTGAAGTGCAGAGATGGGGGTTCTGGCTACATTTGTTTTCATTCTTGCTCTACCTGTGGCTAAACAGGAGCTTGGTTACATGCTTAGTATCTGACATGCCTACATTAATTGTTCATCATTAGTGATTTTTCACATGCATGATAATGCCCAGCCTTTCTCATTTGTCTACAGCTCAACATCAGTGATATCCTTAAAGTATACCTACAGGAAATGTGTGAGCAGATTTTATCTGCTCCAGTCTGAAGAGAGGGAGGATCCTTTCTTGTGGTCTGCTTAACCCACAAAGGGGAGCACAAGGACTAGATTTTCATAATTGCAAATGAAACTATTCCCTTGAATCCAATAAGGAGAGAGATTGGTCCATAGCCAGAGTACAAATAGTCACTATCCTGACACCTGTTGTTTATCTGCCTTGCACCTCCATGCCCTTGGGAACCTCTTCTTTCCTTCCACCAATACTTGGAAAAAGCTACCCAGAATAAGTGGCCAATTTCTTCCTGGCTTTGGTTATAAACAGTGGGCCAATTAGAATTTTTCTCTGAGATTTTTCTTTTCAATATGAGCAGAAAAAATATTCTAGCCTTTTGGGACACTGATATATAATGATACTAACTAGAAGCTTCAAACATGAAGAAATTCTGTTATTAGGAATGAAGTAGAAAATAAGCACAAAGCAAAAATGCCATAAAAGTAAGCTGGAAGGAGAAAGGCTGGGGTTATATGGGCATATGGTGCTTGTTCGCCTAAGAATGACTTCCTTGCTTTGTTGAGTTTGGTTGTATCTCTGAAATGTTTCCCTTAAAGTGACTTACTATAATCACCATGGAGCTTATAGTGCATCCTCTTCTCTTTGTTGTTGCTACTTTTGTAATGCCCAAGGCTCTGGCTGTCGATACCTAGGCTCACACACCATGGCAGTATCAGAGATTGAGCTTATTAAAGTGGGGGTGGTGTCAGGAATCCAACTCACAGACTCAAGCCTGCAAGGCAGATGTGCTGCCACTTAGCCACTTCCATAAGCCCTTCCAAATTTATTTTCATCAGCATCTGATCTCTGGGATCTAGGTAGTTTTTATGATATAGACTAACACATACTTATATTTGTTCCTCTTCCTATGAAAGGTATTAAAAACTATCAAGCAAGAACCACTCGTACTCAGTATCTCAATCTTAGGCCTTTTTCTTCATACCTCATGCACCAAACATGACCCACCAGCCACATGACATGAGGGATGGTCTAGCTCAAGCATCAAAGCTGGAAAAGCATGGGCAGGTCCCCCAGATAAGGTACCATCTCATGATGAGTTTGAAATAAGAACATCTTCATGGTTATTAACCCCCCATTGCATCCTCTTGCTGGCTGACTCCCTAGAAGAACCGTCCTTGGATAATTTAAGAGAGCATCCATAACAGCTATAAGCTACTGCATCTCTGCTGTAATAGCACTTCTGAACAAAATAAGAGCTCTGACTATAGTAAGACACCATGAGACCTTTAAAAAAAAGTTACTACGGGACTGAAGAGATAGAACACGGAATGAATCTCTTGAGTCACAGGTGAATGGACCCAGCTCTGTCCCCAGCACTGCATATGATCCTGCAAGTAGTTTCAGGAGAAAACCTTGAGCACTGTCAGGTATAATCTCAGAATAAATAAATATATGAACTTCTTTTTGAAAAAAAAATTAAAGCAAACAACTAATTCTGTTCAATTAATATGATAATACTTTGAAATGCTGTCCAGTGAACTCTGAACCTTGTAATTATAAGAAATAGAATGAAAAGTTCTGGGTGGGGGTGGCACTTAGAACCCTGGCCTATCCCCTCACTCCTTTCTTCTCAAGCACATTTATTTCCTTCTCATAAGGTTGAAACTGCAGGTTATGGGCTGATACTGCCTAGATGGCCAGTGTGCTCCATGCTATAGTAATCAGTTTATTGGACCTGATGGAATGGAATTTCACTGCCCCCTCTAGCTGGCGCACCCTGAACCTGGTACAGCTTGGCAGCTGTCTGCCTTGGGGCCAAGAAAAATAGCCATCTCCCACGGTGGACTCAGCCGCTCCTCATCCCCAAAACAGAAACATAACAGCCCCGATCTCCATGGAGAGTTCAATCCTCTTGTCTGAGATTGGCACCAATGAGAATTCCAAGGCTTGGGCTGAGCTACCTCCCATTAGGTCTAAATACAGCACATTCACTTTTAACCTAAACACACAGCCTGGGTCTGTGCCCAGGGCTGACAATCCCTAAGGATCAGTAAAAACATCTTCACTTCTAGTTGCCTAGACAGTTCCAGGCATTTTAGTGCCACCCAAGCTTGAATGCACAGGTCAGCCTTGGGTTCACCAATACTGCCAATGACCACAGTACTGACAAGTAATTCCCCTGGAGAAGGTTAATACTGAGGGTCTGGCAGGACAGCAGGAGGCGTGTTGGCACCAAGCACAGAAAGAGCAGTGTTAGGGGGAAGAACAAGGGAAAGGAAGACAAAGGCCCTAAAAAAAGCCAAAACATTTTATTAGTGGTTACAAGGTGGGAGGGCTTTTAAAGCTTACTCCTGGAAACACCAATTCTCTTATTCTGTCTCTCTGTAGTATATGAGACTGAAGTCCTAGAGTTTGATGACATGAGCTGCCTTTGAGCTGTGTGGCCTCAGATTTGAATTGATTTTTCTGGCTTGCCACATCTCTTCAGTGGTTCCAAGGATTACTGTAACAGGTGTTCCATGAACTGAATATGGCTTAACACTTAGAGGTAGTGGCAATAACAGCAGAAGCAGGATAAAGACAAGCCTTGGAGTCACACCCTCTGCTTTACCCTTACTTCTTCTGCCTGGGAGAAAGCAAAGAAGGGCTGCTGAGGCTGCCATTTGAAATGGAAACTCCTAACCATGATAAACTGAGCATGAACATACAGAGAAGCTTTCAAGAGAGTCAAGCAAATAAGATACACCCACATCTAGCAAGAGCCAGACAGTGGCTAAATGACAGCCACCATCTTGCCTACAGAATCCCTGACAGTGGGGTATCAGATTCAAGGTCTCTTACCTTGGTGTTCATACATGATTTTCCCCGCTTATACTCTTTGTGGGATCCACGCTTGTCCAGCTTGTGCCACAGGGCTTTGGCTTTCCAGGTGGTCACCTTGGACTTGAGCTTGGAATAAAAATTTCTGTGGTCCAGAGGGTCAAGGTCCAGGAGCCTGGTGAGGATGTTGAAGGCCTGGAGGGTGCCTTTGCAGGTGGAAGCCTGCACAAAGTTCTCAAACACCTGGCCTGCCTGGGCCAGCTTCTCGTCTTCATTTTCCCCCATGTTGCCAGAGCCACGTGCAGCAGTGGTGAGGGCAGGATAGAGGGGAACAGCATGAAGTGCCCAGGAAAAGGCAGTACCTGCAAAGGGAGGAAGAGAAAGAGATTACCTCCATGGTGGCAGTGAGGAGTGGGTATTGGGAGGTAAAGGCACAGTTTTTCTGATGTGCTCACATGCTGACCCTAATCCTTAACAATTAGTAGAAGCCACCTCAAGAAAATGTGACCACGCCTTTACCCTTGAGTTTGGCTTGTCCACAATCTAATTTACCCCAACACTCATATCCCTCTGTAGCCTCAGAAAAAATACAGCTTGGTTCCTGAGTGCAGAGTCAGGAGTAAGCCAATAGTCCCACAAAGTGTGGTCCCTAAACCTGAAATAGTATCAATAAAGAAAACCATTTAAAAAAGCCCACTCTGGTCTGAAGAGATAGCATGAAGGTAGGGCGTTTGCCTTCTATGCAGAAGTACGGTGGTTCGAATTCTGGCATCCCATATGGTTCCCCTGAACCTGCCAGGAGGGATTTCTGAGCATTAGAGCCAGGAATAATCCCTGAGCACTGCCAGGTGTGACCCCTCAAAAAAGCCCACTCTACTGAGCCTCATGGCAAACCTATTGTTCTTGACTCTGTATAAGTTGGTTGATCAGTATGGATGGATGTAAGTCATACGCTATCAGCACACTAAAAAAAACACCCCAAGTACCTTTTGCCCTTGGTATACTGATTATTCCACCCATCCTTAGACCTCAGATTTTAAACTCTCATCATGAGCTCCAAGGGCATTCTTGTCCCTGTACACATGGCAGCTTCTCAAAACTCATCCTGCTTTCAGTGTCTGCTGGCATAGACCCTCTCCTCATCTGTGTAGGAAAGGGGTGCATGCTTTGTAAACTTGATCCAGGGACAATTTGGAACCAGTTCTCAGACCAAAGGAAGGAAAAATGCAATGGGTGTTCATTCACATCACTAAAATAGCTTGCCCAGGTCTAGGCCACTGTCTCCTCTCTCTGCACCACTCTAACTTCAGGTATTTCTTAGCTAAGTCATTTAAGTTTCAAAGTCAAAACAAAAATTAATTAGAGTTCATTTTCCAACTAGCTAGTAATTTTTCAAGAAGCTAAAGTTAGGGCAAGAAGATAAGCATGGAGAAGCTGGGGCTGACTCGGCTGACAGGATGGAGAGGTAGTGTTAAGGTAGAAGGGTTGTAAGTGAATGGGGCTCTTCAAGAGAAGATCTGAATAGTATCAATCTCCCCTCAGAGAAACTTTCTGCTCTCAGATAAAACCTTACTGTGGGTGCCTTCAGGCTGGTGACTGGCCTCATAATACTGAAAGCAGAGAAGGGCATTTATCTCCCACCTTAGTGCTCCATTCACTCCACAACAACTGGCAAGGGCAACACATCACATTGGGGCCAGAAAATACAACATGGCCCTGTAGAGCTCACTAAAGGAAAATGGACAAGTGCTTGTAGAATGTGAATACAGTGCAAGAAATCTTGTGGAGGTAGATGGCCTCAAAGAGGCCTGGAGTCATCCTAAGGAACCATCAATGGGAAGCTCCTCTACAATTCAATATTCAGAATGAGATGCATTTCAGCAGGAGACTTTTAGGCATAAAAAATCCCCTTCATGGGCCCATGTAACTGCCTATGGTGGTAATGTTTCCTCCAAATCTGAAAAGGGAACCAGGTAAGCAAGGTAGGCTTTGGGGTATAAGTAAGGCAACGGAAGGGTGAGAAAAGTCTTTGGAAAGAGAAGGTGGTGGAGAGAAAGCTGGTGAAGGAGGAGGCAAGTAAGAGGAAAGCAAAGGGGGGGGGAGACAAAAGGGAAGGGTACATGACAGAAGTCTGTTGTGATCCTTCCCTAGGAGCAGCCTGCACCTTAAAAAAAGGAGCCAAACCCCAAACTCCCTGAGACTATGAGTGAGGGGAACTAGTGATCTGCCCCACAGACCTAACCTCATACTCTGCCCAAGGGAGGTGGTAGGGGGAGGAGGTAACCTGGCTGTAGGTCCAACCATGCTCCAGCATCAGGGCCTTCCCAAGAATTGGCCTGGCTCCTGCCAGATTTGTCAAATGCAGTAGCCATGGAAGGCAGGCCCAGTTAAAATACAGCTCATCCAGATACTCTATAAGCTCCTTTCATGTCCAAGAGACTCACTTTGACGTTCAGCACACAAACATTTACCACTATTATTGCGTTTCCACTTTGTCCCCCACCCCACCTGGGTGAGAGATATCACCCAGAGAGCAGCCACAGAAAGCAGGGCCCTTGTTTTTCAGAGCTACTTAACATCTTCCGGCTTTTTATCTATCTTTGGAAACATTCTGGTATCTAAAGCTTCTATTTTTGTCTTGGGCTGGTTTTTTATTAATTTTTTTCAGTTTATGTGGTCAGGAATCATTTCTGGTAGTTCTCAGAGGGCCAGATGAGGTGCTGGGATAGAACCAGGACTAGCAGCATGTAAGGTAAAAGCCCAGCATGCATTGACTCCTCGTGGCCTTTTATAGCCATGAAATTTTCTGGAATCCAATGTCAAAGATTTCCATGTTTCTTTTCTTTTTTTTTGTTTGCTTGTTAAGAATGGTTTGGAGCATACTTGGAATCTTTCCTGGTGGTGCTTAAGGGACCCTATGTGGGTTATCTACTGGGGTGGACAGCAACCAAGGCAAGTGCCTTAATTCCTATATTATCTCTCTGAACCCTTCAGCACCTAGTGTTGAACAAAGCACATAGGAGCTGAAGGACAAACACAAAGTTGAGTTAAATTTAAGTGGCAGTCA
The DNA here is from genome assembly GCF_024139225.1 of Suncus etruscus. Taxonomy (NCBI): domain Eukaryota; kingdom Metazoa; phylum Chordata; class Mammalia; order Eulipotyphla; family Soricidae; genus Suncus; species Suncus etruscus. The sequence continues at coordinate 62,028,817 of NC_064856.1, read as the reverse complement.
CTGTCCTTTCTACTAACGGGCAGGTGCTACAGAGAAATCCCTGAGGTTGGCGGGCTATTCAGCCTGAGCCCAAAGCCCAGCTTAACTCCCAGAAATCACTAAAATTCAAAGCCTCTGTGGTTTAATATTTTGTTTTTAATTTTAATGTTCAATTTTGGGGGGACAGTAGCCTGTTTATTTCAATAAAAGTCATTGGCATCTATGAAAGCCAGCAGTATCTGTTGTACATTTCCAACTGCCTATTCTGCTGCCCTTTCAATTTTTGTCATGTATGTCAGGGTGTTGGGATCATATCCAGCAATATTCAGGGGTCACTGCTGGTGGTGCTCAAGGGACCATATTTGGTGACAGGCTGAGGATCAAACCAGAGTTAGCCACTTGTACTATCTCTCCTGCCCCTTTCTCGTTTTGTTAAAGAAGGTTGATGTGGGGCTGCAGAGGTAGTACAGTGTGTAAAGCACTTGATTTGTATATGGAGGACTGATGTTTCATCCATAACATCCCATATGGTCCCCTGAACACTACCAGGAGTAATTCCTAACTGTAGAGCCAGGAGGAACCTCTGAGCACTGCTGGTTGTGCCTCTCACCTCTCCCCCAAGCACCAAACAAAGACAGAGGCTGATATGAGGCCTGGGGAAAATGCAAAAACATGTGCTGCCCAATCTCAACCCCCATTCATGTAAGGAATCTCCCCATTCTCATTCAAAATGTGGCTTTATAAATCAACTCCCCAAGTAGCCAACTTCTCTTCCTTCAGAATGGTGAGTTGCTAAGATGCAGCAAGCCAGACCGCCTCCCAGGAACCACTCAGAAACTGGAAGAACCTGTCTCCTCCCAGCCCTGGCTGCCTCCCCTCCTTCCCCCAGAGAAAAATGAAAGACCTAATCTCCAGGCTCCACAGAGGGCTCTGGGTAGGTGTGGGAGCTCCAGGAACTAGTCCTTATCTAGAGTGAGATAAGAGGTGCTGGGGATGCCAGACAGCCTAGATGAGCTGCTTTGGCTCTGAACCCTAGCAGCTTGTACCAGGCTCAAACCTGACTCCCTGCATCTAAATGGTCTCGACTCCACCTTCAAAATCAGTGTTCCATCTTAAGTCAGAGACCTCAAAAAATTACTCCCACACTGAGGAGGGGTGTTCTTCCCACCAAAGAATAACACAGTACTGAAAGTCTGGCCAAACTGGGTATGAATCAGGACTCGTGCACTAGCCATCTGTGGAACTATAGACAAGATATCTGATCTGATCCGTAAAATAAGATGAATGATACTTCATAGGGATGCAGGGAATAAACCCAAGCCTGTAAGTGATGGACATGACATGTAGAACAGCTGTATTACTATCTCTATTATTATATATAAGTGAGGCATTATGCACTTGGCCGCATATATTACTATTCAAAGGATTGAAAGGAGAGGTACACAGAAGCTCTAGGACTAGCTTTTCATGTTGAAAGTACTTTCAAAAGCAGAGGAAATTGGCCTTCCACGCAAAACATTTGGGCTGGAGAGATAATAAATCAGGTGTTTGCCTTGCAAGCAGCTAACCCCAGTTTAAACCCCAGCACCACAAGTGATTTCCTGAGAATCGTGAGTTGTACCTGAGCACCAAGCCAGGACTATTCCCTAAACACTTCTGAGTGTGGCCAAGTGCCATCTCTAAATAATACCAGTTCAGAATACTCAGGATCAAACCTATTTCTTAGATGGTTACCGTTGGAACAATCACTATCTGAGGATTTTTTTTGAGGATGAGGGGAGGGGAGGAGGTATTTTCAGGGGTCCTCTGGGCTCTATTCTTAGGAATAACTTCTATCAGGTTCAGGAGACCATATGGATGCAGAAATCAAACCCCAGTTGGCCATGTGCAAGGCAAATGCCCTGCCTGTGTATTATCACTCTGGCCCAAACATCTGAGTTTTAAGGTTCTAGTATATATTAAAAATATATAAATGTACTTTATATATTTACATATATAAAGTAGAGAACCTCATCCTGGATAGTTTTGAAAATAAACTAAGAAAGAGTGGTTTATATTCATGAGTCTGTGTATAAGCTTCAAGCCTTTTCTTCCAAAAACTGAATATAACAAGGAACTAGGCTACCCCCTTTATCTCCCCACCAAGAGAAAGGCCAGAGTTTAATTCAATCAGAGAACCTTGGGAGAAAACTTCTTCCTGTCAACTACTACCAGCTGTAGCCTTTTTGGAGTTTGATATAAAATATAAATAAAACCAACCTCCCAGAAATATGAAAGGTTTCTGCATTTTCTGGGAAGAAACAAGATGTGATGCTTTTATTTCCAAGAATAGCCCTGAAGCAATTTGGGTTTTGCCAACTAGAGTCCCTTATTTGTGGTTCTTCTGCTCCCCAGCCCATGTGACTTCATGAGTCACAAAGCATTGCCTCTCCCTGCTCCAGACTGTTACAGATGAGAGCCCAAGACCTCACAGTGGGAGGCAGCTTTGGGAGTAGCTTGCCCATAGCATCTGGGAGACAAAGCCACAGCTGGTACAGAGTCAGAAGGACCTTGCCACAAGGGAAAAAACACCGGGCGATACTAATGGATTCACAGTTAAGATTCCTCTACTATCTGCCTTCTCAGGCTTTCTCTATTGCCCAGTAGCATTACTTTATATGATGGGGGAGGTGGGAGAGATAAAGGCGAGAGTTTGGTACACTCTAAAAAGGCCTAAAAGGACTCAGAAAAGAACCTTTCACAAACTGTAGTCTGGACCAGGAAGAAAGTGCTGTTTTCAACTTCACCCTCAAGATTCACAGACAAGGACCAAAGATAGAATACATGCAGGAGATCCAGATTTGATCCCCAGTATTTTTGATCCCCTGAGGATATAGCTTTAAAGCACTGCTGGGAATGGCCCCAAAACAAAACCAAAAGATTCATAGATAAGATGTTTTCATTGTCAATACAACCTTAAACCCAAACCCTCTTGCTTAATATCCATCCCTAGGCTTACTTCAGCAAGGAGCTGGCATCAAGGTGAGGCAGTAACTAGCCTTAGTGGCCTTACTAAGGCTACAGGACCTGGTATTGGGTAAAACCTCATTCACAGGATACGTACAGATTCCACTTCTCCTCTGACTCAATGGAGACCTAGATTTATACTCCCAGATCACATGGCAATTAACTTGAACCAAGAGGGGCAACTGCCAGGATTTGAAAGGGGCTAAAAGGCCCACTGTCCTTGTATTTTCCTTCCAGTAATATCCTTGTTTTTCCCCAGTCCCTGTCCTTCCCCAGGTCATGACTCCAGTTAATAAATACTCCCACTGAAAGAGCCTCATGGACAGCAGGTTTTTAGTTGTTCCCCAAAAGACCAAGCCCAGGTCTCCAATAGTTCAGGTTGAAGGCCCCATGGTTGTCCAAGTACTTTCTTCATAACTAAGCCCACCTAGGCCTTGTTCTTAGGTATGTTATCTGGAACCAGACACAGGAAGGCTAATAAAAATATGTTCAACAAATTTACTATAAAGGTCAAGCAAGTTACCATTCTGCCTTTGGGTCTAAATATTGCTTGCTCTCTATTTATGTGCCTTCTGCTTACACTGCCTTAGGCTGGGAAAAGGTTTTAAGCCCACTTAGGCCCTGCGAGTCCAGCAGCATTTGGATCTTGCTCTTTCAGCCCCATCCTTCTCACAACTCTTTCCCAATAATGAGTTCTTTCCACTTGACTTGAAGTCACCTTACACATTCCTACACCTTCTAACTTCCATCCACTTGCTCCTGAAATCACCTATATTAACAGAACCTGTATGATCATGGGGCAACCATGATACATACCCAAAACACACACACACACACACACACACACACACACACACCACATCAGAGATATGTGCTGACAACATCCAGTGCAAGTAAGGACTTCGTGATCCTTCTCTGGCCTAATTTTAAGAAGCAATAATAGTGCACAGCAAAAAAAAAAAAAAAAAAAGACTCTGAGTTTCCTTTTTTCTGAGAAGTTTCCTGAATTTTGACTTTGTAACACAGCAAGGCACTGGGAAAAGAACATAATTCTAGAACTACTTACCTACATTTTCTGTAATATAAGTATAACATTGTCATATTTTATATTGAGTTGTATGTGTATATTTACACATATGCATGTCTGTAAATTTATGCACACAATAAAAATGTTTGCCCCATAATAATTTCTAGTCAGTGCTTCAGTCTGGCTGGTGCTATTGAGCTTTCTTTGAGAACTTTCTAGACAAAGCAAAAGCTTTCTGCTGCATCCTAGGAGATAGATGCATCCTTCCCTCCTTCCTGAGAACACTGTCTTGCTGCTCACAGGAATCTACCCCTGTTCCAGACCCTGCACACATACACACATACATACCATTACTTCAGCATCCTATTTAACAGGAGTCCACTGGTGGGTCACAGGCAGAAAGTAGGATTTACTGTGAATCAAATTCCATTTCCCTTCCAAATCCATGAGCCACATGGATAAAAATAATCCATCCTGTCTCCGTTGATGCGGTGCAAAAACCAAGTGATTTCAATTCTGTAGTCTCTCTTTTAGACTCAAAGTCTAAGGATGTCATGGTTTCCTAAACCAGGGTTGAATCTGACCAGAAAGTCACAGGCAGTCATTTAAGAAAAAATGTATTTATAGAGATGGTTAATCCATGTGGAAACACTCTTGCCTGCCATCAAAGTTGAACACAGAGCACAACCCAGAGACATCACAGGTTCTAGCTCACTGGAACCCAAAGTATGAGCAAGGAGGAAGAAACCAAGTGATGGCACAAAGATGAGTTTCTTGTGTTTAGTTTTATACTTTCTACATTTACCAAACTTTCTACCAGGAACTCACACCACCTTCCTAACACCTTCCTCCCTGAATACCTGGTCTTGGGGGCTTTTCTCCCAAGCTAGACTGGTCCTAGCCCCAGGACAAAGGATTCTACATCTTATTAGACCTATCAAGTTAGGGGCACCCAGGAGCCAACCACATCCGTAGGTCTCTCTCTCTCTCCAGGCATAAAGCCTGGCTCTCTGGTCTAACAGGACAAGGTGAGCCAAGGAGCCTGAGACTGAGTAGGACTCTGGACTGTGTCTGTGTCTGTTTCTTTTCAAGAAGCGGGCCAAGGAACAAGGGACATCTTTCCCAGCTGTGCCTATTAAGATCCCCACTTCCAGTGAATCCCACTAAAGAAAAATTTAATATCTTATTTGAGGGTCAAGAACTGGCAAAGTAGCACTACTGCAGTGACCCATAAGTAGCTAGCTACTGGGTCTTCCTGAGCTGGATCTTCCATAGGTTCCAGATATGGCTCCCAAACCAAAATATAAAATAGAATAAACAACCAGTCAATTTCATGTTTTTACATCTTCTCACAATAAAAATAAACAGAAAAATGTATACAAGCAACCAGCTCACCACATCACCTAGAGCATCCACTCACTCTCCATGGCCCCAGTACTATGGTCAGAACAATGCTGATGCTCAAGTCAGTCTTCATCAGCCCAGCCTAAGCAAGCCCTCTTCCACATCCCTAGGGGAGGCTCAGCAGTGACTCCCAGTCTTAGCTCCCAGAGTTTACCACAACTAGTCCAGGGAGAATCCTCCTAGGTTTTCCCAGAAAAGGTTTGCCAGCAGCTACAGTTCCTGGAAAGCAGAATGCATATTTCCTAGGTGTAAATAGATTCCCTGATAGCTCCCCAAGGAAGATTCCCTAATAGTTCCCCAAGGACAGGTCTCAATCAACCTAGATATGCTAAATGTGCCAACAGGCTCCAAAGAGTGGAAACAATCACAGGACTATTACTTGAGATTTCTGTCCCTCCACATCAGTGCTTGGCATACTTTTTACTGACTGATAGCAATTTCAGGGACATTGAGTAGGAATCCTTTTGTAATGAAGATGATCCTGTTGTTATGCAAAGTTGAATATCTGCTCTATCCTCAAATTCCTACTGTAATTAAGCCAGCTCAGGAAGTAAACATAGTTTCATCCACTAACTCCTAATATTCCTCCATGTTCTATATGCTTCCCATCTTTCCAACCCTGAGCCCTTTCCCATGATTGAAATCCACCTAGCATATCCTGTACATAAACCCCTGTTATAGTAATTTCTTCTGTGTAGAAAATTATTTATATTCTTTCTGCATGTTCTTAGTACTAAGTCCTCTCAATATAATATGTGATAAATTAGTGAATGATCAATCCTTGAGGACATCACATGAGGGCAGTGAACAACATACCAACAAACACTCAAACAGGACATGGCCATGTGGCTTGGTGGTTGTAGAGCAGGAAGAGGCAAATTGAGTCCTTCTACCTCCCAGGGGCCCTTCTTGGGAGCTGTAAGAACCTTCATTTGTTTTGTAGGTCACCCATAGCATAGAGAGCAGATCGGTCACATGTGGGTTTGTACTAGAATATATCCTCTGATAAGTTGGATTTGAATGGAAATCACCACTCCTCTTCCATTACTATGTTGGAAAACTTCAAAACAACCTGTTCCATTACCCTAAAGCTTATCTTCCATGAATAACACAGTAGCCTGGAAAAATTGCTGGACCCTTAGAAATAAACCCATCCTTCTGTATAAGGCTGTGCACACCATGTTGAAAATGATACACCCCCTTCCCTATTTGAAAATGAGATGAGAGAAAAATGGGATAACTTGCTAGTACTTTCTCTGGAAAGTGGGTATGCTAGGAAGTACACAGATAAGGACATCTGAGTAACTGAACACTCATTTATGCAAGTCATAAACAAGAGAGACAGAGACAGAGAGACAGAGACAGAGAGACACAGAGAGAGAGTCCCTGTAAAAAATCAAAGAAGCTGCCTTTCACAGGCAGGTTACTGATGCACTCATTAAGTGTGGCTTGGATACATGGTCCCTGAGAGCCCGCCCAGCACTCCCAAACAACCTGAGCCAAAATAGGTACAAACCCAAGCATCTCTATCTTGAAGACTGGGTGACTTGGTCTCCTTGGAATCTACCTAAGGCTGAAACAAGACAATGACAGGCATATTTTCCACTGAGTTTTGGCCTGACACATTTTTAAAGTCACACCCAGGTTGACCCTTTGGGATTGGATTGTGCTACTTGCTGAAACTAGGCCTCAGGAAGTTGAATCCTAGCAATTAGTCCAGAGGCTAGGCTAGAGAGGAGGCCTAGAAATCATGGTAGAATTATCTGGAAAAGGGTTTCACCATGCTGCCTGCTCAAGTTACACATAGGACCACACCCAGGCCCAGAATGATGGCAGAGAGGTCCCTTGCCCCAGAAATCCACAGCCCAGCTCTACCCATAGGTCTGCATTTTGAACAACTGTGTCAAGTAAACACATTGATTATTTTAATAGCATAAATTAGGAATAAGGATGCATTGGCTAACAAAAGTGATTCTGGGTTGTTAGTGGCTTTGTCTTACATTTAAGGGCCCAGATTTACCCATGGTTCAGTCTCTATTTGCTTTGAGTAGAAACAATGAAATGGACTTCTCCCTCCTTAGTTCCCACAGAAGACCCCAGAGATCTCAACTGCCCCCTTTCTACTCAGTCTCCCTCTACCTGAGCCTCCCTGCCCCCATGTTACAAACATCCCAGCCCAGGCACCACACACCATGTGAAGCCAGCTCAGTATCTCAGCACCATCATCATGTCCCAGCCTTTATCTTCTGTTCTTATGGCTCTTCCATGTTCAGTCCTTACAAACTCTCCCCCATACCATCCTTCATTGAGGGCTGTGTCCAAGGTGCTGATCTTCATTCATTCCTCCTGCATCTAACCCCCCAGTTCACCAGGCAACTCCATCCTGTCAACCACTAATTTCACACTCATACAGGGACCTTATACAAGGCCAATTTACCTTTCATGCCTCCTTGTTCTTCCCCTGCTACCCCAAACTCAGTGAATGGTATTGTCTGCATCAACCTTGAGGATTGTCTTTTCTGCTTGTTTTTCCTCATGTGGAAAAGCAGGCCAAATCCCCCACTCCCCCAAAAGTCTATTCCTTGCTCTCACCTGGAAATCTCCAAAACTCCTCATTCATGATTTTTCTGCTTCCAGAATCACCTCCCTCCAAATCATCTATTCCTCAGAATGCTGCCACAGAGAGCTGTTTATACAAACTACACATATGCTCAGGTTCATTCCTGTCTCAAGTCCTACAGTTGCTGAAGAACAATCTGAAGGGTAAAGTCCAAGAGTTGTGGAAGAGCAAAGCAAAAACTTCCTGATTCATTCCTTGCCTGCTGTCCAGCTTGTCCTCATTTTTTCCAGCCCCTCCTATTCTGCATTGACCAAGCTGTCCACAGCTACCCAATTCTTTCACACCTCCAGCCCTTCCTGGGCCTTATTTATTGTAGGTCCTGTCTAGACTGCCCAACCAGACAGGGAGCAATAGTGAAATCCCAGTTACCTTTAGAATGACAGCATCAAAGGTAGCAGAACATTGAGAGTTTCTGTTTGGACTCTGAAACGAGGCCTACTAGTGGTCAGTACTTATGAGGTGTGTGAACTGGACAATTACCTACCCTCTTTGAACCTGCTTCCTCCCCCATAAAGTGGGAATAATAATAGTGCTGCCCTCTGAATTGCACAAGGAGGAGCTGCAATGATGCTTGGCTGGGCAATATTCTCAGCTGCACTCTTCTTCGAAACCTCCCCTTAGCTCCCTTTCCTCACACTATACTTAGAAAAGGACCAGTCAGAGCATCATATGTACTAATCATGGATCCACTGAAGGTTTTGTCTCTGATAACAGAAGGGGTCTGGCCCCCAGTGCCTGGCACCTATACTTCTGGCCATGGCACATGCTTAATAATCACTGCTTGTTAGTCCAATCCAACTCTAAAGCAAGAACCAAACTCAGGAGAGACATTACATCATGAAGTCCCTAGTTTACTTCCACTGGAAAAACCATGGAGCCTCCAAAGCCGTCTCCACTGCCGTTTTCCCCTTCCCATCATTCCAGAGCCACAGCACACTGGCATTGGGATAGTGGAACTCCCCAGGCTCCCACTAGATTAGTGTCCACAGATTAGTATGAATTCCACCTGTTAGGCTCATGAACACCCACCCCTACCACAAAGTCCTCATTCTCTCATTATGCTCCACTCCAAATGTCTTAGGGTTCCACTGAGGTTGCCACACACACACACACACACACACACACACACACACACACACACACACACACACAGAATGGCCCCTTCGGTGCCCTATATCCAGTCTCTGCCTTCCTCCTTCCCACCTCTCCTCAAATATTACCCAGCCCCTGAAGCATAGTCAGGTCTAAACTGAAGACTTACTATGTGTAGCTTCTCACATGTCACAGACTGTATAAGAGTCTTAAGCAGTATTAAGAGCTTCATGAGATGTGAAACCAGAAAACAGGAGATATGGAATGACTATCAGTAGAGAGAGATGCCCACAGAAGCATGGTATCAGAGCTGACCATTAAGAAGTGAGTAGACTCTTAAGAAGTAGATCAGAACCATAAAGGCTAAACAATGAAAAGACAAAACAAGAAAGCAAACAAAAAATAGTGAGCTGGAGTTTTTAGAGCCAAAGATACTTTCTGTTGCTTTCTTCTAACTTCCAAAATCTGCCAGAGGTAATAGACCTGGTACTACTGCAGAGCTGTCCCAAATACAGGATAAATGATTTCCCTGGAACTTCTCTGATGCTCTAAGATGCATCACGCTGACACAGGGGTACCTGCAAGCAATTCCTGTGCCTCATGCCAGCAGTGGACATCCAGTCAGGTGAAAGGGGGCTAACCAGTTAGGCAGTCACACAAAGACATGATCCTGCTTGAGCTGGACTGGTATTTTCAAAGACCTGTTGAAACTTTTGTTGGTTTGAATGTTTGCCCCCAACCAGGACACAGCTGGAGGAAGACATTGCTAGATATAGATCAGAGATCATCAGGACTTCCATACCTTTAGGCCCAGTCATGAGGAGATAGGAGGCAAGTGACTCCCTTGGTGCCTAAGACCAAAGGGATCTTTGTAGAGCACATGCAGATCAGGACCTTTTGTCTAACACCCAGCCATTGCCTTTATGCTTTCGCTAACAACAACAGGATTTTCTGACTGTCTGGAAACTGGTTTACTGTTCATTCCACAGACCCTGATTCCCTTGCAATGGGCAATACATAAGGAATAGTGTGTCACAGTGTCAGAAGCCACCACAGTGGAGCCTGTTGGCTGGAGCCAGACAGCTGAGAGGGCAGTTCCTCCCTTCCAGAGGACCTGCCCAGAGGGATCTCTGTTCCAAATATGCTCGTTATCAGAACGAAGCTCACATGTCTGAACAGAAGTGAGAGAGAAAGAATTTGGACCACTTCCTTATTGTGCAAAGGAACTGGAATCTCCTGGGAATGTGTTTCCCCAAAGTGCTATAAAACTAATTTGGCTCCAGACAGTAAATACAGAAAGGTCTCTGATAAGACCAGGGAAAATCAGTCCAAAAAAATACACTCATTCAGCAGCTAAATTGACTTTTGAGGAGATTATGGGTTTGACAATTTGCACTTCGCCTTCTGGATCAGATGTCTTAGTGCTGGGGCTGAAAGGCATAGCATAGGCCTGTTGAAAAGACCCTGAGCCTGGCACATGGGGCATTGTGGGTCTGGGAGATGGTATGTGTATGGGGTGGGGGTGGGGAGAACAGAGCTCAACTCTAAGAAAGAAGCCTACCTCTCCAGAGACACTCCAAGGCCATCTGCTCAGATGCCCAGATAAGCTTTCCAACACTATCCTCATCCTGGGGGTCCAGTGCCTCTGGCTAGAGACTACCACTATAGTCAGTGGTCCCCAGGAGAAGAGTAGAGACAGTCTCCCCACATAATACTTTGGTGATAGCTAAAAGAAGATGCTGGACTCTTTATGTCTGAACTTATATCAGCGTCACTCAAGCACAGAAAATCAGATTCACTAAAATAAAAACTATCCCAGGAATAATTTTCTCTTTCCTTTTAAAGACATGAAAAGCTGTGCTGGAGATGTAACTCTCATCAAAGCAAACATGCAACTCCAGTCTCTGGTATAGATAGGCTATAGATTGCAGCCTTGTTAATCCTCCAGGTCCCTCTCTTTCTCCTCATGGAGGAAACTGAGGCTCCAAGCTCTGTTTCTAAAACTGCTTCCCCAGAGCTGACCTCAGTCAGGAATTTGTGAGCATGGGGAGAGAGAATGTGGTCCATGGGTTCTCATCATTATTTCTTGCTGTACTCTGATGAAGTGGTATTTTTAAAGATTCAGGTTCATTCTGGTGGCAACTCAACCCTTTCCTGGATACTTTGGCCTTATAAATATCCTCCTTAAAAATGGCTCTATATTTTTGTTGGCCTTTATTTTTAAGCAGCCTTCTCCCCTACCCTTCACCCCCTAGCCCTCTGCTCTTGCAGAATGGTTGTGACTCTGTCTGGAATGCTTGAACAGTCCCTGGAGAGAAAGTCTGCACATAGACTCACGAGGGTGTTTGCTATCAAAGTATTTGGCCAGAGGAATCTGAGACATTTTAAATATGAGCTGTCAGCATGGCAGTCCCACCCTAATGCCTTACCCCCATCAATAAACACCTCTGAGGGGCGGAGACAGGATGGAGGAGACAGACACAACTGAACGTGAGCCCCACGCCCCTTTTTACCCTAAGCGCCCTTCACAGGCCCAAAGAAGTCATAGCTGGAGAATTTTTGCTGGTCCCTATTGAAGCTTCTTCCAATGACACTAATCCAATTGGCATATGTTTAGCAAAACCCTTAATTGTTTGGTTCCAAACCTCTCTCTGAAGTCCACCCTCAGATAAGAGTGCATGCATTCCTCACTTTTAAATACAAAATCAAGTCCTATGATAACCCAGATCAGGTGGTGGATCTTTCTCTGCAACACTTATGATGGTTGCTGTGATTCTGCCCTTCCACAGGCCAGCCCAAGAGCTCTAGGAAAGGGATGGATGTGTTTTAATCACTGTTACCCCCTCACACAGTCCAGCCCAGGGCCAGGTTCTTGGAACTCCCATCATAAATACTTGAGGCCTCAATCAGCGCCTGGCCCACGTAGGCCCAGCCTTCCTGCTCTGCAATCAAAAGGGCATGTGAGTTGGCTGGGGACAGGCAGTGGGTGGCAAATAACACACAAGGTCTTGGTTTTCTCCTCAGTACATTCTGAAGAACCAACTAGGCCCTGCAGGTAAACCCAGGAAAAGGGTTCCAGTTACATTTCCTTGAGCTCAGGTGGATATGCTAAACCAGAGAGAAACTTGTTTTTGTTTTTGCTCTTTTTGTTTTTGTTTATAGGTCACACCAGATTATACTCAGGGGTTACTCTTGGCATTGCTCAGGTGACCATATGGGACTCTGAAGACTGAACCTGGGTCAGCCATCTGCAAAGAAAAAATGCCTTACCCTCTGTACTCGGCTCCCAAACCTTACAGTCATAGAGAAAAACATATTTTCTGCTCTGCTCATATCTTAGCCTCTAACTTAAACAGCCTCTATCACTCCAAGTAATTTACAGCATAGACCACACCCCATCCTTGCTTGCCTTCATTTATTACCTTAAATTAATCTTTCACTCCGAAGACACCATAAAAACAAAAAATGCTGACTTGTCAGTATTAAGTCACAAAGTTTAAGTCCAAGAGCCTGAACATGAGTAGCAGTCTGTACATCAGTCTTCGAGGCTGGCACCCAAGATTTATGAGCTGTTGATAAGTAAAGAGTTGGGAGCAATGGGAGCCCTGCTGCCACTATTTGCAACTAGTCCAGGGTCAAAGACAAGAAGAATATATTCGGTCTGAAGTCACACAAAGGAGCAACATGGTGCTGTAGAGAGAGATTTCATGTCTCCCTGATTGGTTTCAAGTCCCAAGATAGGCATCAGGAGGATTCTTTCTCCATTCAGATCTCATACCTGCTTACTGTAAGGTTTGGCCAAACTCTGAGCCCCATTACCCTTAAAATAGGAGGCTCAAATAGATGACCTATAAGTTTCTTCCAGTTTGACTGATCAACCATGAGACATCTTAGACACTAATACCCCTTTTCAGCTTTTGCCCTTTCAATATTAGTTCGCTGTCCAAGACAACTTTTAGCAACTTCTGAGAAACTTCCCACCAAAATCAAGACCTGTCTTGCTCTAGGTGTCCTGTTCATTTCTAACCACAAACTCTGCCAGACAAGAGAGGAGAAACTCGGATGAAATTGTTGGAAATCCTCTATAGTGTAGGTCAAATTAGAGTCCAGGCACCTGGGTTAGTCTTTGATTATCGAATCAAAGTGTGAGTGCATCAATACCTCCCAATCCTCCTGCTTTATTTCTTTCAAGAATGTTCCCACTAGGGCCTGAGCGATAACACAGTGAGTAAAGTGTTTGCTTTGCTAACCCAGCTTCGATCTTTGGTATCCGATATGTTCCCCCAAGCCTGCCAGGAACAATTTTTGAGGGCAGAGCCAGGAATAACCCCTGAGTACTGCCCTGGGTGTGGCCCAAATACCTAAACAACAACAACAACAACAACAACAACATTCCCATTCCCCTCTGTCCTAACTTGTTCAACTTAGGTGCTCAGTGCGCTTTCAGAACTTCAATTGTCTCCCCCTGCTGTTGGGCAGGAAGGCAGGGCCTTAACAGAGCCCTGATCCTCCTGTTGGCTAGCTGAAACTGCCCCACTGGGTGGGGCAGAGAGAGATGGGAAAACTACAAAGGTCAGGAGAAAAGTGTTGACCTAAGCATGCTCCAAACCCTGGAAAAGGAGGCAGAGCAGAGACAGGACTCGTTCTTTGGCAAAAGGGTCACAGAAAACCAAGGGTTTAAGGGGGTCCTTTAAGAGACTGCCCAAATCTCTTTGCCTCCTTTGTTCCCCTAATAAGAAATAAGAGAAGTAAAGGGTTGTGGTGTGCATTAGGTTCCTCAAATAATCTGTGACCTGCCTGCCTCAGACATGGTCTAGTGACCTGGGCTGGCTCTTTTTTCCACTCTCCTCTTGACCTCAAGTCTAATGAGGTTGTTCTAATGAGGTCAGCAAGAGCCCCTACAAACACTCAGAAACCTGAGCCAGTGTTCAGGGCCTGTGGATACTTTGATAACAGCCTGCCCAAACCCAGACCTTCCTTCCTAGGCTGACAAGGCCCAGTGGTCCTTTATCCAGCCTCAACAGACTTCTGGGGGAATTGGGAAGTCAGGGGGAAGGAAGAAGTCAGACTTCCTGCCCCATAAAACATTTCCATCCATAGAAAAGAACTCACAACTCTCCCTCCTCTTCCTCTTCTTCAGTCTAATGTGAATGAAAAGTAGCAGGGTAATAGAAAGCCTCTGGCTGTGTGCCTGGAGGTACCCTGGGCAGTTAGAGAGACCACAGTAGGGCTACTTCCTTAGGCACCTTTCAAAGATCCATGTTTGACAGATCTTCTCAGCTGCAGAATGAGGAAGAGCTGAGTAAAATATTCAAGGAATTAATTATTCAACATGTGTGACCCAGTTCCTGGAGGTGAAGCTGGGTGAGAAGAGAGCTCACTGACTCCTTATCATGGCAAGAAATTCAAATACTTCAGGGAGCAATGCTCTTTGGCTGCCAAAGAGGATCCTTTTGTGGTCGAGTGGCTACACCTCCCCCATCAATAAAAGGGAAGGTGGGAAATAGCCAGAGTCATTCATTCAACAAATATTTATTGAGTTCCTCTCTAACCCGGGTCCTCCATAGCTGGAGTACAGTAGAAAGGTTATGGAATGTATGAATAGGATTCTAGGTCTTAGGGTGCCCCAGTCAGCCTTGAGACAGCTACCTCAGTCCACCAAGCTGAATTGTAAGCAAAATATCCCCATCTGTGGAAGGAAACACATAAGAACAAATGTATGTGCTTTTATAAAATATGAAGGGCCCTGTGAGCTCATAATTTAAATAATAATTTAACACTTTCTCTGCCTTAGAGAAGTTTATACTCTGGTCATGTTTTGTAAAATAATCCAAGGTACCTATTGACAAACATCACATTCTCTGTAATTTGGGCAAATTGTATGGTTCAACCTGCCAGGGAAGTGGAGCCTGCGGTCAGTTCCCGTCTCCCAGTCTGTGAGCCCAAAAGTTGCAAGAAAGGACAGGTTAAATATGGAAAGGGCAGGCCCGGAGAGATAGCACAGCGGTGTTTGCCTTGCAAGCAGCCGATCCAGAACCAAAGGTGGTTGGTTCGAATCCTGGTGTCCCATATGGTCCCCCGTGTCTGCCAGGAGCTATTTCTGAGCAGCCAGGAGTAACCCCTGAGCACCGCCGGGTGTGACCCAAAAACCAATATATATATATGGAAAGGGCCAAGAATCCTGGGTTCCTGTATCTAATGTAACCAGGAGGAATGAATCAGGAGAGCCCCTGTGATGGAGAATGAGTGAAGAAAGACCTATTCAAGTGCAATGGGTTAGAAACAAAACACAAATTAGCGGGAGCATGGTGAGAAGGAAAGATCCAGATGCCTGGATCCAGATCCATTGCCTGGCCCTCCTCTGTAGACACACCCTCCATTCTGTTTCTCCAGGCAAGGAGCAGAACTCTATTTATTTATTTATTTATTGATAACTCTATATCTATTTATTTAGTTAGTTATTGAATCACAGTGAGATACACAGATACAAAATTGTTCATGATTCAGTTTCAGTCATACAATGTCCCAACACCCATTTCTTCACCAGTACACATCTCACACCACCAATGTCCATTTAACTTCACACTTGCCCCTACCCCAACTCCCAACCTGCCTCTGAGTAGACATTTCCCCCATTTTCTCTTGTAGGCACTTTGGGTTGCAAGAATGTTACTGAAAGAATGCATATTACTTTACTTCCTTTCAATACCCAGTTCTTCTTGTGGTAAGCTTCCAACAATGGATCAGTCCTCCTGGCCCTCATTTCTATTGTCTTTGGGTAGTATTCCCATAGTTGGTTTGTTTTTTAAGTCCAGCAAATAAATGCAATCATTAGATGTTTGGAGAACTCCACACCTTAACTAGACGTTAGTGCTTCCTCCAACACCAGCCTTAGTACTGCCCAGTACTTAGGCTGCCCAGGCTGGCCCTCACCTTGATCCAGCTTCCTACAAAAATGCAGGATATCCAGGCTTTCTGTTCCTCCCTCTACTAGGTCATGATCTCACACCTCAGTGAAAGCAGAACCTACTCTACTCAGTCAATCTCTATATTCTTCATCCTCCTGTAAACACAGATGAATGGTCCCTCATGTTCTCTGATTCTGCTGCCTAGAAAAAAGATGGAGAAATATAGGGACAAGTGGAGCTGGTGAGGGTGTTGGAAACTTCCAGACAGGAAGTCCAGAGCCTGGGTTCCAGTTCTCCACTTAGTTCTGGTTATTTCTGTCATCCTGAGAAAGTATCTTCAGGTCAGGTCTCAGTTTCCCTATCTGATAATGAGGGGGTTGCTGCTAAGTCTCTCTGGTGCTCTTTAATTATGAAAGTTGATGTTATAGAAACCAGATGAGCTTGGGGCATGGGAGCCTCACGCCTGGGCCCTGATTAATTTGCAGCCCTGGGCCAGATAGCTCAGTGTTCCAGTCTGGCCTGTAAAACCCATGAGAAAGGCATGGGTATCCCTCCTAAATACAAAACCCCAGTAAGCCATTCAAAGAAGGAACATTCTGAGCCATAGGGCCCAAGAAAAATCTCAGGTAGAATTCCTTGAGTCAACAGCACTGAGCTACCTGTTCATATGTATGGAAGGTACCACCACAAGAGGGGCTGCTGTCTGTCTCCCTCTAAAAGGCAGAAGTTCTCCAGGGCCAGGAGATGAGACAGAGAGGAAATTGGACTCGCTGTAGGTGGAGTCATACTGAGGTGTGAACAGAGTTACAAAAGCATAGAGGCACTGGTGGTGGTATCAGTGTGGCCAAGGAACACCAGGGATGAGATGCTGTGTCCCAGGGAGTGGAAACCAAGTTAGGCATTGAGGAGAACAGAAAATAGGGCCAGAAAGGGACACTGAGGTCAAACAAGTGTATAATGATCAGTTGGTACTTCAAGAACATGACCAATGGCACTGCAGTCACAGAGCAGGGGTGTACAGAGGGGAGCCTGAGGGTGACAGGATAGCTCTCACAGTAATAGTTCAGATCTGGGGCTGGAAAGATAATATAGCTGGTAGGGCATTTGCTATATAATCCTCTGGAGCACTGAAGAAGTAATTCCTGAGTGCAAACCAGGAGTAACCCCTGAGCATCACAGAGTGTGGCCCCCAAATAAATAAATAAATAAATAAATAAATAAACAAACAAAAATCCAACAGTAATAAATAGTTCAGGAGGTCCATGATGCAAAAATGTCATCAGACATTTTGGCCTTCCAGACTCTAAGACTCCAAGGAGCTGCTGAACAGCATAGAAGGACATCAACAGGAATGCTCTCGTCATGACACAATCCAAGCAGATGAGGAGATAATCATCCTATGTTCAAGTCATGTACAAATGGTCACAGCACTTTGAAGTTGCTCCCTGCTGAAACTGCCCAGCCAGACCCTTGTAAGGAATGAACATACAACCAAGCAATGCTGAAACTGGAGTTAGTAGAGTGAGCTACTGGCTTCTTTAGATGGGGCTACAGCATCAATGACCCCCAAAATACATCTCCCTTCTTGACTGACATTGTGAAGGCTATATGCCAAGGCTAAACAAGGATGCCACGTTCACTTGGGTTTGGGGAAAGAAAGTAAGAGCCCCTATACTTCCTAAGGCCTGAAGCCAGCCCTACACTAAGCATGACTCAGTAGCATAAAAGACCCACTGTCGTTACTCACTTGATTCTTAAGCATCACAGTGTCCAAATTTTCCTTCCAGGATGAGTCCCACACAGGTTGCCATGTTCCTTTAAAGACAAGAGTCCAACAATTAATGTCACTCATATTCTCTTTATTCCATATTCTCATATTCCACTCTAGCCTCATGCCTACTCCCAGCCAAAAGCCCTCTCCAGTTTGTTCACATTGAACAGCAGTAACATGGCACCGAATCAGAGGAGAGAGTATTTCTCAGTGTTCTTCAGGTCTGTCTTATGAAGAAGGGACGACTGAGATGATTTAAACAAATTATTGTCTCTGCCACCATTCAGGCTCTTTGGTAGCAGATGGCATCTCTACACAAAGACTTTGCTGAGACAGTAACATGGATATAGAAAAGAATGCTTTATTCATAGCAGGGGAAAAAATCAGAAATGACAGAATGATGAAAGGAAACCAAGCTGGTCTAAAAGTTAACAAGTTCATCAAGGAGAAAGGTTCTCAGTGAAAAGGTCCAAACTATTAAACTAGAAGCTTATAAAGGACCATTACCTGAGCTGAGTATGTGGCTTAGTGGCAGAGTATGCACTCCATCCACAACCAGAAAGTAAAATTAAATTAAAAGTTATATCAACGAGGACCATCTGATTATGGTCAAGTTTTCTAAACAAATTATCATTTAGGCATTTAATGATCATCCTAATAATTTGGTTGCACACAACTACTTCTAAAAAAACAAACTAACAAGGCCCTACAAAGAAACAAAGCAAAAAATAAAACCATCATTCCTGTTTGGAAACAACCCAAATTACAAAACATTTGAATGGCTTTACCTTCACATCAAACAAGACAGTCTTCTAAGAGGTGGCCTCCAGGGTAAAGGCTGACACAGATGAACTAAGGTCAGAACCACAACTGTCCATACATGTTGCTTAACAGAACACAGGACCACAGCCCACATCTGCACTGATGCCTTCCATCAAACATACACAGACCTGTGCTGAGAGCCTGATTATCCTTGATGTTTAAAATTCTCAAACTTCTCATGGGAGGGAAGCTGCTGTTTGGCCTTGCCCAGAGTAGCACCACTGGAAATGACACGGCAGCTCCTCAGACAGGAACAGAGGTTTGGAGAGCACATCCCAGCACCAACAACATGACAAGCTCTCCAGTGAGTCTTCTCACTACACTATTTTCCAAGTGTAGCAGCATACTGGGATGGGCCCCACAACACCCCACAGAGGCTTGGCAGGCTCCACAGGCAGCCACGTGGGTAGAAGCTGCTATCCTCCCTGTCATAATCATCATTATCAAGCTACACCCCTCTGGCCCATGGCAGTAGACAAACAGGCTGGCCTGCCTCGGTCACATTCTATCCCCCTGAGCTGTTGGCTCTGTGCATCCTCCTCCTCCTCTTGAAAATCCAAAAAGTGGGAGGCTACTACATCCCTGCTCCACCTGCTTTATCAAGGCAAGCTTCTATGGCAGGGAACTTGATGTCCTGGTGCAGAATTCCAAGGACAGTGCCTTAATCTCCCTGTGCTCCGTGCCAAAACAGAACCGTGTCTACCACACCAGGGACATTACTGAGGTGAGAAGTGGAGAAATAGTGGACCTCCAATGCTCTACTTGGACTGTCTTCACAGCAGAATGAGGGGGGCATTTTTGGACCCCAGAGCTTGGGCATACATTGAGCCACCACACACCATAACTGGTCTCTAACCTCTAAGCCACAAAGTGCCAACACCTGGCACTTTCCTTTCCTGTAAAGGGTCAGTTTCCTCATACTAGTTAGTAACTTGATCTAATCAGAGATATACCTACCAAGGACCCTTTATCTGTTCTTCTGTATGGTCCCTGACTTTTAGGCTACCTTTCAAAATTAGTCAACTACTAAGGGAGGAAAGGAATTAAATTGTGCTTTGGCATGGAGACAGGTATCCAGCTTGCATTTAAATAATCCACCCAGAGATCCTAGGAGGTAAAGGGCATAGCTATGTCACAAAGAGAGAAATTGAGGCATATGCCAGAAATGCTTTGTCTTATTGGTTTTTTTTTGGGGGGGCACACCTGTTTGATGCTCAGGGGTTACTCCTGGCTAAGTGCTCAGAAATTGCCCCTGGCGTGGGGGGACCATATGGGACGCTGGGGGATCGAACCGTGGTCCTTCCTTGGCTAGCGCTTGCAACCTTACCTCTAGCGCCACCTCTCCGGCCCCTGCTTTGTCCTATTGACCACATCAGGCTAAAATGCTAGATACAAGACACAGGTCCCACTAGCCATCACACCAGTGCCCCCCCCCAAAAAAAATAGAAGCATGAGGGCATCAGATCTGTTTCTGGATCCTGAAGGTAATGAGAGATACTCAAAGGGCTTCCTCTCTGATGCTTCCCCAGCCCCATCCATGGAAATGGAAGCTTCACTGTGGGACCCAAACAGCCTAACATCCACTCGCTGGCTGTCAGCCCTGGTGAAATGAATGAAGAGCCCAGAGTTGAGATGCACAGAAGGTTGTGCAAGAATCCTGTGGGAGAGGTGATAAGACAGACCATATAGAAACACCGCTGTCTCTAAGCAGCTGACTCCAGGACCCCAGCCACCTAAACTTCCAGAAAGAGGAGAAAGGAACCATGCTCCAGACAAAAAAAAAAAAATAATAGTTGCCCACTCTTTCCAGGTAGTCTGGGCTAGGCTGAATCCTCTGTGGCATTCTCAGAATAGGCGGGAGCAGATTCCCCTCTCTGCATAAAGGCACAGCAGCTCAGCACCACCCTACACCCTCTGACAGAAACAACTGAACTCAAATAATATGAATAGCTGAACCTTCTCAGGTGGGACTAAACCACAAGCTGAAAACTTTGGAATATTTTCAGAATGGGAATGAGCTAAAACCACTCTACACTTCCCCACTATGAAAAAAAAACACAACAAAAACCAGTAGTCTCGGCTGGTCCAATGGCAGTGGTTTATCAGAACTTATTAACGTTAGTATCACAAAAGTTGGTATATAACGCCCCCCCACTACTCAATGTGCCTGGCTTAAAAAATACAATAACAAAACAAAACAAAAAAAATCCCAACAGTCTCTACCCACACCTGCCAGATTCCCAGTGTAAAATAGGCCAGTTACTTTAATGAGCTCCAAGAGAAAATGGCTGCCAATTCTTCCTAGGTTGTCTTGTCTATAGCATTTGCAGAATGGGTGGGGAGCAGATTCCTTTTCTGCATGAAGGCACAGCAAACAGCCCAGAATCACACCTCATACTTTTTGATAGAAACTGCCCAATTCCAAAATTTTACTTGATCAAATTTTCAAGCCACCAAATGTGTTTCAGATATATAGATTCTGGACCCCTCAAAATTTTATAGTAGTATCAGCTCAGTAATATTATAAGGAATCTCATGGGAAAGTATCTATTAATCTCAATGATCCTAAACAAACAGTAACACAGAGGGCTCAGCAAGCAAGTAAATCTTTACACACTGACTTTACTAACACCATGGAGAGATATAATAATTATTTCAAATTGGCCCTTATTGATCCAAATTTTGATAATTCCATTTGCCTTTGTGTTGCAACAAACAATATAGTGTAAATTTGTGCCTGCAAGGAGGAGGCTATGGTGAAGAGTGAGAAATTGGAAATAATGACAAAGAGAAGTTCACACTGGTGGTGTAACTGATTTTCAAGCATTTAATGCATGAAATAATTGTATTGTATAAGGCTTGGTAAATCATGGTGTTATAATAAAAATATTAAAGAAAGAAGAGAAAAATTCAGGAGGCAGTTGGCTTGTTTTCATGCCAGCCATGAAGCAGCTTCTGGTAGAATTAAGAGAGATGTGTCTGAAAGCAAAAGCAGCTCAGGAAAATGGTGATCAATCCCAGAAGTCCCTGAGGCCAGAGGACTGGGCTTTCTTTCCTATTGCTGTGGTTTCCAGTGGGTCTGCATGACCCAAGAAAGTCTCAGAATCTCCATCCCTGGCCTCACCTGCTTTCCTAAAACTGGGGCTAACATGGTGCCTCCTGCCATGGCTACTATACAGATGAAACCCTGCTGTAGAAAACTCATGCAGGCCCACAGGAAACCACAGCGATAGGAAAGAAAGCCCAGTCCTCAGGCCTCAGGGACTTATGGGATTGATCACCATTTCCCTGAGCTGCTTTTGCTTTCAGACACATCTCTCTTAATTCTACCAGAAGCAGAGAGGGAACACATAAGAGTCTGGTTGTCTACCTGTCAGCTATAGGCTGAGTCAGAGTACCTCTAGAATCCTCTGCTCTCCTCCTAGATTGCTCTGTGAACTCGGGCAGCTGACTGGCTCTCTGTGCCTTGGCTTCCTTATGTATAAAATGGGGCTAAGGGTGAAGAATAAATGAGTCACTCAAAAAGAGAGAGAGAAAGAGAGCAGAAAAAAAGAGCAGGAGTGGATAATCCCCCAATAAACGTGAGCTCATATGATTCCTCATCAGGACCATGGCTTGATTCCTCATCGTGTCTGTGACTCACATCTTTTCCCTTCCTTTCTTCTAATGGGTCCAATCCCTCTTCACACACTCCTGTGGAACTCAAAGTAGGGCTGGGGAAGCATCTCTCCTCCTAGTCCTAGAATGTGCACATGATTTATACTGGCTCCATACTTGTCTGAAAGGCCCATAGAAGGCCTGGACCACTTGTCCAGGAGAGGGCAAGGGAGAGCAGCTGGGATATGCCACAGCCATTAGCCACTGAGCAGTTATACTGACCCGGAGACTCCAATGTCAAATCTTCTTTTCCTAGGGCTGAAGTCTAGAGCACCTCCTTTGAGTCTTGAGCATGGAGCCCAGTTTGCAGAAGTTCAGATGCAATCACTTAGAGAGTGTTTCAGTAGGTTTATATGTTTTCTCCTGCTGCTATTTTGTCTCCAGGCATCTTCCCTAGAGATTGGTTTAATAAGGTACAACTCCAGTGCCTAACTCTGCTGTGCCAGACAAAGTATCTTTTTTTATTGCTGTCTAGGTTGACACCCAAAGACAGTCTTGTCCAACTAATTGCACTCTCAGTTTTTCCTAGGAAAAGCAGCTCCACCTTCAGGTATATTTTGAAGAATTTTAGAGAAGCATATCCAAAAAAGAAAAATGTAAACTGGTAGCTAAAAAAAGGAAACAAACTGATCACCTGCCCCTCTCCTGTAGCATCAATCATAAGAGGAGCACCCCATCTCCTCCTGCCTCAGGAACTCAGAACCCAGTACCCCAGTTCACAGGCACATGTGATATACCTAGCTAAAGGGTGAGATCTCTGCAGCCTCAGTCACCAGCCAGATACTAGGATATGAGGAGTCTCATCTGGAAGAGATGGGGAATGTATGGCTGGAAGTGATGGAAATGCAACCTGACCTCTGTTTCAGGAAGGGTAGCTCTCAGCCAAAACCAGGTTGGGGGTGTGGGAGGTGCAGGAAGCCTGCTTGCTGCTACAGCTTTGCTTTGTTTCCCAGCAGTGTGGCTGAGGTCCAGACTGTCCCTTGAGGGGGGATTATCCAGGCAGGTATTTCCCTTACTTAGCAGTTTTATTTCATAGCTGCACATTTTCTTACAAAATCAGAGGATTGATTCCGCCCACTCCCACACTGTAGATAAAGGGTTCCTTCGAAAACTGCCAGGAGTGATTCCTAAGTACAGAATCAGGTCCTAAGTACAGAATCAGGAATAACCCTGAACATAGACTAGTGTGGTCACCAAAACCAAAATATTAGTAATGAGAGGCTTGAGAGATATTACAGCAATAAAGGCAAATGCCTGCGTGCAGCTGATCCTGGTAACACATGGTTCCCCAAACATTGACAGATGCAGCCCTGGAGATCCCTGATCTCTGGAAGAATGGCTTAGATAACCCCTGGCACCACAGGGTCTAAGGAGCCCCCACATATTCAGGACCCTGAGCTGACTGCCAGGCACTTGAGAGAACCAGAAACCAAAAAAAAAAAAAAATTAAAGTATAGTGAATAGCAGAAAGTGACTGTTGCCCTTCACAACCACAACTACCCCCACCCCATGCCTCCCATCATAGTCTTCTGTCTGATGAGTGCTGGTCAACATAGCACTGCCTGGTGCTGGAATGAGATGTAACAAAACCTGAAAGGGGAATGAAGCTCCCAGATAACCTTTTTTTTTTTCTTTTTCTTTTTTTTTTGGTTTTTGGTTTTTGGGCCACACCCAGTGGTGCTCAGGGCTTACTCTTGGCTGTCTGCTCAGAAATAGCTCCTGGCAGGCACGGGGGACCATATGGGATACCAGGATTCGAACCAACCACCTTTGGTCCTGGATCGGCTGCTTGCAAGGCAAACGCCACTGTGCTATCTCTCCAGACCCAACCTTTCTTTGTGTCCTACAATCTCATATCACTTGGAGGCACCAGCCAGGACAGATCTCTTAAAAGGCATTTCAGTGGGTCATGACTACAAGGTAGAGACTCAAGATGTCCAGGCCTGGGAGCTAAAAGTGGGGGAACAGAGATTGCCAGCCTGCTTCTCTGCCTGTACTTTCTGAGGCTATGAACAAGCCATGAACACACAGCTCCTTGCTTCCTCTCAAGGCAGGGTGAGGATGAAACAAGGCTCTACATTCCAATGCATAAGAGACCTCAATACTGTGCAGCATTCACTTCAGTAGGTACGGGGCTCAGGGCTTGGTCTGGTGGCAGGAAAGAGAAATCTACCCAGTTCCCACTAGAAAAGACCCACAGACTCAGTCCCATGGGAAAGTGAAAGATTGCAGAGAGCTAAAGTCCCAGGCCTATCCTAGCACTCTACATTGGTCTCTGCTTCACAGCCTACAAGCTGGCAGGTACTCACAGTACAGAACATGTTGGTGTGAGCTGTAGACTGCTGGTTCTCTGCCTGCCCACAAGAAATATAGGGGAAAGAAAGGAAAAGGGTGGTAGAGTTTAGGTAGTCTTTTTGTGTCAGTTACTGCTGAATTCAGAACCTTCAAATACATTGGCCATTAGGAAGAAGATAGAAGCAAAAAAGGAGATAGTGGGGTCCTGTGCAGGCAAGAGCATAGAATGCAGACAGGAGAAAGTGGCAGCAGGAATTCTAAGGGGCTACATGTGAGTAAGGGGGACAGCCATGGGGACAACACTAATTATCCTCTTGGTTCTTTCTCACCCACACCCCATGAATATCTCTATGTCTGTGTCTTGGGTCACATGGCACTCATGAAGAGAGTCAAGAACCATGACTGGAGAAGCCCAGTCACCCCTTTACCTCAGGGGAACAAGAGCTTGGCCAATTTCTTGCCTACACTGATGTACAGAGTTGCCAGGCTCAGTTTCTAGTGCAAGTATATCCCAAACCATTACCCTCTCCAAAATAGAGATATGGGCTGGGAGGCAGCTCAAAGGGAAGACTAAACACATGATCACAGGCTTTGAATGTGTAAAGCTGTGCTTAGTACCCAGCACCACATGGGCCACTGAACACTGCCAGGGGTGATCCCCAAATAGTCAGTAGTAGGGCCTGAGAACCACCACATATGGTTCAAAGCCCTCTTCTGAGAAAATTAAACCAAAAACAAATGGGAGATGGGGGCCTCAGGTTAGATGACATAGGAAAGGGAAAGGATAAATAGGAATCTAATTCTTTTGATAAACTTCTTTCAGTAACTTCTAGATCAGGCATTCCTCCAGGAATAAACAGACATAAAATGATACCTTGCTGGTGGTCTCAAACACAGGTTATTCTAAAGGGAAAACTGCATCCACATGTATATAGTGGAGTGGAAACAAAGCATATGCAGGGATCAAGAAGAGTGCAGGGGTCTTTCATCTTGGCCTCAGAACTCCTTATAGCTTGCTAGAATTACTAATATACTAGAATATATTCAGCTCTGACATAGATGACTGCTATATGCCAGGTATCTATTTCCAAGGCCCATTCAGTTTTATTCTCATAGCAAACCTTGTGCATGGATTCCCAGATGACCACATTGAAGCCCATAAAGATTCAACCCTATCTTGGTATTCCAGGCTAGTAAGTGGTAGAACTGGAACTTGAATCCATCAGGCATACAGGGGCAAGATTAACCAAGAGAGATTTCAACTGACTCTCTCTGAAGACTCTGATAAGATGTGTTTGGCTGAGTCATAGAAAAGGGCCTGACTCATTGCTTCTTCTACCCTGTTAGCTCCTGATCCTGATCCTAATCTAGCCTACCACCCTACCTCTAGTCTGTCCTGTAAATAAACATGCTGTGTATTCTACCATACAGGTAGTCATATAATACCACAGGAGATGGAAAAGAGAATGTGCATGCCATACCTCACAGAATAATGATTAGTGTCTTTGTTTTTCTTCTTCTTGTTGTTGTTTTGGTTTGGGGGCCACAACCAGTGATGGTAGGACTGTTCTTAACTCAGAAGTAACCCAGATAGCCCATATATAGTGAGTAGCAGGGATTGAACTGGGGTCAGTTGCATGTATGCAATGCATTTACTTTATCCCTTATCTCTGGACCCTGATTATTATTATAAAGGTTGTTTAATGCTAGGGGAAAAAAAAATCCCTCCACTCTCAGCTCTGCCACCTATAGGCCCTGTGACCTGGAATGAATCAACCTCTCTTGAGCCTTCATTAGCTTCATCATCTGTGCAGGTGCCTCCCTGCCATGTTTACTGGGGCAACCACTGCACAAATGAAGATAATGCATTATAGCCAGTGCAACACCTGGTCTACTGAAGACTAAATAAATCAAGGCTAAATTGGAAGATTTTACAGAGGATTGATTTCTACTGGAAAATCATTTTCTTTATGCTAATATTGGTGGGTAAAAGCAGTACTTTTAAAAAATTAAAAAATTTTAATTTTGGGCCCGGAGAGATAGCACAGCGGCCTTTGCCTTGCAAGCAGCCGATCCAGGACCAAAGGTGGTTGGTTGGAATCCCTGTGTCCCATATGGTCCCCCGTGCCTGCCAGGAGTGATTTTTGAGCAGACAGCCAGGAGTAACCCCTGAGCACCGTGGGGTGTGGCCCAAAAACCAAAAAAAAAATTTTAATTTTAATTTATGTGCAATTAAGGCTAACTGTACTACATTCATTGCCTCTTTTAAATCCTCAGAGGCAATGTTCTTTCTTTTTTTGGTTTCACTTTAGATTTTTTTTTTACACATATATGGAGAAGATCAAAGAAGCTAAAGCTTATTAGCACTTGCCTATGTCTAAAATGCCACACTCTGCTCTAAGTGTTGAAAAATCCTGTTCCTCCTCTCTAAAGTACTATCTCATTTATACAGTGGAACCTGAGGCTCAGAAAGGTTAGGTGACTTGCCCATGGCCACTTAGCAAGATTCTGAGTAAGGTTCACGTGTATCAGCTATCTAAATAAGACAATTTCTCATTTCTTGTTTTTTTAGTCACGGTCATGTGGTCTTCTGTGGACTCCCAGAATATTCCAAAGAGACCACAGGAAGAAAAAAAGATTGTAAGGAGAACACAATGACTAAAAGGTTGAAAGGAACTGGTTTAATCCACCCAAGCCCTTAATTCTAAGAACTCAAGCTGTATGTTTTGGCCCAACTCACCTCAACCCTGCCCTTTCACCTTCTGCCAGGACTATATACACCTCACCCTCCCAGCTCCCCAGCCCTGCACTACCAATGTGGGAAAGAAGAGAGTTTTAAAATAAATATTAACTAGTTCCAAAATCTCAGCCTCCATCCAAACCCTCTATTCATCCCACTAGATCCTCTTTTTATACTGTGGGGAAAATAGGCCAAATTTATTACATTCAGTTTTGTAATCACAGTGTTTAAAATAATTACAAATAAAAGATACAATAAAGGATTCAATCCTTGTATACAAAGGACTTTTAATCTAAAAAATTTATTCACTTATCTTGCATACACTCAAAAAATTATAACTGGTCATTCCATTTACATATATTTCTGTGACATAAAAGTTGGTGTTTTATGATTTTTTTTGTCATAAAATTGGTTAACTGGTGTAACTGGCTTTAAAATGTATTTTCATGACAGAATTCAAAAGACAGTTTTTTTTGCCTTTTGAACTTCTAGTAACTATTTCTTTGGAACCCATATTTAATCTTAGAAATAAAAACATATCTTCAGTGACAAACTATTTGAAAAATTCATCACTATGAATCGTTTCTATGTATAATTACACGGGCAATAACTATATATTATTAGAAACATAAGGAATCTAAAAGTTAGAATATATATTATTAGAAACTATATATTATTGAAAACATAGCAGCAGACGCCATCATGGCTAACAGTGGAATTAGAAGGAAAATAAATCCACTCCAAAGAATTTGTCTTTCCTGAGGACCTAGTACAGTGGGTCTTTCCTGGAGACATAGTACAGTGGGTAGGGTGATTGCTTGCATGTGGCTGACCCAGGTTTGACCCTCAGATTCTTGTGTGGTCCCTTTAGCCTGCCAGGCATGGTTTCTTAGCATGGAGCCAGAAGTAAGCCTTGAGCACTGCCGGGTGTGGTCCCAAACCAAAAGAAAAACCAAAAGAGTATGTGTTTCCTACTTCTGGAAGATTCTAAAGTACCTCTATATGACATAGTTTGCATTGTCAGAACTGATGTTTATAATGAGTGCCCCAAATGATCATCATCTATGATTCTTTTCATATTGTGCTGAATATGATATACTTGTATTTCATTGACTTTTCATCTATATTCATCAGAGGTATTGCTCTATAGTTTTTTTATTTTGGTATCTGGATGATAGTTTCATTAAATCTAGTTGAGAGTGCTTCTGTTTCTTCCATTTCCTAGAAGAGACTGAAAGATTGGCAGTAAGTCCTCTATAAAAGACTAAAAAGAATTCTGGGCCTGAAGGTCCTCTTTTCCACAAAGCAACCAGCACAGGTTCCCATGCACACCTCAGCTCATCAACACTCAGGGCTCCCTGCTGGCTAGAGTCCAGAACCCACTTAGTGGAAAGAGGCTGAAATAGAGGCTGGAGATCCCTCCCCATGCATCTCTCCTTCCCTGGGGCCACTTCCCTCTATTGGGCTGGATTAAGAGACCCTGTGAAAGGCGAGCCACAAATTATCACTGCCTAAAACAATGAGGCTCACCTAAGCAAGAGCTTCTTGTACAGGCGGAATGCATGAAGGAGCAGAGTTCAAAGTCTGAGGGAAAAAGTTCAAACAGAACAATGGTGAAGAAATGCCTGCAGCCTGCCTTGCCTGTTTCAGGAACTACTGCTGAAGAAGCCTTAGTTAAAATGTCTGAAAGTCCAAATCTTCATTTTTTTAAATTTTTTATTTAAACAACTTTATTACATACATGATTGTGTTTGGGTTTCAGTCATGTAAAGAACACCACCCATCACCAGTGCAACATTCCCATCACCAATGTCCCAAATCTCCCTCCTCCCCACCCGACCCCCGCCTGTACTCTAGACAGGCTTTCTATTTCCCTTGTACATTCTCATTATTAGAATAGTTCAAAACGTAGTTATTTCTCTAACTAAACTCATCCCTGTTTGTGGTGAGCTTCTTGATAGTCTTTCTCAGAATGTATAAGAGTTCCCTGTCAGACTCCCATCCTCCCATCCCTGTTCTAAATTCTGAGTTATTTTCTCTCTCTCTGTCTCTCTGTCTCTCTGTCTCTGTCTCTCTCTCTCTCTTTCTCTCTCTCTCTCTCTCTCTCCACACACACACACACACACAAAATCAAATCTTACTTGTCAAAGACGCTTTGTATCAGCTCTAAACTCATCTCCCCAGCCCCTTCTTCCTCTGATGCCTTTCAAATCAAATCAGCTCATTTCCCACTCTTCCTCACATTGATGTCTACGAGAGACCTTTCTTCTTCCTCCTACTTTATTCCCCTGTACTTGACTTAACCTTCAAGACCCAAATCAGATGCAGCTACCACTTCTGTTTCCTTCAGGATGTTTCTTGAAAATACTCACTATCCTACCACTGTGTCCATCATTTATATAGAATTAGTCATAAACTACCTTGTGACTTACTTTCTATGACCGAGCTGAACCAACTACCTAAAACCTGTCACTTCTTTTCTGCATGCATGTGCACTCTTCCTCAGCACACTGTAACTGAACACTCTGGAAGGACAAGTTGGCCATAAGCCTACATTCATCCCTCTAGCCGAGGGCTCCAGGCCTATAAAAAGTGCTCAGAAGATGCACTTTCCCAGTCTAACCCCTTCCTGTATTGCAGGAACCTATGCTGTCATCTTGTAATTTCCAGACCTTTCTCTTGAGAACTTGTTCTGAACTCAGTTATCAGCACACCGAGTCATAATCTTGTTTTCCAAGGGTGTTAGACCCATGTTAATCAGACTTTCCTATATCCTGCAAACAGGGGAAGAAGAAATATAGATTGGTCACAGGTCTGGAAAAGAAAAGTTCATCACTCTTGCTTGCAAACCCAGACATTTAATATAACAGTTTCTGCCAATGCTGGAGTTCAACAGAGGATTGTGGGACAATACAGAGCTTGCACATGTGATTCAGAGCAGAGCACCAACACTTAAGACCCAGGTATCTCCATGGACACTGGCTCTAAGTCAGCTGAGATTACAACAAAAGGTAGAAACTTCGCAAGCCACTTCCTAGTTGGCATCAGGGATGCATGGTAAGGCAAGAAGAGGCTACTTCCTCTTCATGCTGAGTACTTGCAGGCTCCAGAGGAGAGTCTCTAGTGATCCCTCTGTCAGGGAAGAAGGCTATAAAGAACCAAGTTCTCACCCCAGGAATTGAGCCCCAGGTGGGAGGAGGAAGTAGCAGTGCTGGCTCATAGGGTGAGTCACATGTCTTCTGCAATTCCACAACCTAGATTCCCAGACGATCTGCGTGTTGTTTTTGTTTTCTTGGGGGGGGGGGGCTGAGGGGAGGACAAGCTAAGGAAATCCAGGCTCAAACTTCTTATTAGTACAAAAACCAGAGTATATGATGTTGCTCCAGTTCCACAGTATCAAGGTTACCCAGGCCACCCCCATGGTACACTAGAATTCCATAGCTGTACCAGACAATAGTTGTGAAGCATATGGTGTCAGGACTAAACCCAAGACAGAGGCATGCTGGGCATGTGTGCTCACTGTTATACTACCTCCCAGCTCCATGATCTGTGTTTGAAACTTTTGAATTGGAAAAATTCCCTGACTTCAAAAATCAGAAAGCATAGAGGTTTAAAAATTGTACATCTACAATTTCTGTTTTGGAGATCCAGTCTACCAACCAGCCCAACCAGCCCACTGCTACTGTTAATAGCTGTGTATCACTGTTGGTTATGTATAAACACAAAAACAAATAATTGAGCTTTACTTTAAGTAACTGACAGCTGACTTTAAATGAATCCCTGGGCCTAATGTTTATCTTGCAAAGGAAGTCTCAACAGAACAAGGAAATAGTATCTCTGCATCAACAAAGAATGTGCATCTGTGCCCACAGCCCATGAGTGATAGAAGAAAAGATCTAGAAAAAGGTGTGAGGACAGAAGTGAGGTGTGTCGAACTGTCATCATGCATAGCCGAGAGTTAGGTGTGTATCAAATCCTGGCCCAGAAGCTGAGAGCTGACTGTTCTTCTGAACTGTATCTTCGAGAAGATGAAGAGCCTTAGAAAGAAGACTAGTCTAATTCCCTTGTCAGTTGAAATGGGTTAGTAAGCAAAAGGGCACCGGAAATGTGACGAAAAAGTAATCATTTCCTCTGTAATGCGTAGGACAGAGAAGAGGGAAAGTTGGTGCCTGACACTCGAAGAAAATTGGCTTTGAGTGCATAGAATAGAAAGACTCCAGGAGCTGTGATTGAGGAAGTGCATGGTTCAGAATCTACAAAGCAATTATAGCTCTCTAGGGAGGAGTCAGAGAAGGAGATGGGGGGAAGAGGGTATGGGGGAAGGAAGAAGATGCAGAGGGAGGATGTGGGCATTAGGAGCCTTTCAGGAAGTGAGCAGTTTACCCAAATCATTGAAAATTTGGCTGTGGGCTCAGAATGACTTGATTCAAATTTCCCCCTCACTTCCTAGCTGTGCATATCAGTTAACCTCCTGCACCTTAATTTCCTCATTGGTCAGTGGGATGCAGACACCGGAAATAAGCAAGTTCCTTTGTGCAAAGGCTCTTACCTACGCGATTAATACATCACCACCACCACAAAGTAACAGCCACTGGCCCCAAGGGACCCTGCTGCCAGGTGAGCTGCTCCTAGGCCCACAGCAAGATATTGGGGGAAGGAGGTGCCATCACAGCAGTGAGTGGGCCCATCTCTGGGTGTTAACCACGAGGCAAGCCGGAAACAGCAGAAGCTGGATTGTGCCCCAGAGGGCAGTAGTCGGAGGATTTAGTCAGAATAATTTAGAGTCAAGAGGCCCAGAGGCATGAAGGGACCCAGGACCTCCTGGACCCTGGGCCCGGTTCCCACCCTAAATACTCTGTGGTCTCCTCTCAAGACTGAGATGAGGAAGAGAGCTGAAATGGGGAGGTTCTTGGTTGTTTTTGGATTAAGTTTCTGTTTTTGTTAGATTCCTTTAATGACTTCAAGTCTCCTGGCTCAAAAATGTTCTGTCCCAGAGCACTGGAAACTTTTATAGATAAGGCGCTGAACTGTCTGAAGTGTGTGTGTGTGTGTGTGTGTGTGTGTGTGTGTGTGTGTGTGTGTGTGTGTGTGTTGAGGTGGTAGGGGTGATGAATCAGTGCAGTATGGGTACACTTAGAAACAGTCTTGGAAACTGGCTTCTAGAGACCAAGAGGTCCCGGCAAAGTGCAATTTCAAATTTCAAATTTCATATTGCAGAGAAAAGACTTGGTGATAGGTGGCAGCATGCTGGCAAGCCAAGAAGGCTCTAGGCGTCAATGAATGTTCAAAGGACAAGAGTGCATGTTTTATGTGAAGAAAAGAAAAACACCCCACCCACCCACCCAGTGTGAATACTTGCATAACACTGGCAGGAGGGTCAGGCTCCCAAAGCACTAATGTGGGAGTAGTTCTCAAGCACAACCTGGGATAGCACCCTAAGCAAACTATCAGTTATCTGGTCAGAAAATCGAGGAGCAGAAACTTAGTGAAGGGTGCTGGAGCAATAGCACAGCAGTAGTGTGTTTGCCTTGCACATGCCAACCCAGGATGGATCCAGGTTTGATCCCCGGCATCCCATATGGTTCCCCAAGCCTGCCAGAAGTGATTCCAGAGCACAGAGCCAGGAGTAACTCCTGAGCACCACCAGGTGTGACCCAAAAAACAAAGCACATTTCCAAAGTAAAATGCATTAAAGACCTGAGGCTACTAAAAGAGAGGGTTGTAGCAGCAAGCCCAGACTCACTTTTTATCAGCTACTGTGGTGACACCATGAAAAGTGTTCCTTATTTTAATATATTGTGATGCCATAGATAGAACCCAGGGCTATAACATAGATTAGGGAAGTGCTCTGACACTGAGCTATGTCCTAGCCCATGCAAGGCAATTTTTTTTGTTTGTTTGTTTTTGGGCCACACCCGGCGGTGCTCAGGGGTTACTCCTGGCTGTCTGCTCAGAAATAGCTCCTGGCAGGCACGGGGGACCATATGGGACACGGGATTCAAACCAACCACCTTTGGTCCTGGATCGGCTGCTTGCAAGGCAAACACCGCTGTGCTATCTCTCCGGGCCCGCAAGGCAATTTTTTAACAGGACTCTACACACCCAAGCAAGCAAGGAAGCCCTGAATCCAATAAGTTGCCACTAAGAAGATGATGTTGGTCTCAATCAGATGGAAACAAAACAGGAGGTTCTATGCTTAGATTCTAACACCACACATGTTTAGGTCAAGAGAAAAACAGTTTAACAACACCACATGTTAAAAGGATCTGTTCAGCAGTTATGTGAGTCGGTGGTGAGGTGTTGCTGCCAGAGAAGCTGATGCAATTTAAGGCTATATGCAGAGGAGTAAGAAGCCTATACAAGGGAGGTGATAACTTTCTCCTTGTGGTCATACCACACCCAAGTGGCAGAGGGTCTGGAGCTGCCCTTGTACTAGAAAAATGAACTAAGAGTTTATTCCAAAGAGAACCACAAGGAAGTTAAAAGATCCTGAACTTAAAACTTAAAAGTTAAAAGCGCTGGAGAGATAGTATAACAGGTAAGGCATTTGTCTTGCTTGCGGCTGTCTCTAGCTTCCATTCTGGCACCCTATTTCATAGCCAGGAGTGATTCCTGTGTACAAAACTAGGAGAAAAA
Source organism: Suncus etruscus (assembly GCF_024139225.1). Classification (NCBI taxonomy): domain Eukaryota; kingdom Metazoa; phylum Chordata; class Mammalia; order Eulipotyphla; family Soricidae; genus Suncus; species Suncus etruscus. Next base: position 61,994,860 of record NC_064856.1, on the reverse strand, counting down.
CCGTGACTACCACTGGTGAGGCTACACTGCATCCCCCCAAAGAACCTACATCTATATCATGGTTTGTTCATTTAAGGGAAGATTCAGCTGAATAATGGGGACTGTCCTGAAACTCATTTCACTGATGCACACATCATTTTTTAGACAATTATAAAATATCAGATATAATATATCTGAATATATGAATATCAGATATAAAATATCTGAAAGCAGAAAGTTTCTTTTCAACCCCAAACAAATACCTCTAGATCAGAAAACAGCTGTGGCCATGCAGCTGTCCTTGCCTCATTTCCATGGTTGTATGGAAATTTAACTGTTATCAGTGTCCTTTGTAGACAACAGTGCTATTTGATTCTTCAGGAGCCAACCTATCCATGGAACATTTGAAGGAGAAACTGTGTCCTGGTTGTTAAGTAAACCCTCCATTGATCTGATGCATCAAGAAACCAACATCATTGAAACTTACAGAATGGGTTCCAAGCACCTAAAAACTAATTCCAGAAATCAGCGATGAAGAAAGAGATCCCACTTTCCAAGAATACAGAGATAATAATGTAGGGGTGAGGTCCTCTAAAGATTCCAAGTCAAAATTTAATTTGGAAGACTTAGATTCTAAAAGTAAAAGAGTTCTAGATGTGGTTTCTGTTTTATGTACAAGCAGGTATGATGTGGGATAAAAATGTAAGTCTGCCAAAGGGCAGGCTTCAAGGAGGTTGGGAAACTGGAGAAAATGGCAGAGGGAATGTTACCCTAGTGGTTGAATTGATATTGGAACATTAAATGCCAGAAATAACTATACTATAAGCAACTCTATAAAATACAGTATTTATTTATTTATTTTTTTGCTTTTTGGGTCACACCTGTGACACTCAAGGGTTACTCCTGGCTATGCACTCAGAAATTGCTCCTGGTTCAAAGGCCATATGGGATGCCAGGGATCGAACGAAGGTCCATCCTGCATTGGCCGTGTTCAAGGAAAATACCCTACCGCTGTGCTATCACTCTGCCCCTAAATTGTTTTTAATTAAATAAAAAAAAAACAGATATAATCCAGCATTGAGAAGAAAGGGAAGAAGGAAAGGACAACAGATTTAAAGATTTAGAGGTTTTAAGGGGACTGAAAAGATAGCTTGAGGCTGAAACATATTCAATAGGGAGGCCCTGATTAGATCCCTGACTCCACAAAGTCCCTGAGTATCAAATTCCCACAGATCTGGGAATAAACATCCTCTACCTTGAAGCATAACACCCCCGCCAAGTTTTTTAAAAGGAGCCAGAAATATAATACAGTGAATAGGGCATTTGTCTTGCATGTAATAGTCCTAATTTAATCCAGGGACTGACAACCACCAAGAGTGGTCACTGAGCAGAGTCAGAAAGAAGCCCTAAGCATAGTTGAGTGAGGGCTCTCCCTCAAAAAAAAAAAAAAAAAAAAAAAGCTGCTTCAGTGCCCCCATTACCATCAATTAATCCCACAAGCTCTAGGTTCAGGCAATTTGCTTAGGGGTGTAATTTATTCCATCACATACAGCATAATGTTTCCAGACATCCATGGCAGAGAACAGGTGTCAGAAACCCAACTCAAATGTCAAAGCTGTAAGTACATCAGGCTGCCATGCCTCCCACCTGCCAGATTAGCACTGAAGCCCATACAAGCTCAGTTCAGCTGTTGTCCCTCCCCTTGGACAGGATATACAGAGATTGAGGGAAAGCCTGGGGAACACCAATCCTTCAGGGATTCCAGCTGCCTGGCGACATGAAGTCCAGCCACAGGCCAGCTTACATGCTCAAGTTCAAAGTGACCAAGTATGGCCAGGTAGCACCTCCTGAAGGTCTGTACAGGGTACAGTGAGTGCAGCCACACTATTCATCGACAGGAGAGGCAGTCATGAGAGAGGCAGCCATTGCAGCTGCTGGCTCACAGTGCTCTCTGTGCACTGAAGCCAGCACAAGGGCAAGGTCAAAGGCTGCTCCTTTGGAAGAGCTAGTCCCCAGGTTCCCTGCCAACTTGGCTTCCTATGCAGGCAGGGATCTCTTGCATACCATACAAAGCTACCCACCCTACAGGGTCTGGGTAAAGATGGCTCCTCTATGTCTTCCCTTCAAACTCACCTTTACTAAGGGCTTTGGTGAATGTGAGGGACTAAGCTGAAGTGAGGAACTGGAAAGGGCATAAAAATGCTGTATTCTATGAGGTCCTGAGGCACCAAAGTTTGGAGAAGGCACGTTTGGTGGTCCAGAGTAGGAGGTGCTCCAAAACCTAAGCAGGAATTCTAAAATAAACAAAGTAGTACTCACCAATCCCCTACATACAGGACTTCAGGTGACAATGAGGACATGGGTGAGATCTTATTTCCAATATGTGGAGGGCATCTTAAAGCCCCAGGCAGTCACTCCACTCCAACTTCATGACAGCTCCACCTGCACAAGCTGAACAGCATGAAGGACACTGACCATCACCCACTCCACTGGCTTCTAAAGGCCTGTGGTGAAGGCCACCCCCACTTACTGCAGCACTCAGGATTCTACATGTCACCGTGACATGCCCTCATATGCCCTCACTTCCCACAATCCTTTGTTCTACCCCTTTGCTCCTCTGTGCCTAAGGAAAATCTGAATTTCTTTTTATTTAATTGTTTTTAATTGGATCACCATTAAAAAGTTGTTGACGAGCCAAATTTTAGTCATACAATGTTCCAACACCCATCCCTTCACCAGTGTACATTGCTCACCATTGTCCCCAGTTTCTCTCATCCCTACCAGTCTAACTCTATGGCAACTCTCTCTCTCCCCTCTCCCCTCTTGTCTCCACTTCACTCCACTCCCCTCTCCACTCCTCTTCCCTTTACTCTCCTCTCTTCTTCCCTTCCCTCTCCTCTCCCCTCCCCTCTTCTTTCTTTCCCTCTCCTCTCCCCTCCCCTTTTCTTCCCTCCTCTTTACCCTCTCCCCTCCTCTTTCCCTTCTCCCCTCCTCTTCCCTTCCCGGCCCTCCCTACCCCTCCTCTCCTCTCATCTTCTCTCCTCTTGTTCTTCTCTTTTCTCTGACCCATCTCAACCACCAAGTGTCAGGAAGACTCCAGGAAGTCTCCCCCTGGGTCTTCCACACTGTGCTGCTCTTTGAAGCACATTCTATCCATTATTCTGATGTTTAAGCATCAGCAGTCTGTCTAAGGGACCTCTAATCACAATCAAATGAGGGCTTTACTCTTAAGTGGGCTCCTAGCACAGCATTGCAGCCTCCCACTATGAGCAGAGGAACCCAGGTCATGGTGCTCCATCTCTGCCGTAACAGCACCTTATGTACAGTCCTGTCTGATTCCCTCCTCCACTCACTCCCAGCTGACTCATCCTCACTCTCTTAAGGTTCAGCTCTCAGCTCAGCTAGCTGGAATCAAATCTCTATTAACATGTTGTTCTTCCCGGTTCAATTTAATATTTTTAACAAAGGTCCATTGGAGACAAGGGCTAAAAAAAAAAAAGGAGAAAGTTTTAGGTACAGGCTCTGAAGGAGGCACTCTTTGATAAGGACGGAGCTTTTGCCAAGAACTGAACATGCCGATGCTGCAAGGACAGATATCCTCAAATAAAGAACTGTGTGGGTCCTTGAGAAGGGGAGTGGGGCTGTGTCCTTCAAAAAGAAGAGTGCTGGCTTTGCAGGTGTGAGGCTGCTAGTTCAGCCTCCAGCAGCACCCACCACATGCCCAAGTGTCTCCTAGGAGCACAGTCTTGGGGAACACAGAGCCACAGCCAGGTGTGCCATCTACAATACCACAATGGGGTATGTGATACCCAATTTCCAGCATCACAACAACAAAAAGGGGGAAAGGGAAGCAACTAAAATTTTTGTTTTTGTTTATGTTTTTGTTTATGAGCCATGCCTGGCTATGCCAGAATTTACTTCTGGCTCTGTCTTCAGGAGTCACTCCTGGTAGGACTTGGGGGACCACATTGGGTTCTAGTGTTGGTTGCAAGTGCCTGAACTCATGTATCTCTAGGCCACATATGGAATATTTTAAAAACAACCAAAGGGGCAGAGATGTGGTTCAGTGATAAAGGACATAACTTTCATGTATAAAATCATGTTTTGTTCCTGTATACACACATACATACATATATCCAAATTTAAAATATAATTACTGGAGCTAGAGAGAGAGCACTCAGGGGACTAAAGTATGGGACAACCATACCAAAGCTGTCCCGGATTCCACACAGCATGGTCCCTTAAATAAGGCCAGGGAGCTCCTCACACATCCCAAGCCCCAAGTAGGATTAAACCATGAGCACTGCCAGGCATAACAAAAAAACCAAAACCAGATCAACTAAAGCTCAAAGGGAACTGTAGCCAAGCCAGGTTTGCTCTCCAGTACTGCACATGGTCTCCGACCACTGCCACAAATGATCTGAACACAGAAGCAAGAATAGAATCTGAGCACCTCCAATTGTGGCTCAAAAAACCAAAAACTAGAGAAAAGGAAAAATGCAAAATTCCAAAGGGTTAGAGTATATGTACTGCATGCAAGAGACCTGGGTTTTCTCTGTTACCTTATGATCCCTGAGTTCTACCAGGAGTGATGCCTAAACCAACAGTAGCATCTGACCATCACTAGCTGTGGCCCACAAACCAAAACTATAAATATAATGATTATTTATATATAATTATAATTTTATAGCTATAAAAATTAAATTATGTATACAATTACCATATATCTTTTGGTGGTTCAACCATCAAATATTTGCCTAAATTTAATCTGCAATACTATAAGAAAGATGGTGACCAATAGCAAGGAAAGCTAGCTGAGATGCCCACTGAATGATGGCTTGGCTGAAGTGGGATGGGAGTAGAGATGAGGCATCTGGCCACCCAAGTCACCGTGAACAAAGAACTGTAGGTCCCAATTCTCTGCTCAAAATCCACAGCCTCAGAGCCTCAATTTCTCCACAAGTGACCAGCGGGCAGGAATAAGGACTAGCTTCCTTCCAAGGGAACATCTTCTGGCTTTGGGACTTAGCAAACTCTTTCCTGTACCTTATCCTGCTTCCCAGAAAAGAAGGTCACTTAAAATTGCCCTAGTTCCACTCTCATCTTCCTGCTATGTGCAAAGGTAAAGTAAACAACGAAGACCTCCCAGCCAATCTGTAGGCAGCATTCAGGTACAATATAGCTAGAGGGGGTGATGCTAGTTTCTGGGACCTCATTCATGCCATCTGTCTCGGCCCAGAGACGGCTGCCTCTGCTTTCCTTGTCCTGTCTTTTTAAGAGATTGCAACTTCCTGCCAAGTTAAAGAGTTGCTTTAAGAGCAGGACATATAAGGTCTTTCAAGCTGAATCGGATGAATTTCAGAGTGGGTAGAACTAGAGTGATGAAGAATAAAACTTGGAGGCAATCTGGGCTTATTGTGTAGCTGGGCCAATTAGCGATATTTAAAAATAGCCTCTCTCTTCTCTCACGCTGACAGAGAGAAAGATGAATCTTGGGCAATAAACAGACATCTGTTTGGAGCTTGGCTAGAGATGACAACATAAACACCTCAAGAACAGCTATAAACAGTCCGAAATCTTTACTGGTGAACAAGTTGAGATGTAGGGATTAAGGAAGGGACCTTGAGAGGCTGGGTCTGATAGGCAGAAAGGGAGGAGATGGAGAGGCAGAATGAATCCAATTCAGTGGAAACTAGAGAATTGGCTCTCTTCAGCATGTAAATGGATGACCAAGACTTCCAAGAAGCTATTCCGGGACCCCTTTCTAGCCATCTATTCTGAAAATAGGCCACTCCTCCATAGTAAGGAAAAAAGAGACTTCCTTTTATTTATTTATTTATTTTTGGTTGCCTGATACCTATGCAAAGCACATTACCAATACTGTCCTTTCATCTCTGTATCAATTCCCTGACATATGTATAATTATATCCTCTTTATAGACTGAAATACATGGTCTCACTGATGTGCCCAAGGCAATACAGCAACCTAGAAATTAGTGTTTTTGCCTATACTACCAGCATGTAGAACAGGTCTCTGAGGTTTGTTCTCAGGGCCCAGGTTTCAGGCATTCAACTGAAGGGTAGGCTATTCCTAAAGGGCATAGGGGCAGGGTGGATTGAGGGATTCAGCCTTGGCTGAGGTTCAGATCTGACTGAACCATGGCTGGGCCTCCCAGTCTGTGAGTCCTGATGCTTCACAATTTGGTAGTTTCCAAGCAGGCTGGCAGAGCAGAGGGCTCAAAAATGTCTAAACTATGTCTGAGGGTAGCAAGTGCTGCTGAGGAAGAGAACTGAGGCCTGGAGAACAGGGACAGAGTGAGACTGACTTCTCACTGAATCCCATGTATGGGAAATTTACCATGTGTCCATGCCTGTAATGCAGCACAGCACCCAGGGGAATGTGTGTGAGGGTGGGAGGATTCCTAAAAGAGTCCAAATTGAGGCAGAGCCTGATCAGAAATAGGAACCTGGACCAAGGAACTCCAGCTGTCCATGATTGCCACAGCCTGGAGTGCAGAAGACGACCAAGATTGTACCCAGAGCCATTCCCTTTCTTCACCACATAAACAGGTTGCAGCACTGGGCATTTAATTGGAAAGCTCTTCTTGAATGGACCCAAGAATCCTCAAGGCCCTGACCTATCCTGTAGGCCCCACAGCACATTCCCTGAGAAGGAAATGAATTTCCCCCTTCCCCTCCCTCCTCTATCCCCCCCCCACATTACTGTCAAACTTCTTATCCTCAAGAAATGTACCACTTTTGCACTTAGCTGTGTAAAGCTCCAATATCCTGAAGTCTGAGGTGGCTACTGCAGCCTTGAGCTCTATATATTGCACCTTCACTCCTCGTGTACTCCACCTGCCTAAACAAACAGATGTGCAATGAAAGCACTAGGCCACCTCAAACCTGAGCACACTCAACCATTCCCCAGCAAACTCAAGCACACTCCCCTCTAGGGAACAACTCTCTGTAGTGAGCAAAAGGCTCAAGTGACCTATATCCAACTCTGCTATTATCCTCCCCTATATGACATTCTCTTTGCTCGAGCACAAATTAAGCCCTAAGATGTGAGAAATCCTTTCTAGTTACAATCAGTCCTCAGATAAGTAGGTAAGACCAGCTGCTGTTCAGTCATGAGAGCAAAAGGATCACTTCCATACTTTAATCCCTTAAAATTTCAGTGGCAAGGCGAGGACAAGAAGTTCTGAAGCTGTTCTGGGCTTCTGCATCAGAAGTTAGGAGCTCAGGCTTGCAACTACTGTAGCAGCTCAAACAGCACAAGCCATGGAGGAACACCTGGGCATTCTGCTGCCAGCAGTATATACATGCAGTAGCAGTATCTTCCTCAGGCACCTCTAATTGCCTGGAAAGAAGAACCTGTTCCTTAAACCTACAGGAAATTAATGACTATTCTTGGGCCTGCCTTTACCTCTGGTTCCCCCAAAAGAAATATAGTCCCCAAATTGAGACAGGGCAAAGGCTAAGGTATTTCCTTGCACACAACTGATCCAGGGATTCAGACAGCCAGCAGAGGAAAGAGGCTGGAGCAGGAAGAAGGTGGGCAACATAGACCTTCTAAAGGGGAAAAAACCCAAGTGCCTGGACAACTCACTTCAAAAACCCTCAACCCTGCTGCCAGACTGCCTGGAGACAGGTCAGTTTTTTTGTTTTGTTTTTGGTTTTTTTGGGGCCACACCCAGCGGTGCTCGGGGGTTACTCCTGGCTGTCTGCTCAGAAATAGGTCCTGGCAGGCACGGGGGACCATATGGGACACTGGGATTCGAACCAACCACCTTTGGTTCTGGATCGGCTGCTTGCAAGGCAAACGCCGTTGTGCTATCTCTCCAGGCCCAACAGGTCAGGTTTTTAAGGAATAAATATATTTAAAATTTTTTAAATGTTGAAGTCTGCTATGAGAAAGGTTTTATTTTAGTGGTAGTAAAGTGAATTTTTTTTTTAGAAAAGAAAGCTAGGAGGCTACATAGGTTTCATAATTCTTCCTATCTTAAGTTCTTTCTTTTCTAATTTTCAGGCAGTCCAGTTACTTCTTTAAGATCATATCATAAACTAAAGTAAGCAAACATCAAAGCCTTTATTTATGGATATACAATACCAATGTTATAGAATTTTGTCTACCCACCCAGTTCAGTTAAACAAAGTTCTCTTTTTGTTTTGTTTTGTTTGGGGGCCACACCTGGTGGTGCTCAGGGATTATGCCTAGCTCTGTGCTCAGGAAACACTTCTGGCAGACTTGGGGGATGATATGGGATGCTGGGGATTGAACCCAGGTCAGCAGCAAGACAAATGCCTTACCTGATGTACTATTGCACCAACCCCCAAAGTTCTCTTTTTTAAGAGAAAAAAGAAAGACATTTATATTTTCCTTTAAAAAATACACTATATTATTATAAAAATTTCAGGGAAATACAAATAAATAGAGTAAAGGGAAATCTACTGTTACTATAAGTATAAAGAGACTTTAAAATGTTATTCAGATTCCTTTCTAGTGGGGAAAATTGCCCATGTTAAAGAGGAGGAGGAGGAGGAAAAGAAGGAAAAAAGGAGGAGGAAGTAAATGAAGGAAAGTAGGAGGAAAAGTTCAAGTTACAGGTAGGAGAGGAGAGAGAAGCAAGAGAAGAGAGGAAAGGAAAGTGAGGAGTGAATGAGGGACAAGAAAAGAGAAGTATGAAGTAGGAGGGAAGGAGGCAGAAGTGAAAGGAGAGAGAAAGAGAAGAGGAGAGGGAGGAAGGAGGAAAAGAAGAATATAAAGAGCTGGAAAAGATGGGAGAGGACGAAGAGAGTAAAACACAGCCCAAAGAGGCTTTAGCAGAGAGAGGCCCCTTTGCTGGGGATTCTGGGGAAGGAGGAGGTGGACAGGGAGATTTTACAAGGAAGCCAGGCGTGAAGGACAGCATGAGAACAGATGGGTCCACCTGTTCCTTCCTGTGCCCACAAAGGTACCAGCACTGAGACTCCCTCCTCATTGTCAATCCAGACAAGACTCTCAAAGGTCAGAAGTGTTCATTTCTGTCCCTGCATGACAGTTACAGATGATGACTCAGGATCAGTCATGGCTCCACAGTCAGCACAGGTGTGAGGCAGTTTGGAGATGGCTCCCCAAAGCACAAAGGCACACTGCCCAAAGACGGATGGAGCAAGGGAAAACTGTCCCATCCTTATCACAATTTCATATTGGGATGCTCAAAGGACTCAATAAGTCAGGTTCCAAATTGACAGGATAACCTCAGTCCCTGTCAACCTCATACGTGAATGGTCGCACCATCTGGGCTCCCACCACAAAGCTGACAAGTGGGGTACCATCAAAAGCTGTTTTTCCAGGATGTTTACACATAAACGTGAGCTGAGGGAATGTCAGCCTGTGAGTTAAGTCATCCACTTCCTAAATCTCTTATCTAAACTCAGACAAGGGCAATCACACCAATCCATGGCAGGGTTTACTCTTTTTCAGAATATTTCCTATGTGGCTATGGCACATAGGTACCCTACAGGGGCTTCTTAGCATTCCAGCCCAGCACAAAGGACTAGCAGAGCACAGAAGTCAACTTCAGTGACAAAGGGTTCCCTGTGCAGTTCCCTGTGCCCTGGGAGATGGGAAATTTATTTATTATTATATGAAGAGGGGTTGGACCACCATAATGATGCTCAGGGGCTATTCCTGACAGTGCTGGGGGGGACCATATGGGATGTTGGGAATTGAACCCTGGTTGGTCATGTGCAAGGCAAATGCCCTCACACTATAGTGTCACTGTGGCCCTGAGATGGGTAATTTAAATAGGAGGTATTGGCAGATTAAAAGGTGGGAAGGGAGTGGTGGTTCAGTTTAAAACGCAATGAAATGAATCACAGCCAATTGCCCTAGACCGATTTTGGATCCTGACTTGAACAAACCAACTATGAAGGTCATTTCTAAGACAATTAAGGAAATCTGAATCTGGACAGAGGAGACCAAAAATTTACAGCTAATTCCGTTGCGTGCAGTAATGGTGTGTGGTTATAAAAGAATGTTCTTTTAAAATAAATATATAGTGGGTTGTGCAGGGACAAAATTCTTGATATTAGAACTTTGTTTTTGGTTTTTTTTTTTTTTTTTGGTTTTTCGGCCACACCCAGTTGATGCTCAGGGGTTACTCCTGGCTAAGCGCTCAGAAATCGCCCCTGGCTTGGGGGACCATATGGGATGCTGAGGCATTGAACCGCGGTCCTTCCTTGGCTAGCGCTTGCAAGGCAGACACCTTACCTCTAGCGCCACCTCACTGGCCCCAGAATTTTGTTTTTCTAATATTTTACTTTTTATTGAAGGTTTTGGTTTTGGTCTGGTAGTGCTCAGGGCCAACTCCTCAGCTCAGAGATCACTCCTGATGGTGCATAGAGGCCCATACTCAGTGCTGGGAACTGAACCCAGGTCAGATATCTGCAAGGCAAGTGACCCACTATACTATCTCTCCAACCCTAAAACTTTGTTTTAAAATGCTTCAGAAAAAATAACGAAGGGGTGGGAGAAGACAAAGTAGAGAGCAAGGGAGAAAGCAAACTTAGCATAATCTTGCTGACTGTTAAAGCTGGATATAAGTATAAGGACCTCATATCATGCTATTCTATTTTTGTGTCTCAAATACTCGTGATCCTTTTTAAATAGAGGACTGCAACACTTCACGATAGATAGGCTAATGAAGACTGTCGAAGAAGCTAAGCAAATAAGGAAACAGGGAAAGGACAATGAGCATTAGAAAATAAATTTGCCAGGCTTAGGAGAGTTTTAAACTATAGGAATGAGAAGGCAAGTTCACTAATAATGACAGTTCATCAACAATATCCACTAATAATGAGATGGGGAGCCCACATGATGGCACCAAGTTTTAATCTTTGGGGTCTTAGTTTCCTTCACTTTCAAATGGGAGTGGCTCTGCTACCACCTCCTTCAGAGAGCTAATGTGGAGTCAATAATATAAAGGAACTTGCACTGCATGTGGCTGACCCTGATTCAATCCCAGAACTGAATGTTCCCAAGAACTCTGCTGGGGGTGACTCCCAAAGTGTAGAGTTAATAGTAACCGTCAAGCACTGGTGGGTATGGCCTACTCCTCAAACAAGAGAATAAAATAAAATATAAAAATTATGAAAGGGGGCCCGGAAAGATAGCACAGTGGCGTTTGCCTTGCTAGCAGCCAATCCAGGATCAAAGATGGTTGGTTCGAATCCCGGTGTCCCATATGGTCCCCCGTGCCTGCCAGGAGCTATTTCTGAGCAGACAGCCAGGAGTAACCCCTGAGCACCGCCGGGTGTGGCCCAAAAACCAAAAAAAAAAAAATTATGAAAGGTCTTAGAAATATTAATAGTTTTGTCCTTCCTGAAGTTTTAAACTACCAACTCTGAACTCTAGTATGAGTAATTTTCAGTACAGATCTTCTGGCGCCCACATCCTAGCCCTCCTTCTGAATCAAGACTTCCAGACAAGAAGGCAGAACTCGACCCTTCAGTAAGAGTAATAGAAGGGACAGATTCACAGCTGGGAAGCCACCTAGATTGGGGAATGGGAACAGATACATTGGCTATCAACACCTGATTTTTTTTCTTTCTGTGGTTTTTGGAATGTCGCTTCAAAGACACAGCTACAATGAAAACGTAGTTCTAAAGCTTTTTTATACTAAAGTACAACGGATTGCTGATACGCTGGTCATGATTTTGTTTTAAAAGAGAGGGAAGAGGAGTCAGAGAGATAGTACAGCAATAAGGAAGGCTCTTGTCTTACAGTAAATCTGGGTGAGACACCCCTCCCCCCAACACTGCATATGGTTTTGAGTTCTGCTAGAAGTGATTTCAAGCACTGAGCCAGGTGTGAGTGATCCCTGAGCATAGCCAGTTGTAACTCCAAAGCAAAAACAAACAAAAAACAGGCATGACAAGCAGAAGATTAGAACCCCGAGGCCAAATAAAGGAGACAGAATTTATGGCATTAAAAAAAAAAAGGTATGATCAAATCATAGAACTCAGTCATTTCACAACTCTTACAAGCTTATCCCAACCACCTACCTTCAAATATATACACACAAACACAGTTTTTAAAAATTAAATTAAAATTAAAACTAGAATTAATTCTAAGGTAGAGTTTATTTCACCAAACAGTCATCAAGACCAAGTAAATTTTGATGGTCAGTTCATAGACCAGTGTCACTTAGTAGTTCAAGGATTGAAAACCACTGACCTAAACCACTCAAACCCACACTTGGAAGTGACTCCAAGTCCACAGCAGGAGCAGGCATTCTCTGATACCCAGTAAAATAACACCCAAGGGTCAGAGAGACAGTATGAAGGTTAAAACATTTGCATTGCACACAGCCAACCCTGGTTGGATACCCAGCATTGTACAGGATCCCCCCAAATACAGCCAGGAGTAATCCTGGCTGAATGCAAAGCCAGGAATCAGCTGAGTGCAGCACCAAAAACATAAAACCAATAAATAAAATAACTCCCAATAAATAAAACAGGCACCTCCCAGCTGCCTAGTTCTTAGCATCCTGGCACAAGCAATAGCAGCCCTGTGGCCAACACTAACCAGAGCACAGCATTAGCAAGCCGGCTGTAGGCTAAACCACTGGGCTAAGCTAGGCTAGCCTGCGTCAGTTCTGAGAAGTGTCTCCTGACCCTGGGGACTTGTTTTTAGAAGCCAGAAACCTTCAATCACTTTTTATGTTACCCTAAGCTCTTAGTCTACATGAGTCTCCTCCCTCATCTCTGACAGATGGAGAGCAAACCTCTCTGATTTTTTGAAGGATAACCTTAAACTTGACTATAAAAAAAACCTCCCCCCACCCCCAGCAAGCACTCCATAAATCTGTGTTCTTTCTGCCCCATGGCAATGCTCTTGAATCTTCAGAACCCAAATTTGATGGGACTCTTCCTGGCGACTTGAGACTCACTTGTTAGGTCCAATTTCCCTGGGAAGGGGACAGGAATAGAGGGGGCACCCAGGCAGGCAAACGGGGGAGGGGGTGGAACACAAGTCGCAGCTGGCATTTTTCCCTTCCCACCTGCAGGGGATCCAGTTAGTGACCTCACCCTTGTCCGACCCAAAGCACTGAACCCCCTAAATGAATCAGGGAAAGTGACCGTAGGAGGGTCAACACGGAGGCAAGCTCCGCCCTACACCACCCCCAGGGCCCTGCAGGCTTCCAGATAAAAGTTCTTTCAGCTTTAAGAACCCGGGCTTCAGAATAAACAACGTAGGGGTAGACACACACACACACACACACACACACGTATACGCTCTGGTTTCAACACGCCTCTTCCCAGTCCGGCAAAGGCCCGTTGGTTGCTAGTTCTGCAGCGAGGCTGCTCTGAGATAAAGTTAACCCTCTTTACCCCAGACTGGAAGTCGGGTCAGCGCCAGTGACAGACGGAAACCGTGCACAAGAATTCACTTCTCCCTTCTCCCCCATTCCCCAGGACCCCCTGGCCATGGAGGTGACGGATAACCCGCAGGGCTGCACCAGGGTGCTGGGCGGTGGCAGATTCTGCAATTCCAGGACCTCTTGTCCAGGGGCCTCTGCCCTAGACCTGGTCCCAGCCCCGAGGCAACCAGGCCACTGACATTTGGCCCACGTTAACTTCCTGTTGTTAAGGGAGGGAGGGAGAGAAGGAGGGGTGCGCCCAGGGAAGAACCTAGCTGGGGAAACCGTGCAGGAGTGCAAATCGTGGGAAGCAAAGTTTGAGGATCATTTTCCGCCTGGGGGAGCAACCAGGGGGGGACTGCCGATGCGCCATTGGCCCCGGAGGGGTGGTGGGTGTTCTGGGTTTGAATGGCACGGTTTGGCGTTCAGCGAAAAGGTTTGTCTTGCTTGCGTTCAAACAGGTTCAGAATCGACCAGGCGCAGCCTTCCTCCCCAGGCAGCGCCACCTGCTCCCCGCCAAGCGGATTAAGGCTGAGCCTGGAGATGCTACGGCCGCACCTGACCCTCCAGGGCGCAGAGTCCTCCCGCGCGCTCCAGCCTGCCAGACCCCCCTGGAACTAACTCCATGCAGCGCCCACTTCTTACCGTTTACAGCCGCTCAGGCCACCGGCCTCTCGTTCACGTCTATCTTCTCTGTCTCTAAGCGCGCAGATCGGGACCACCAAGCAGCCCCAGGAGCCGAGGCTTGAAGGAGCTCCTGGCACAGGCTCAGCCGCTCCGCCGGGTGAGCGCCTGCAATTCTGCGCCTTTCTGCCTACGGGGCTGCGGATCCGTCCCCATCAAGCTCGCGGCCAATAGCGGCACATCAGGAGGATGCGGCTCCACCCCCGGCCCGAGGTGCCGGGCCAATAGCAGCGGGGCTCGGAGCCCACGCTCCCTCCGCCCGCCCCACCCTGGCAGGGCAGCTGTCACCGCTGCTGCTGGCGCGGGCGCACGTGGGCTGGAGCCAGCCCCGAACTTTGGGCGCTGCAGGTCCCCACCCCGTGCACCCCGAGAGCTGCGGAAGGCCCACGGGGTGGGGTGCGGTGCTGTAGCGAGATGAAAACCGCGGTGCTGGCATCCTAGTGTCAAGGGAGAGGCCTGGGTTGGGCCTCCCCAAGCTCCTTGGCCGAAGCAGCTGGAAAGCAAGCCTTGGCGGTGTCTCCTTTTGTACTTGAGAGAGCAGCTTAGCACTTGCAGAGTATACTAGCTGTGGGACCTCCCTCATCGCTCTGGTACCTTTATCAGCCTGGGCTTCAGCAGCCCCCCCACCCCCAGAGACCCTGAGTTGGCTCTGCTTGGAAGACAGCTAACTGGTCATTAAGACTCACCTATGTTAAATTAGTCCAATCACCTAAGCCTCCGTCCTCCACTTCTCTTGGCAGTCTACCTTAACCTCTGCCCAGCCAGGCTTCCAGGGTTGCTCAGACTTGCATAATTCCAGCCAGCACCAGGGTCAGAATAGACAGGGTGGACATTGTGGAGAAGAGCAGCTTTGAAACATTGAAAAGCTGCAGTATCTTGTGCAGTCTGTAAGCAGCGATCCTAAAACACAGATGCCAAAGGGCAGAACTGGCCTGATGGCGTGGGGCTCATCATTGGCTTAACCCGCAATAGAGACATCAACAAATGTCTGCAGCTGAGCTGCCTCAGGACAGACAGTATTAAGAAGATAGCGCTGTGGCTGCAGGCTACTGGAAAATCTCCATCACCAGAACACCTGGAGAAATTATGTTCCCTCACAAATATGATCACAACACCTTGCTCACCAAACCTGAGGAGAATATTTTTTCTCTATTGCTTGCCAGGTGATTTTACTCCAAACCATTTTTTTTTTTTTTTTAGCAGTCTCTGAGTTCAACTACTTTTCCACAGATGAACTTTTTGACAAAAACCATCCCTTTTTAGCTTGCAAGGCAATCAGCAACAATTCTCCAAAGAGCTGTGCTGATGACCCTCAACCCTAGATGCTAGTCAGTGGTGTTTGTATTCAATCCTGACAAAGGTCCAAATGTCTTGTACATTGTATCATTGTTCCCTTTTATAAATGAGAAAGTAAAATTCCATAGCATAAGGTGACTTATACAGGTTAATAAGTATCAGAACTTGGATTTGAGCCCACAGCTATCCGATTTCATGACAGCTAACTGATTTTATGACTAAGGACCAAGGAAGTGACTCAGTGGTAGTGTACATCCATTGTACTAGGTTCAATCCCTAGAACTAACTTATATAGTTATATAGTTATGACTAACCAGGGCATATGGGGACCTCTAGTACCCTACCAGGTCGCTAGAGATATGGATAGGACAGGACAGGTTTGTCTCTGCAGGAATAGTCTGGGACCTGACTCGCCTCTACTCAATCCAGATATGCTGTTGAGTTTAGGTTTGGACACAGTCAAGAAACGCAGTTGAGATATTCATGGCCACTTCTTGATATACAAAGCAACAGCAGAATCCATGGCAGAAGTTCAGGAGAAAGTGTGACCTTTGCCCCTAGATGAGGTCCTTGTTGGAAGAAACAAAGCCTCTTGCTTCTGACTTGAATTTGAGACCTATGTTAAGGATGGAGCTGGAAGTAGAATTTTTTTTTTTTTTTTGGTTTTTGGGTCACACCCGGCGGTGCTCAGGGGTTACTCCTGGTTGTCTGCTCAGAAATAGCTCCTGGCAGGCACGGGGGACCATATGGGACACCGGGATTTGAACCAACCACCTTTGGTCCTAGATCGGCTGCTTGCAATTCAAACGCTGCTGTGCTATATCTCCGGGCCCGGAAGTAGAATTTTTATTCATTTCCCTGGTGTCACTGTGATTTGGGAGATGTTCCTGCACTTGTTTAATTTACAGAGCACCTGATAATTAAAGCAGAGGTATATGGTGCTATGAAAGCTATAGCTCATTATGTTTATTTTTATTATGATTCATCTCGCATTATCTTTAGAACAAGAATCTTTGAATTAAACAAGTTCAATAATACTTAAGGAAAATTTAAGGTCAACAGAGATTTATAAATAAAATACTATTTAGCATATCAAATTTTGGAACCTAAGAGATAGCAAGGGAGGTAAGAGATTTACTTTTCTTATATATGTTCACTTTGATACTCTTGGTTTGATCGCAAATACTTCATTTAGTCTTCTGAGCATAGTCAGGGGTCACTCATGAGCACAGACACAGGAATACTTAGAGTACATTTACAAATAAATTCTAAATTTAACAGAGTAAGAAATGTCCCGCAAATGTCCCCCCACCCAAAAATATTATAGTAGCTCAAAAACTAAATCTTGTTAAGGTATTCCTAGAACATCTGCCTCATCTCTTGTACCTGATCACACCCATCCTCTTTCAACTTGGGGATGTAGGGAAGAAAACCTTTAGCTAGGTGAAACTATGACCTTTACCTTAGACAGGTCAATCTGGGAATTGGTGGAGCCAAGTACATGGGGGAGACAGAAATAGATTCTCTTGAGTCAGTGATCAGAACTTCACACCTCACACAAGCTACCCTTGTCTATCATCTTCCTAGGGGAATAGGAACAGAAGGTGTGACAAGTCGGCCTCCTCTGGATTAAACAGTAACAGAGGTAGCCCACTGGACACCATCTGAGAGTTTGTACAGTTTAGTGCTTAAAAAAAAAAGTCATGTGATGTTCTAGCAGACCTTAGAGGATAAGTTGGCTGAGCTCCTTGTTTAGAGATTAAAACTATAAACGAAGAAGTGGAGCCACAGAAGTTAAGCACTTAGAGCATGCAAGCTTGGGTTCCATCTCTGATGCTTTGGCACCACTCCTGGTATGCCAGGAAAACACAACATTTTATAATGAAGCATCTTAGGATTCTATATTTAATGACTATATCTTTCCCAGCCTACTCTGAGAGCTGGTGAATGTGTGCTTGTGAAGGTTGTCTGGGAGACACAGATGGCCACATTAGCATGGGAGGCAGGGAGGAGGAGGAAGGCCCAGATTCAACCCCCAGAATATCTTCATCTCAGACTGGAAGCAGAGGATTTAGGTGGCACCATGTATGCCTCCATCTCCAAAAGAACTTCAGCTGGTGAGTGCCACAATCTTGCTAAGGCTGTTCTAAAAGGGTACAGGAGATTCAGGCCTGGATGCTTCTTTTTTGTTTTTTTTGTTTGTTTTTGGGTCACACCCGACAGTGCTCAAAGGTTACTCCTGGCTCTACACTCAGAAATTGCTCCTGGTAGGCTCGAAGGACCATATGGGATACCGGAATTCAAACCTCTATCCTTCTGCATGCAAGGCAAATGCCCTACTTCCATGCTAGCTCTCCGGCCCCAGGCCTGGCTGCTTCTTTGCCCTCAAGATCCCTTCCTCCTGGGTAGACAATACATGTTACAGGAAGGGACAAAACACTGCATAGGGCACTCTTCATTTCCTTCCGCATTGCTCTTCTCTCTGTGTTCAGAAGGAAGAGGAAGGCTCCTATCTGTCTTGAGTCCTGTAACCTTGCTGAGTGAGGAATCAGCACTGGTTGGCCCTGAACCACCTTAGGGACTTTCTCCAGAAGCCTCCAAAAGCTTAGAAGTGGAAATACTTGTATCTCTCCCAAAGAGACAGCCATAGGTAGCTGCATGAGATTCAGAGCTCTGGGGCTTTGCTCTTTCCTGGTGCCAGATGTTCCTCACTCAGGGATAAGCTGTCCACATGGTTACATAGTCACTATTAATTCACTGCTTTTCAGAGAACAGTGTGAAGAAGGGTAGTACTGGAAAAGTTCATGGGTCAGCCACCATGGGAGAGTCAAAACTGAAGAGCTGAGGCTAGAGGTGGGAGGTGCTGGCCAGATCAAATAGGGATGGAAAGTGATGGGGGCAGGATTGAGGCAGACCTATCTCATGAGTGTCTAGCCCTCGGGCCCCAGTGCATCAAGGGATGCATTCACACACACACACACACGCACACACACACACACACACACACACACACACACACACACACACACACACACACCAGAATACTGGTCCCTGGGGACAGTAATAGACACAAGATGGCCATGAAACCTATTGTTCCTTCATAATTTCCAGGTCACATATTTAGTCCAGGTAGACTTCCACCTATGCAAACCTGAAGTTCATTCCAGAACACTCAGCAATCATTGATGGGAGCTAGTAAAACAGCTCCCACACTGAGGAGTGGTTCAGAACTGCTCTCTGTTTTATTCCACAGGAAGGGGAATCCCTCGGCTTTCTCTGTCTCATATCTGTCCTATGTGTGCCCCACAAATATGTATAGTACAGTCATTTGAAGAGATGTCACAGCTGTATGCACTATAGTAGCAGTGACTCTGAGTCCCAGCTCTGCCACTTATTAACGGTATATCTTGGAATCAGAGACTTAACCTCAGTGAGCAACACATTCATCACATATGGGTGTCTAATAAGGAGATATGTGCATATAAAAGAGTCCAGAATTAGGACTGGGAGATGGGTTGATTGGCAGAATACATGATTTGTATGTGTGAGACCCCGAGTTTAATCCAAGGCATTGCAGAGCTCATTGAGCACCCCCAAGTATAGTTGTCAGCCCATGAGTACTGCCTGAAATAAGTAGTAGCAAAATCATACGCATTAACACTATTGTAAACATGTTACCCAAACTACAATTAAAAATAAACACAATTGTGTGTCTACCTCCCAAGGTGCCTGGTACACAGTTAATGATACATAAGAGTTCTTTAATGAAATTAATTTGGCATGGGTAATAAAAGTAAATAAAACAAGTGTCTACAAAGGATGCTAATTTTGTAAGGACCTCCAAGTCAGGCATATAGTAACTCCCCTGTACCCAGTTCTTATATTTCCAGTCGCATTTTAAGGAAGATGCATGAGAAAGGGAAATTTGGAGACCCAAGTCTCTCATCCATAGCTTCCCAGGAACCAGCAGAGGGCAGGACAAATTCCACTTGTGAAATCCTGAGCCTATGTGTTTTATACCTTGTGATATTGCTTCCCCAAATCCATATAAGGGCTCATGGGACAGAGAGGAGTGACTAGTCCATTCTCTGAGCACTGAAGGGGTCACTGATGGAGGAGATCCTCTTGACTAAGCCATAAGAAATAAAAGATTGTGTCAACAGATAGGTGGGAATGAGTTTGGGAATATTTAGGACAGAGAGCAATAGAAATAGCATTGAGACTAAAGGCATATTCAAGGAGGAAACTGTACTTTCCAAACAAGTGAAAGCAGAGATCAACAGATGGGAATATATTAAACTAAGAAGCTTCTGCACCTCAAAAGAAATAGTGCCCAGGATACAAGAGTCACCCACCGAGTGGGAGAAACTATTCACCCAACACCCATCAGATAAGGGGCTAATATCCAAAATATACAGGGCACTGACAGAACTTTACAAGAAAAAACATCTAATCCATCAAAAAATGGGGAGAAGAAATGAACAGACACTCTGATAAAAAAGAAATACAAATGGCCAAAAGGTACATGAAAAAATGCTCCTCGTCACTAATCATCAGGGAGATGCAAATCAAAACAACGATGAGATACCACCTCACACCACAGAGATTGGCACACATCACAAAGAATGAGAACAATCAGTGCTGGTGGGGATGTGGAGAGAAAGGAACTCATCCACTGCTGGTGGGAAACCGTCTAATCCAACCTCTATGGAAAGCGATATGGAGATTCCTCCAAAATCTGGAAATTGAACTCCCATTTGACCCAGCTATTCCACTCCTAGGGATATAACCTAAGAACACAAGAATACAATACAAAATCCCCTTCCTCACACCTATATTTATTGCAGCACTATTTACAATAGCCAGGCTCTGGAAACAACCAAGATGCCCTTCAACAGATGAATGGCTAAAGAAACTGTGGTACATATACACAATGGAATATTATGCAGCCGTCAGGAGAGATGAAGTCATGAAATTTTCCTATACATGGATGTACATGGAATCTATCATGCTGAGTGAAATAAGTCAGAGGGAGACAGAGAGACACAGAATAGTCTCACTCATCTATGGATTTTAAGAAAAATAAAAGTCATTTTTGCAACAATCCTCAGAGACAATGAGAGGAGAGCTGGACCTTCCAGCTCACTTCATGAAGCTCACCACAAAGAGTGGTGACTGCAGTTATAGAAATAACTACACAGAGAACTACCATAATCATATGAATAAATGAGGGAACTGGAAAACCTTTCTGGAGTAAAGGTGGGGGTAGGGTGGGATGGAAGGAGATTTGGGACATTGGTGGTGGGAATGTTGCACTGGTGAAGGGGGTGTTCTTTACATGAACAAAACCTAATCACAATCAGATATGTAATCAAGATGTTTAAATAAAGAAAAAAATTACGGAGAGATAGCACAGTGGCTTTTGCCTTGCAAGCAGCCGATCCAGGACCAAAGGTGGTTGGTTCGAATCCCAGTGTCCCATATGGTCCCCCGTGCCTGCCAGGAGCTATTTCTGAGCAGACAGCCAGGAGTAACCCCTGAGCACTGCCGGGTGTGGCCCAAAAACAAACAAACAAACAAACAAAAAACAAAAAGAAAAAAAAAAGAAATAGAATTGTGGGTGGGATGCAGAGCCAAGAACTACAATGGGTTCCTAGGACTGTTGATTAAGTAAATGTTTATAAAGTGCCTACCAGGTTTCATGTAATCTTCTACATTGAGAAGATTCAACTGTGAATTAATCAAAAATGGAACATGAGAAGCAGACAAGATCGCTTCTCGGCCTTTTGGCTAAGATCAAGTACAGAATCAGACAAGAATCATATAGGGGAATATTACCTAGTAACTTCTATTTGAGGAGGAGAGATAATTGGCAGTTCCTTACTCCCTCTTATTTTGGCAAAAGGCCCTGCTCTCTTGGCTATACTGGGCACAATTTCTGTGGCCTTGACAATCAAAGAGTTCCAGTGGTGATCACACCAAGAAACATGCAGATGGTCCAAGCACATTTTTTTTCAGAACCAGCATATAGATAATGAAAGTTTTTTCCACAGAAGTCAGGGAAACCAGAATATGTAACCAAGAATTTTGGTTATTTTGTTTGGGGAGCACACCTGACTTTGCTCAGAGATTACTTTTAGTTTTATGTTCAAAGATTACTCCTGGCATGATTGGGGAACCATATGGGGTGCTAGGGATCAAAATTGGGTTGGCTGTATGTAAGGAATGCATCCTATCTACTATACTATCTCCTCAACCCTTAAGCAATCAAGACTTTATTCTAATTGGAGGAGACTCATAACTAAAGAGACCATAATTCAAGGCTCCATTTCCCTCTCTTTGCAATTTTTTGTGCTCTGTTCTGCTTTGAATTGACTTGTTTTTAGGCTGGTTTCTTTACTATAACCAGTGTCAACAGTTATTATTGCCGCATGCTATTTTATTCAAAAGAAAGCACTTCAAATGCAACATTTCAGGCCAAAGGCCTGAGATTCTCTCTAACTAGTTTCACTTGAAACTATGTCATAACCAGATAACTGGGAGATACTGATTAGCCAGGTCAGCCCAAGTTCCTTCCTAAAGCTGGGGTGCACCCAATTCCTAGGAGCTGCGGGCTTTTCTGAAGAGAGGTATCCCTTGTACTTGAGTATAGTTAGGAGGGTCATAAGGGGTTGGAGAGATAGTGCAGGAGTAAGGCATTCGCCTTGCATGTGATTGATCCAGGTGTGATCCCTGTTAACATCTATGATCCCCTGAGCAAAGAGCCAAGAGTAGTCTATGACCATTGCCTGGTGTGGCCCAAACACCATCATCCTCGCCCCCCACCCCCCAAAATGAAAGGGCATAAAGATAGGTATGTTGGAGGGGTAGAGCACATGTGGCTGGTTTCCATATATGCCAAAAACTTCTTATTGCCAGCACCAGGGGTGCCTGTGGGTCTTCTCTCACCTCTGCAGCTCACTCAGCGAGTAAATGGGACAGGTCAGAAGCAGAGGAGACTAATGATTTCTTAAACCTGCTTCAAATGGGTGAAAAAGAATTTGGGGTGGATGCACACTCAAAATGTTTTCAGGTAGATACAAGATGGGTATATTGTGGAGGTGAGTTCTCTTTCTCTCTCTAGCTCTATTTCATAGACCCCCCAACTGAAACACATCACAGCTGCTCACACTCAAGCACAGCCTGTTGTATAAAAATAACAATTTAATAATAATAATTTAATAATTAAATAATTTAATTTTTAAAGTATTGTCCCATAGTCTGCTTCTGGAAGAACCCATCCTAAGAGAAAAGAATCATCTGATTGGAGCTCTGTTGGCCTTCAAGCCCTTGAGATGAGCAGCAGAGTGGTACTCAATGTTGGGCACAAAATATGCTTTACTTACAATGCACCAAACATACATAGGTGTGAGCAAATGTGTGGGTAAAGCAGCTCCCACATTGAGGAGTGGGTTAGATCTTCTCTCTGTTCATGTTCTGCAGGAAGAGGGATCCCTCAGCTTCTCCTGTCTCTTATCTGTTCAATGTGTGCCCAACACATAAAAGAATAAAAGAGAGAACTATTTAAAAGCATTAATGCCTTGGAAGAAACCACTGTTCATTCTAAAGCCATTGCCCCATAAGCATGCAAACTTTCAGAAATAATTTATGTTTTTAACCTCTTGAAAAGTTACATTGGAAGCAGAGATAAACAGATGGGACTATATTAAACTGAGAAGCTTCTGCACCTCAAAGGGATAGTGCCCAGAATACAAGAGCCACCCACTGAATGGGAGAAATTATTCACCCAATACCCATCAGATAAAGGACTAATATCTAAAATATACAAGGTACTGACAGAATTTTACAAGAAAAAAACATCTAATCCCATCAAAAAATGGGGAGAAGAAATGAACAGACACTTTGTAAAAGAATACAAATGGCCAAAAGGCACATGAAAAGATGCTTTGCATCATTAATCTTTAGGGAGATAAAATCAAAACAACTATGAGGTACCATCTCATACCAATGAGGTTGGCACGCATCACAGAAGAAGGAAAACAATCAGTGCTGGCGGAGATGTGGAGAGAAAGGAACTCTTTTTCACTGCTGGTGGAAATGCGTTTAGTCCAACCTTTATGGAAAGCAAAATGCAGATTCCTCCAAAAACTGGAAATTGAGCTCCCATACAATCCAGTTATACCACTCCTAGGGATATGCCTGAGGAACACAAAAATACAATACAAAAATCCTTTCCTCACACCTATATTCATTGCAGTACTATTTACAATAGCCAGACTCTGGAAACAACCAAGATGCCCTACAACAGATGAATGGCGAAAGAAACTGTGGTACATATACACAATGGAATACTATGCAGCCATCAGGAGATGAAGTCATGAAATTTTCCTATACATGGATGTACATGGAATTTATTATGCTGAGTGAAATAAGTCAGAGGGAGAGAGATTGATGCAGAATAGTCTCACTCATTTATGGTTTTTTTTTTGTTGTTTTTTTTGTTTTGTTTTGTTTTTGGGCCACACCCATTTGATGCTCAGGGGTTACTCCTGGCTATGCGTTCAGAAATCGCCCCTGGCTAGGGGGGACCATATGGGGATTGAACCACGGTCCGTCCTACGCTAGCACTTGCAAGGCAGACACCTTACCTCTAGTGCCACCTTCCTGGCCCCAGGTTTTAGGAAAAATGAAAGATATTTTTTGCAATAATTCTCAGAGACAAAAGAGAGGAGGGCTGGAAGGTGCAGCTCATGACATGAAGCTCACCACAAAGAGTGATGAGTGCTGTTAGAGAAATAACTACATTGAGAACTATCCTAACAATGTGAATAAATGAAGGAAGTAGAAAGTCTGTCTCAAGTACAGGCAGAGGTGGAGTAGGGAGGAGGGAGATTTGGAATATTGGTGGTGGGAATGTTGCACTGGTGAAGGGACTGAAGACTGAAATCATACAACTATAATTATATTTGTAATCATGGTGTTTAAATAAAAATGTATAAAAAAGTTACGTCATCTTCACCTTCTGTTCTATTCATTCTCATATCCATTACATAGGATTCCCCTCTGCGACATTTTTATAAGTTAAGTATATTATAAAACACATATACATATGCTATATGTTGGGAGGAGCCAAAAATTGAACACAAAATGTAATTTAAATGCTGAGCCACTGAGTTACAACCCTACTCCCAGATAAGTATATTTTCACTAAAATTAAATTTCTACCTGACCATTTTTCTCATCAAGTCTTTCCACTCTGATCAGCTCATTTGGCAAGAGAGAGCTAGAGCGGCCAAACTCTTGATCTAGTCAACTGAGCAGGACAGGTATACTCAGAGAATTGTGGCAATACTGTCTGAACTTCTGAAGAGCAAAACCCAAACCAACTTCACAAGTCAGGCTGTGGTGAAAAGTGTTGTGCTCCAATCACTCAGGTTCCATCTCTGCTCTCTCTCATGGTGTGATGTTAAGCAACTAGGCACTGGTAGCAATGACCCTCACTTGGGAAGAGTGGAGCAACAGTCAAATGTGATGACAACAAGAAAGCACGCTGTAGAAATAGATTCCCTTTGACTTGCCTTCCCACCTATTTTTGTTTTATTTGTTTTATGGCCACACTCAGAGGTGCTCAAGACTTACTCCTGGCTCTGTATTCAGGGGTCAATCCTGGATGGACCTCAGAAGAACCTATGTGGTTCCAGGGATCAATCCCAGGTCAGCTGCAAGTAAAGCAAGTGACATATCTGCTGTATTATATCTACAGCTTCCTTCCTACTTTAGAGTTTAAAAGATTTATATGACTGCAACTTGCCATAGTGGACCATTTTTCCCAGTATCTTTTGCCTGAATTTGTTTCTAGGTTTTGAAAGGTCATGCAGAAAGGTGGAAGTGAAAGCAGATAGAAAGTGGAAAGAGGGACATGTAGGAAGGTGGAAGGAATAGCAGGCCCCACATTTGGAAGATCAGTGAGGACACCAACATTGCTGCCACTTAGTTGTGTGATTAGTCCCTCTACATACAGATACTCTCTAGCCTTGCAGAGCAAGTGCTGGTCCCTCTGTACCAGCTTAGGAAAGGGTACAAGCTGCTTCTAAGGATCAGTGCACTGTCAAAGGTATAGTAGGTAAAGCCTAGACTAAATTCTTGTCACAGGCTCCAGGTATCTAAATATAGTTTGCTCTTGATATCTAATAACACCCCCAGATTTCTCTTCCCCTGGAAGACCAACACCACTCCAAACCCACCAGTGGGCATGGAGGCAGAAGTTTCCCAAAGCCTCTTCATCAGCTCCCACAACTGTGTTAACTCTGCTCTCTCTAATAATCTCTTATTCCATGTCATATTCAAGATCCTGATTCCTATAAATAGTTATAACTCATATAACAGGTACATAAAATTGACCCTGCCCTAGAACTTACAATGGCCTCAGTGTTATTAATCTTATAATATCCATATAGGATTAGTTATTAAAGTACTGATTGAGATTTTTAAATCCATTTTAAACTTGGTGCATTGAGTTCAGTAACAGAATTATAAATACATATATGTGTCAATCATGAAAAACTCAAGTGATTTTGGAGACAAAAAAACTTCTGTGATCTGCACTCTAAAAGTCAAAAGCTCAGACAAAACAGTAGCTATGAAAAAGCCTTACAAACCAGAGAAGACAATGGTGTGAGTCCCAGCCAAGGGCAAGAGACAAATATCCCCTAAAAAAACAGAAGTGAATTTCCCTTCTTCTGTCTTTTTAATTTTATTCAGACCCTATACAGATTGGTTGAGGCCTGCCACATAGGGGAGAAGCATATGTTTTCTAGGCCTCCAGATCCAGATACTGATCTCATCCAGAAACACCCTCACAGAAACACAACTAATGTTTTATCAAGTATCTTGGAACTCTATAGCTCAATCAACTTGGGCCATAAAATAAAATTAACCATCATGCCCAGGGATGTGGCTCATCAGTATAGGACTTGTCTTATCTGTGTGTGAGATCTGGGTGTCACTTCACACATTACAAAGAAAAATTAATAATTTTCTTTTGTTTATTTTTGTGGGGAGGAGACACACTTGGAGATACTCAAGGCTTATTCTTGGCTCAGCACTCAGGAGTTACTCCTTATAATGCTTAAGGGACCATATGGGACACTAGGAATTGAACCCAGGTCAGTCATGCCTTATCTACTGCATTATCTTTCCAGCCCCGATAAATATTTTTAAGTAGTTCTTTTTTTTAAAAATTAACCATCACACTCAGAGAAAGATCAAGAAAATTAATCACTGAGTCATAATAACTGACAACTAGGATCCAAACCCTAGTCTGTCTGACTCCAGAGCCTACGCATTCTCTTGTCACTTGATTACTCTGACACTTGCCATAAGCAGGCAGCTCATTCATAACCAAATGTGCAAATGTGATACCTACTTATTAGAAATAGGAAAGACGGGGCCGGGCGGTGGCGCTGGAGGTAAGGTGCCTGCCTTACCTGCGCTAGCCTAGGAGACGGACCGCGGTTCGATCCCCCGGCGTCCCATATGGTCCCCCAAGCCAGGAGCGACTTCTGAGCGCATAGCCAGGAGTAACCCCTGAGCGTTACCGGGTGTGGCCCAAAAACCAAAAAAAAAAAAAAAAAAAAAAAATTAGGAAAGACTCTTAGTCATATTGATCTAAAATGTTTAAGAGGGGGCCAGCGCAATAATACAGCCAGTAAGACATTTGCCTTGCATGCAGCTGATCTGGATTCCTTTCCTGGCATTAGATATGGTCCCCTGAGCCCACCAGGAGTAATTTCTGAGCACAGAGCTAGGAATAACTCCTGAACAACACTGTGTGTAGCTCCTCAAAGCAAAAATATAAAATAAAATGTTTAAGATACCAAAGATCTGGAAAAAAAAAGTAAGTTCTACTCCCTCTGGCCCCCTATTCCCTACCTAGAGGTAAACATAGGACAAAAGTATTTCACTACAGATAGTTGATCCCCAAGCTATGAAGGTGAGGCAGCTGGTTGAAGTATCTAAAGGGAAGGATCTGAGCCCCCTAAGGCTCAGAAAGGATATTTGACTCCTGGCAAAGGAAACAACCATTTTGTTGCACAGCTCACCACTCCATACCCTCCCTCTTACTAACAATTGCTGACACTCCAACCAGAAAATATCAAAGAAGCAACTGAGTGAGGACTGATCTGGGTTTGTGCCCAATGATCATACTACAGTGGCCTGCAAAGATTGCAGCATCTGAGTTCTCAACTTCCCTGAGGACTAAGGGAAATATTCTAAGATGAGCTATGGCTTCTCAGTGGGCAGCACAAAGCAATGCAATTTTATGTTGCTGGGTTCTCTCAGGGCAGTGGAAAAGGAGAGGGATCTTGGTTAGGAAAATACGCAAAATATAGACCAATGCTACTAAGTGGGTAGCTTTTGGTTTCTGTTGGTCGTTTTGGTCACCAAAATATTCCATAGGGACCTAGGTGGAAAGTACATAAATGAGGGAGGCAAAGCAGAAGACTAAGGTCCATTGGAAGGAAACAATTCTGAAGGATCCACAGGCATTAAAAGGTTAAAAAACACTGATATAAATTCATCACCCAAAGATTTGAACAATCAATTTTTCGGTGAAATATGAATCTTTTCATTTGTTTGATTTTTGCCACACTGGTGGGAATTGAATCCAGGACCTCTCTTATACAAGGCATAAATTCTGCCACTGAACCACAAGCCCAGACACTAAATATAGCTCAATTCCTGTAAATACCTGCACCTATAAACTGTAACTATAAACTATGGGAGAAGGGTTCAAAGTGTGGGCTTTGTAGTTATATTAGCCCAAGTTGTAATCCCACATATAGATGGTGACCCTGGATAAATTAATGTCTCTGTGAACCTCAGTTTTCTCTTGTGGAAAATGGAAGTAGTAGTTTTTACAGGGTTGTCAAAAATTATTGTAAGTATTATATGAAATAACCTGTATAAAACCCACCACTTTGGGGCCAAAGAGATAGCACATGGGTAAAGCACTTGCCTAGAATGTGGCTAGCTCATGTTGATTCTCAACACTCCATATGCCCCCCCCAACCCTGAGGACCACCAGGAGTGAGCAATGAGCACAGATTGAGGAGTAGGCCCTAAGAACCAATGGTTGTGATTCTAGCTCCCATCCGCTGCCCCCCAACTAGAAATAACAACAACAACAACAACACACACACACACACACACACACACACACACACACACACACGCAAACCCATAGTACATAAAATCACTGTGTGTATGTATGTGAAAAATCTCATAACAAACCATTTTAATCATTTCAAAGAATAAAAGTGATCTTTAGTAAATTCACAGTGTTGGCCCAGAATGTTTTTATTCAATCATTTTTTTCTGGAATATTTATCCCAGAATGTTTCTTTCTTGTTTCAGAATGCTTTTATTTCCCCAAAGGAAACCCCATCCCTATTTCTTTTTCTCCTGGCACCTGGCAGTCACTAATCTGCCTTCAAAATCTATGGCAAAGCACTTCTCTTCTGTCTCTCTCTCTGTTAATTTCCTCCTGACAGCTTAGTCAGACCTCTCTCATCTAACAAACTAAATCAATCTTAGAAGGATGAAAAAAATGCTACCAAAAATATCTACAAATAGGACTTGGCACATTGTGTAAGTCTCTGGCCTCATGATCTCCTCCTCAAATGAGTGGACAAATGATTCCTCCCAACACGTGTCTACCTTACTCATGTCAGACTCTACAACCGGGCTCTGTCAAGAGTGATTTGACTCCTTGTCGATTTCAGGTTCTGTCACCAGCATGTTTTCTTCTCTATATATTTGCACCACATAATGCTTTGGATCATTCCTATGTGAAATGCTCTTTGCTCTTTTTCCAAAATGCCACTGTTCTCCTACGGCCTCAAAAGCGTAGTCTCCCACACTATCAGTACCTTCCTGCATAGCCAGGCTGGATAATGGCCACTTGACTCTATTTCAGGGATCAGACGCCAGCAACATGTAGCTCTCTCTGGAACTTCAGATTTTCATTTCATTCACCTCATGGATTTTCTTGGTCCTTCAGATAGCTCAAGTTTAGCTTATCCAGACCTACTTAACAATCTATATTCCTAATCTCGCAAATGCTAACCAAACCACACATTTTCCCCAAATAGACTATATAGTTCCATCTGTCGTTCATCTTTTTCTAACTCTTCTGGATGGCAAATACCATATATCTAGTTCAGGACATTTCTGAAGTACATACCTCCTGTAAGCCTTTAGGACCTAACACTGAACAAGCATATAGTTATCTTCCTTAATACAAGTCACCCCACTTTGAAGTTTGTTGTTGTTGTTTGCTTAAAGCTAGTCTTGTGTTGCTGCAGTCCAATTGTGGTACTTGTTACCCTTTAAGACAGTGTTTTTCAACTTTGGTTGAACATAGAAACACCTGGGGAGCCTATAAAAACCCAGTGTATGAGAGAGTTCAAAGGCCTGAGGTATATGTTTGGCATATAGAGACCCCAGGTTCTGTCATTAGCATTACGTACTGCTCTATGCCAGGACCAAATACTGAAAAACTAGACCCACAGATGCAACCCAAGTATCACTGAAATGGCCCAGAGCCCCTGAGCACTGCTTGGGAGGGCCCACTGTGACACTAAAATAAAGAATTCCCAATACCAATTGACATTGTTCTAATTCAGGCCCCTAATATCAGTTTTCTCAGTAAGTATAATAATTTTTTCTCTAATCATATGTCTTTTATGTATTTTTCAATGATATTCATAAAATAGGAAAAGTGGTCCTGTCATTATACTATCTCCATAGTTTTCTCTTCTAAAAGATATAGTTAACCTCCTCATCCCTACTCAACTGGCTCTGACAATAGCTCTCTCACACAAGGCCTCAGAATATGCCATGACCTGTCACTAATCCTCCACCATGAGTTCTAGGTGACCTTCCTCCAATTTCTGAACCCAGGTAGGACATTCAATTTATAACAGACCAATCAGAAATTCTCACTTCTCTGACCCTGTAATTGACTCAGTCTTATATTTAAGTCACTGAAATGTAATTCTGAGATTTCATGAGAATTAGAATTAGGAGGAAATAAAACCTCTCCTTTGCAGTAGGTATGAAAAAAGAACAGTTTAAAATTATTGCATCCTGCAACCAAGGGGAGCCTGAGAATGGAACTACCCCTGGGGAAGAAGAAAATCTCAGCCTTGTAAAATCTTTTGAGGCCTGGACCTAATCTTGCACAAAGCATATACCATCAGTCTCTTTTTAAATGCAAACTACCTTTCCTTTGGGGTTGGCTTTTGCTAAAAATAATTTGAGTTACTTTCCATCCAAACTCCCTACTTGTTACCCTTTAAGCAGTGTTTTCCAAGTTTTCTTGAATTTTTGACTGACCTCAGGAGCTTTTAAAATTCCTATGCCAATTAAATCATATTTGGAACTGGGAACCAGAAATCTGCAGTTTTTGTTTGTTTCTTATTTTGGGCCACATTCAGTGGTATTCAGAGGCTGCTTCTGGCTCTGTGTTCAGGGATTGCTCCAGGTAGTGCTAGGAGTTGGGGATGAGGAATAGAAGATGTGATGCCAGAGATCAAATCCCAGCAATGCATGTGTATTGAATTATCCTAGTCCTAGGCATAAGTCATTCTTTTTTTTTTTTTTGGTTTTTTGGGTCACACCTGGCGGTGCTCAGGGATTACTCCTGGCTGTCTGCTCAGAAATTGCTCCTGGCAGGCACGGGGGACCATATGGGACACCGGGATTCGAACCAACCACCTTTGGTCCTGGATCGGCTGCTTGCAAGGCAAACACCGCTGTGCTATCTCTCCGGGCCCACATAAGTCATTCTTAAAAGATCTCAGGTGACTCCACTGCATAGTGTCATTTGAAAAATTTAAGCAAAATAATCTATTCCTACTGTCCCTGATCACAAATTTACTAGAATTCTCCTATAATTAACGCACTCTTTGGATGCATAGAATTTTAATGTCAATTCAAGTATGTTATTCTCTGCCTTGTTCTTAGACCCTCAGTAAGAGCTGAGCAATGAACAAATGGATGGATGGATGGATGGATGGATGGATGGATGGATGGATGGATGGATGGATGGATGGATGGATGGATGGATGGATGGATGGAATGATGGATGGATGGATGGATGGATGGATGGATGGATGGATGGATGGGTGAATGGATGAATGGGTGGGTGGATGGAAGGGTGCATGGAGAAGGTCCATTTCAACTTTGGGAATATTTTTCCATTCAAGGCACCTTAGCCTGGGAAATAAGTCTATGTTTAGGCTCTGAAGTCAGGGTATCTTTGCCTTAATTCTAGCTAGATATGACCCAGGACCAATATTACCAATATTCTCCTAGTCAGTGCTTTTGTTTCTTAAAAACTATCAATGGTATTTCCTCACAGGGATGTCATTGAGTTTCCTAAGTAAAATTCTTAGAACTCTTAGAACTCACAGGGAACAAAGGAAGCACACAGTGAACTCAGCCTCTGGCTTTTTCCTCCATTCTTCTTTGTTTCTTCTCTCTCACTGGGGGCAGTTAAAATGGGCTGAAGACCCCCTGGGTTTGCTAACAGGGGAGTGGGAGGAGAAGTTTGGGGAACAGGGAATAGTGATAAGCTCTTGAAAAATCTAGGACTGAAAGGAGACACCCATGTAGGGTTGCAGCACAGGCAGGTGGGGGCATGGGCTAAAGGTCCTGGTATTTTTACCTTTAGCAGAAAAAGCCTTGAGCAAGTTCAGGTGCTGAAGGGAAGAGGCAGTGGGAGAGGGAAGCTAGAGTATCTAGTGGGGGCAGATGCCATATGATTGTGCTGACATGCAAATAAGTCTCTCAGAGGTTAGATCTTTGTTCCTTTCCATGCTTAGGATGTGCTTTCCCTTTGCAGAGTCTGTACAGGCAGGCACACTTTCTTCAGGTGGCTGAAAGTTTGTTGTACAGGGGTGGGGAGCTGCTGGCAGCATGGTTGCAGAACAATAGACTTGTAAAACTCTCACTGCTGCCAGCGTTGCCCTGCCCACAGAACTAAACAACTCACAGCCTCCTGTTTCAGTCACCTAAACAAGCCAGTCATTTGGACCAGATCATGGGAAGGGCTATTGTTCTGTATTATTCAGCTCTGAGAATTCCCTCTGTTTCCAAAGAACTTTTTTCCCCTGCTGCAGGGGAAGATAAAGTTCTTCCTTATAAAGAAACCAGATTTATAGGATTCCTAGTAACAGAGCTTTACCTGCCCAGGCTTTGTCTTTAAAAGCTCCATGGGGCCGGAGCGGTGGTGCAAGCGGTAAAGTGTCTGTCTGCCTTGCGCACACTTAGGATGGACTAGGGTTCGATCCCCGGAGTCCCATATGGTCCTCCAAGCCAGGAACTATTTCTGAACGTATAGCCAGGAGTAACCCCTGAGCATCACCGGGTGTGGCTGAAAAACCAAAATAAATAAATAAATAAATAAATAAATAAATAAATAAATAAATAAATAAATAAATAAATAAAAGCTCCAGTGCTTATAAATCTGTAAGCAAAGCAATTGCAGGCTCTTTGCTAGTTTGAAAACAGTTGGCATCTTGCTAAGGACCCCTTGGAAACCTCACTGCCTTCAGCAGGACTGGCTTTCTTATCTAGAGGAGATCTGCCTGCAGGCTTCCAAGCCCAATTTAGCTCCTATCACATGCTTGGTGTGATAGCTTTCTGAGAGTAAAGGAGATCAAATCCGATGATGCCTTTGTCTTATCTTTATTTAATTTGCAGTTTTGCAGAGAAATTGTAACTAAAATTATTGTGTTGAGATTTTTTATCAGCTTTTGTTTCAACTTTCAACAGATTCATAACCAGTCTCCCTGCCTGCTTTAATCTACCCTCACCACTGCCAGAAGGATCATTTTGAAGCATTTGTCCTGTCCATGTATTACCTTCTGTTCTCATAAATGGCAGGAACTCCCTGCCTTGTTTTCCTTACACTTCCTTCACACTTTCTCTGTATACATATAGTGGTTTGGTGCTCAGGGCTTATTCCTGGCTCTGTTCTCAGAGATTCTTCCTGGTGAGCTGTAGGGACTATATGTTGTGCTGGGATCAAACCTGAGTCAGCCACATAAAAAGCAAACAACCTACCCACTGTGTTATTACAGCATGTCCCAAATATTTTTTCATTTAAAAGATGCTTTAGTCTCTTGCCCTCCCCACCTCTCTACATTAATATATACCTAAGCTAACTTGTATATGCTTATATGTGGGCAGGAGCACACAGAGATAGGAATCCTCCTTAAGAGACAAACCTAAACCACAAACAACCCATACCTATACCTTATATAACCCCTCCCATGTACTATTCCCTCTCCCCCCTTCAGAAATCTGACTATCCCTTCACCCCTCAATCCCATACCCGATATCCCCACCACATTATAACTCTTCACCCTCAGTTCTTAATCCATTAGGCATCAAGACCAACCTCCTACCCCAACGATCTAGTACCCAGTACCCAAGTGAAGAGACTCCCACTCAAACTCACACCTCGTTCCCAACAAGAAAATACAACCAACACCCCGACTGACTCATGCAGTGTGGTCCTCTAATCACCTCTCCCTAATGTAGACTGTAGCTTGATACCAGACTTAGTTCCAAAAGGACCCTCACTGCAAGAACTCTACCCAAGACCTCCCTGCCTGGAGCCCACACCCACAAGGAAATCTCAAAAGACAATGGGGAAGCCTTTCATCATAAGTATAGATCTATATAACACTAACTGTTATCCTGTTTTTTCCCAAATGTAAAGTAATCTCCTGTATCACTTTCTCCCTTTTTTTTTTCTTTTTGTTCATTTCTTTTTCTTTGTTTTGTTTTAGTTTTTGTTTTTTGATTCGATTCGCTTTTGCTTCTTTTGGGTCACACCTGGCGGTGCTCGGAGGGTGCTCCTGGCTCTATGCTCAGAGGTCGCCCCTGGTGTGCACGGGGGACCATGTGGGATGCCGGGTTTTGAGCCACCGCCCTTCTGCAGGAAGAACAGACGCCTTGCCTCCATGCTATCTCTCCCGACCCCACTTTATTCCTTTAATTATGTCTTTTATTTAAATTTTTTAAAAAAAGAAACTTCTTTCTTTAGATATGTGTGAGCATATATATTTTTAGTTTTTGTCGTGTGTCTGTTTTCTTCTCTCTCCACTCCCCAATCCACCAGCAATATAATGTAGCACCACTTTTTCCTGCAAAGGCATATTAAAAAAGGGGGAAATTTTACGTGTAAAAACAA
Source organism: Suncus etruscus (assembly GCF_024139225.1). Lineage (NCBI taxonomy): Eukaryota > Metazoa > Chordata > Mammalia > Eulipotyphla > Soricidae > Suncus > Suncus etruscus. Next base: position 61,960,226 of record NC_064856.1, on the reverse strand, counting down.
GCTCTTATCTACTAGGAATAAGAACTTACACTTTTTTACAACACAGGGGCATCTCCTACCCTGAACGTATGTCATGTGGAACCAACTTAGATCCAGGAGAATTAGGCACCAACCGTCCAGCTTTGACTCCTGGATCCCAGAATTAGAAACGACAGAGTTCTCCACAACAGCTCCAGGATTCTCTCCAGGGCATAGATAATGCTTCTCTGACACCAACATGCACCAGTTCTAAATTGATAACCTGACAACTAGGAAATGGGAACAACTTGATCCAAGAGCAAGTTGTCCTTCCTCACCAGCCAATGATAAGACAAAATCAGAAGACATGTCATCCTGTGATCTGTGCAAAAGCCAAGATCGCTATATACAGATGACTGGTTGTTACAACCAGGACTGGACAGTATGTATCCTGGGACCAACAACAACAACAACAACAACAACAACAACAACAACAAAAAGCTCTAGCCTAGCTTTTGGTCTACGATCAACAAACAAGTTCTCCAATTCCAGAGGCCTGACTGAGACAATCGCAACTGAACGGGTCTTCCAGAAGAATAATGAAAGATTCTATCCCAGGCTCCATCTTAGGAGCAACATAATGACCAAGACCACCAACTACAGAAGATGGATTAAAATGACACTGAAGAAGCAGAACTGCTAGAACCACAAAGAAAGACTTCATCATAAGCTCCATTCCTTGAGCTGTACAAACACCAAGACCTCTAGATATAGAGGTCCAATTTTACCATCCATGACGAAGCAGAAGTCTTCCATACACCACAAAAGCACCGAGGGGAGAGTAAATGATCATGCAAGGAGTTTATAGTTAATCCCATGACAGTACATTTCGGTGGGGGGGAACCCTGTATCTGCTAGGCCAAGGGAATTCCCTCTATAATATCCCCGATAGTTACTGTGCCTATTCGGGGGGTGGGGGGGAAGCACAAAATAATCATTTTCCACATATATATTTATTGATTGATCGATTTGTATTGATGTCTTTATTTTGGTGAAGATATTGAAGTTGATGTTTCCAACTTTATTTTATTTTATTTTATTTTCTCTTTCTCTTTCTTTTTGCACTCTGGCATGGTTTGATTTCAGAACTGAGACTATTATGTGGTGCTTGTCTTTATTGTTGTAGTGCTCACTGGATATTTAATTTGATATTTCTTTCTGTACTGATGTGGTGTTTCAATTACCTTTTTCATGTCCTCTCTCAAACTGAAGTTGAAAGCCTAGTCTAGAAGGACTCTGCCCATTTTCAGCTTATTTGATTTTTTAAAAAATTTTTTTCTTATTTTTTACTCCATTCTATTGCTTTTTCCTTCAAACAAAACCACATAACTCGAATTATCGAGCTCCACCTCTCAAATAGAGGGGAAAATGAGGGAGGGTACCAGGACCAAACAGATATATGATCACTAAGAGTAAGCTAGACAAAGAGGGGACCACCTAGTCTAGCAGCCCGGGGGGTGATGGTGGGGGATATGGATTGCAGGAAGGGAACAGGGATGGGGGAGGACAAATTTGGTGATGGGTATTCCCCTGATACAATGTTAATATGTACCTAAAATACTACTGTGAAAGATATGTAAGCCAATATGATCAAAATAAAAATTAAAACAAAAATAAAAGATGCTTTAGACATTTATTTTATTGTTTAGGGGCTATTCCTGGTCCTGTTCAGGGGCCACAAGTGCTACACCAGGCAGTACTTGAATGGGGGTCATGTGGTACTAAGTATAGAATCCAGAGTTTCATATACATGCACTCTCTGAGCCACTTTACTGCCTATCCCCAAATATTTTTAAACGCATTCTGATTATATACTTACCTGTGTTTTCCAAATCCCCACAAGTTCCTGAACCAGGGATAAGGCAGACATTAATGCTTTTGCTTTCTTAGAGTATGGCACTTTAGTTTAGCTGACGATAAATTAAAGATTGTGAAGTCATTGAAGCTATAGGTAAGAAGTATGTTAAGAGGCACGATCTCTTGGACATAAATCTCTTGGCTCACAGTTTGTGCTGAACATAATTATAAGAGCAAAAGCATATTTACCTTTTGTTTTTACAATAATAACCAGGGATATGAGGAAATTCTAGGGACTTTTGGATCCCCCTCAATATATCAAACATTTAGGAGTCAATACATATTCAGTATAATACATAGAACAATTGATTTATGTACCCCCAAAATATAGTTATAGCAAGTCTTGCCATTTTGTCATACTTCTTTGATATTTTTTCTATTTTTATTTATGGAATTGTTTTAGTTTTCTGGCAGTACTCAAGGTCTAGTCCTCAAGAATCACCACTGGTAGACTCAGAAGACCAATACGGTGCTCTAACTTGGGTCAACTATGTGCAAGGCAAGAGCTCTCTCCCTGCTGTTCAATCTCTTCAGTCCCCTTTTGTTTTCTATTTTTTAAGGGAATATATAGATTTACTTCTAAAAAAGACTATGATCAGTTTATCTTACTCAAGAATATTTTTAATAATATCTTTATTTAAGCACTGTGATTACCAACATGTTTATAGTTAGGTTTTAGTTATATAAAAGGAAACACCTCCCTTCACTGGTGCAACCTTCCCACCACCAATGCCCATACATGATCTAAACCCCAAAGTGATCTTTCCTTTACCCTTATAAATTTGTTTGTTTATTATTTCTATGTATGCATATACCTTTGTTGCTGTATATTATACCGTTGCGCTATATGATATACTACCATATGTAATCATATATTTTTAATTGCTAGGTTCTTTTTGTGATTTTATTTTGTGACAATAAGGTAATATGTTTATAATAGTGTTAATATGTTTATGTTTTTGGTATAAAAAAGTACTGCACCTCCATCACCAAAGTGCCAGAAACCCTCTACTACTATCCTTATTTATGTTTTATATATTTAAAATATTTGTTATTATTTTAAAATAGTAACAACATTATTATTTTATACTTGTGGTGCCACTACACTATGCCCAACACCAGAATGCCAAGATGTCTCCTCCATTATCCCAAAGTCCCATCCTATAACCTTAACATTTGCAGATATATTTCTATTGACTTTCTCAGGGTTTGTTTACTTCGGGAACAGTCTAACAGTTTCTTTATTCTCTATATGTGAGTGGAATCACCTGGTATTCATCTTTTTCTTTATGAATCACTTGGCTTAGCATAATTTCCTCCAATTCAGTCCAAGTTACACCAAATTGAAAGAATAAATCATGTTTAATGGCTGAGTAGTATTCCACTATGCATGTTTGCCAAAACTTTATTCACTTATTTATTGTTGGGCACTGGATTTTTTTTTCCAGATTTGGAGTATTGTAAATAATGCTGTGGTTAATATAGGTGTGCAAATGTCATTTCAAATTAGTGTTTTGTCTGCTTGGAATAGATGCCCAAGAATTACAGAACCATGTGGAAGCTCTATTCTTAACATTTTTAGAAGTCTCAAAACAGTTCACTAAAAAAGCTGAACCATATGACAGTTCCACCAGAGAGGTTCTTTTTTTTTTTTGCCACAGCACTGACTGTTTTCAGACTTTTTGATGCAAATCATTCTCATGGGGTTGGTAAAATCATATAATTCTAAGCAATATTTGGTGCTCTTTCTTGTGTTTTGAGCAAATTGACTTGATATAGTCATATAATATATATGAAATCACATTTTATTTTCCCCTTAATGTCTTTTAGAGAAGTATTCATTGATATTTGAGGTTTATGGATCAGTTCATATTTTTTGTTTGTTTTGTTTTGTTTGTTTGGTTTTGGTTTTTGGGCCATACCCGTTTGACGGTCAGGGGTTACTCCTGGCTAAGCGCTCAGAAATCACTCCTGGCTTGGGGACACCATATGGGACACCGAGGGATCGAACTGTGGTCCATCCGCTAGCGCTTGCAAGGCAGCCACCTTATCTCTAGCACCACCTTCCCGGCCCCTGGATCAGTTCATTTGTTTTGACAGTTGAATAGCACTAAGTGAATATGCCACATGACATTTGTTTATTTTTCTATTAGGACTACTTTTGCTATTAAAATTGATATCACAAAAATCTTCTTGTATATGTCTCCTTATATATATGAGAGTATTTCTTATGAATAGATATTGTTGGAAATAAGGAATATTCATGTTGACTATAGAAGAGAGTAAAACATGATTCTCCACAGTGCTTGTACCTGCTTCTCTCTGTGTGATTTGATCCAGCAATACACATTATTGCCGTCCACAGTGGATGATTAGATTGTGAGAGTGTTGTTATCTCAATTTGAATTTGCTCCATATTGGTAGAGGTAAAATCTCCTGTTTATTGGAGATTGGGTATATCTTATTTGTAAATTTCTAATTCAATTATATAATTGGATACATGAATATTTAAATTCATTTACCTCTCTTTACTATTCTATCTAACATGGCCTTTTCCTTATTGATTTCTAGCTGTTCTTTCTATATTCTGAGTAAGTCTTTGATGAGTTTTCACTTGGTTTATTAAATTATCTTTTCTTTTTTTTATAATATGCCTTACATTTTATTCAGGGAAAATGCAGTGAATTTGCCAGCTTTTCTTGAATACATTAAATCTTAACGTATGATTTACTTTATTCTCTGTTGTGGGATGTGGTAGTGAGCTCCTGGGCATCAATCCTAGTGGGATTATTAATGAAGGGTTAAGAGCATCTAAGAGAATATCTCTGAGGGAGTGAGAGGTAAATGTCTGTTCCCAGAGGCAGGTGGGGGAAGGTGAGTGGGAGAGAAATTGGGGACATTGGTGTGGAGAAATGTGCACTGGTGAAGGGTGATGTGCATTCTATAACTAAAAATTAATCATGAACAATTTTGTAACCATGGTGTTTAAATAAGGTAATTATATTTTCAAAAAGAGAGAGAATATCACTGAGTGGGAGCTGAGCCCAGCTAGCAGGAAATGAAAATAGGTCATTCAAACTGACGACCAAAGTCTAGCCAGTTCAGGGACAGCAAACAAACTGGGTGGTTGATTACTACTACTTCCTTATCCCACTGGGCAGGGCCTACTGGTTTTTCAGAGTGGGTTCTGGCTCAGGAGCTCCCAGCTAGCATTCTATGCAGTCCCCAAATTAGAGCTGTCACACCAAATGAAGCCACTACACAATTCAGCCTACACCTCACCAAGCAAACAGGCACTTGTTGGGGCCCTAGGACTGTCCAAATCTGGGACTCAGAGACTCAGGACTCCTAGCCTTCAGAGAGCTTTGAGTTTGCTTGTTCATCTGGCACAGCAGACATGGATAATTTTTGAATTGTAGAGATGACTTCTCCCTGGAGAAAAGATAGGTTTTTAATAAACCAATTAATTAAGTAGGTTTAATAGAGAAATACTTTACTAATGAATCTTTTTGACTTTTGGTGAGGAGGAAATGGCCATAAGCAATGATCATGGGGTCCCAAGACCACTCGCTCCCTGCAAAACTTGGCCAACTTGGCCAGATGGCTGCATACTCTGCCCCAACCATACAATGCTACGCTAGTGGTGCTACTCTAGTGCTACTCTAGTCTAGTGGTACTTGGGTGTTGGATTTTTACAATCTTTGGCTGTATTTTCCCAGATGGTTTTCTCCTTTTGCTCTTCTTGCCTATTCTTCTTACTTGGCCCTCTACTTGACCCTAGCCTAGTCCCAACCCCAACTCTGCACCCAGCCCTTGGCTTAGGGGCTTGTCATAATGTCGCTGACCTCTCTACCTTCTCTATTTATTAAAATAGGTTTCAAGAGAAGAATCATGTCTAAGTCTTGCCTGCTTGGCCTCTGACAGGTGAAGGCCCAATTCTGACACTTGGGTTCACAGGAGCCATACCTGGGTCTGCTCAGAAGCTTCTAGGGCTATATTTTGCAGTGTTCTGGGTGGTAATGTTGTACCAGAAATCAGACTCATGACTTCACACATACCAATCCATGCATTCCAGCCCTTTGAGGTATCTCTGTGGTCTCTCTGACTTTGCATTCCAGCCACCATTCTATTCTGTTTTGAAGTGCCCCCGTGTCCCTGAGTGCTGGCAGTGAAAGTCATTTAAGGAAACAAATCATTACAATATAGAATTAAAAGGTTACAATAAAGGTTTGATAAAAGATCTCTGTATGGCCAGGTCAGTTAAGTGGTTCAGTGACGAAGCACAAGCATTGCTTGCATGAGACTTCGGTTGAGCTTCAGCACCCATAAAAGGTAAATAAATAAGAATCTCATTATTCCTTTCTATACCTCTTATATTTAGCACACAGTGGGTTCTTGCCTAATTTATATTAGAATTTCTTAACATTAATTAAATCCCTATCATGGTTAAGGTCTCAAACAAACAGGAACCCAATTCATTTTCCTATCACCATGTTATTGTCTCCTTTTTGAGATGAGATACAAAGACTCATTTGATCAAAGTCTCAAACCAGCAGATAAAATTGTGAGCCAAGTTTTATCTGCCTCAGACTGAGAAAACCAGGTCCAGTACAAGGAACTCATACTTGTCTATTGTGGAAGGGAAGAAAAGAGGGAGAAAGGGAGAAAAAGGAGCCTGAAGAGGACAGGCTGAGTTGGATAAAAAGGGGTTGTGCAGGAAGGGAAGAAGCACAGAGAGGAAGAGAGGCTGGGAAAGATGGCAGCTCCTATCCTACCTCCTCTTTCTCCTCTCTCCAGCATCTGGGTCTTAGTGCTGTGAGTTTAGAAACCCACTTACATCATCTTTTCCAGACTGATTTTGCTTGTTTTTTGCAGAAAAAAGAGGAGAAAAAGGAGGGAAGATTTTCACAGCTCAGAGTCCTCCTGAAGGGGGAACTGTGGTGCATTGAGGAAGATAGAGAAGAGAAGCCTGAGATAGCCCCATTCTTAATGAAAGGGACAGAAAAATCACAGTGATTCTGTAGCCCAGAATGAAGCTTGGCTGAAGACCAAAGGTCTTACCAGACAGATGTTCTAAGAGAATAATTTGTTTAAACATTTTAAATGCCCTTTTCAAAAATGTAGAAACTATCTCTAGAAGTGAAACCCCAGATATTTTTTCTTTGTTCAAATGGAGCTGTAATTAGTTCCCCTTCTGATATCTAATCTGTAGGATGCCATTTGAAGATCATCTCCACTTCTCAATGGGTGGTAGGAAAGGGAAGGGTATATAGTGAGGGTGTAGTTGGGAGGCCACTAAAAGGAGGGGCGGGCATTCCCATGAGCACAGGCGCCAGGTGAGTTACCCATTACATAAGACACATTGCTAGGGCATTACCTCAGCCAAGAAGGAAGCTCTGGACTTCTCACTTCACTTTCACCTCCCTCTTTCTGTTCTCAGCTCCCCAAATTCCTTCCTTCCCTCATTTACAAGTTGGTGCTAAAGGAATTTTATGAGGCCATCACTACCCCAGGCCTATGGTATATGGGCTTAATTAAAAGCCAGCCCCATTTTGCCCCTCAATAGGAAATATAGCAGATGGGATATTGGTGCGAGAACAAAAACAAATCTAAAATCAACATTGGAGACATCTACAGGCTTCCTGCCAGACCTGCTGGGCTCCATTATAGGGCATGCTGGAATGAAGTCACAGGGGCAGGACCCCCAGGGGACTTGACTGGTGTAGACCTTGACTGGTGTAGACCTGGCAGGGGACTCAGGGAGGGTAGACAGACTCTGACAGGAAGAATCTCTGGCATTTGCTAAGGATCTGTGTCTGAAGGTGGGTCACAGCATCTTGTTTCTAAGATTTCCTGTTAGAAACAGGAAGAAGTTTGGACTTAGAGAAAGGGTCTTAACTACAAAAAGAAAAATGGGAGATGTTACAGGGTCTAAGGGAACCTGTAAGAATTTGAGCAGACACCTTGGGGACAGGCTAGAGCTGAGACTATAGGCAGGAGCACAAGAAGAAAGCTTCCCAAGGAACACCTAGGAAGGGACAACACCAGATGATCTCACCTAGCCATAGGACATAGAAATACAAATCAAGGGAGTAGACAATACAAATTCATAGCAGATCTTTGACCCTTAATTAGATAACTGTGAAGAGAAGGTTGGGATTAGGGGAGGACAATCAGACATATTACATGGACTTTGGTGGAGGGTGTGAGACATGTCAATGGTGGTGAGGTGAGATTACTGTGTATATCAGAACCATAAATATTAACATGATTATAAACATAACTTTCAACAATAATAAAGAAACTTTATTTATTTTTTAGTTTATTTTTGTTTGGGGGCCAACCTAGTGTTGTTCAGGAGCTATTCTTGGCTTTGCACTCTTGGCAGTGCTCAAGGGACCGTATGAAATGCCATGGATAAAATCCAAGTCAGTCAGGTGCAAGGCAAGCACCTCAACCTGCTGTACTACTGTCTAGTCCCATGAAGCTTCCTTTAAAGAAGGAAAAGTACCACAGATCTTAATTCTCTACCATTGACAGAGCCCCCCCCCCCACTGTGGAATCAGGCCTACTTTCACCTGTGGGTTGGGGGAAGATGGCAGGAGCTGAGCCTAGAGATGGGTGTGGCACCTTCAACCTTACAGTGAAAGTAATAAAGTCAGAATCTGACTCAAGCCATTGTCACCTTTGATAGTACCTGCCAACCAATCACATGACCAACATTCACAACACTGACTACATTCACTATGGAAACTGAGCTGTTGTATTCCTCACTTCCACATTGCAGAACCCTTCATAAAAGCTGTACATTCCAGGTGCCCCCACACCCTATCCAGTCATAGCTTTCTCTCCACCATGAATCCCAGAGGAGGGACTGCCGTTTGGAAAACACTGCTGGCTTTCCCCTCACTTAGCTTAGTCCTGGTGAGTTCCCCTGTGAGGAAATGAGCAGCATAAGAGGCCAGCCAAAGAGTTGGGCTGCAGGGAAGAAGGAACCACATATAGTGGAAATGTCTACTCTCCTTTACCCATAAAGGTCACATCAAGGCAAGTTTTCTTCCCAAAGAAGGTGCAATTCCATCATCTGTGCTATGTACTTCTTACCATTGCCCTGTCAGGGGGTGGTATCCATTCTCTTGAATGGGTTGGGAGTCAGAGTGTTTGAACATCCTAGAGGAAATGTGCTATCTCCACACTTTACCCTTAATTATGGAATTGATTTCCTTCTCCTGGAACACAACTCCTGTCGCACAGAGAGGACAAGTTGCAGTAAACAGCCACAGCTGAGGCACACATGTGTCACATGAGTACATGGTACTGACCACATGTTTCCCACATCTCCCCTCTTGAGATGTGTACTTTTATGCTTTAATACTGAATGTGTACCAGTACACTAAATCTTTCTTTTGTACCAGGGTGCCGCTTTTGGAAAAGCCTGCATTCTTTCTCTAGCAGGGGTCCTCAAACTTTTTAATCAGGGGGCCAGTTCACTGTCCCTCAGACCATTGGAGGGTCTGACTATAGTAAAAACAAAACTTATGAACGAATTCTTATGCACACTGCATATATCTTATTTTGCAATGAAGAAACAAAACAGATACAAATACAATATGTGGCCCGCGAGCCATAGTTTGAGGACCGCTGCTCTAGAGCTTGTTTCTCTCTCTCTCTTCTCTCTCTTTCTCTCTCTCTCTATATCCCTCTCTACTCTCTTCTCTTTTTCTTTCCGCTCTCTAATTCTCTCCCTCCCCTTCTTCAGTATCTTCAAGTAAAATCTGCTCATCAAAAAATAAGCCATTTCTGAGCCCAGGATGACAGGCAGCATCTTCATGCAAACCATCTCCATCTCCAAACACACCCAGAGGCATCCTGGCTGCATTCACATAAAAGACCTCAACTCAGAGTTACCCAGCTAAAATGAGTCAATGCACAGAACCATGGGAAACCATCTTGTATAAGCACAGAGAAAATCACTTAAATCACTCGGTTTGGGGTAGTTTGCTATTTAGCAATAGGTAGCTGAAAAAGAAATAAATGGATCAAAAATGCATGCCTTAAATAACCATCAGTTGTTATTTCTCATGAGTCAGGCTGTTCATAAATTTTTAGTTATTTGGCAAGTGGGCAGGCTAAATGGGAATTTGGTTAGAACGAGGTAGGTGCTCAGCTGGGCCAACTAGGCTCTTCCTGTGTAGTCTCTCCACCCCCAGCAGGTGAGCCCAGTTAGTTTCCTGCTATTAGAAAGAGTAGTGAAGACAGAAGACCCTTCAGAGGACCTCAACATGGATTTGGCATGCCATTGTTCCCACTAATTACTGTTCCAAGTGAACCTCAGACCCTACACAGAGATCCTGGGTTATACTGAAAAGCAATGGTCCTCAAACTACAGCCCTGTGCATAGAAATTTGTTCATAATTTTTGTTTTTACTATAATCTGGCCCTCCAACAGTCTGAAGGACAGTGAACTGGCCCCCTGTTCAAAAAGTTTGAGGACCCCTGCCAGTGAAAAGGGTGTGAATACTGGAAGGGCTGTGTCCACATAAACATTTCTCTATTCTGATATCAAAGTAGGAAGTCAACAAAGTTGTTGGAGTTGAGCAAGCAGTGGTTCCTCTGCCTGGACTCATAGCCTCAGTGGAAATCCCTTTTCCTCATTTTATAGTAACATGGAGGAAGAAAAAAAGGGATCAGAAGCAGAAGTTTTATGGTGGCCAGGTGCACTGATCCATGACTCATACTTGTGATTTTCTCTCAGTGTTCTGAAGCCCGGGGATCCCTGGTAGTTTCTTAGTAGTTCTCAATGGACAAGGGCTGTTGAGGTGTAGAAATGAGAGGTCCCCACCTTAATCAGGTTACCTCTGCTCTCTTGAGATATCCTTGCGGCAGTGAGGAGGAAAATGGCATGCAGGGGCCTTAGAGATAGTATAGAGGGTTAGGCACTTGCCTTGCACCAGCCAACCAGGATTTGGCTGGTTTGGCATATTGAATATGCCCTCCAACCCCAAACTCCAGTTCCACCAGGAGTGATCTTTTAGCACATAGCCAAGAGCAAACCCTGAGTACACCAAGTGTGATCCCTCCCAATAAAATAAAACAAAATAGCATGAGCTTTGATAAGAAAAGAAAAAGGCTCGAAGTGTCCTCAACTAGACCAACCTCTCAATCTTATAGAAAATACTCTCAGTGCAGACTCCCAGCTACTCAGCAACTGAGTGTCTTGGCCAGTAAGAGATCTCAAGCCAACTACACTGTCACTCAAGGCCCTCTCTTCTGACCCCCAATTTTGTCTTAAGAGAAAAGATTTCTGGTGGGTGAAGAGACACTGAGAAATTGAGGCCCCTGACTCAATTTTAGTCTTTCTTCAGTGACCATTCACTCCCAGGTTTTGAGCTATGACTAGATGACCCCGATTACACTCATATACATCCACACTTCTACCCTGCCCATGGTCCTTCTTGGGCGCTAGTCCCCAGAACCATAGATAACCCAGAGCATCATGTTGGCAGGCAAGCTGAGATGGCAGGCCAACTCCAGGGTGCTGAACATGCTTTGTCAAGCCTCTGACGATTCGGCAGGAAGCAGAACTCATGTCTCAGTGAAGTGCTGGCCTCACTGAGAGGCTAGGAGCAACTTGTTCTCCTTCGTCTGTTAATTCCATTTCTTCCCAAGTTCGTTTTTTAGGACATAGGCTATTTATAGTCCTAAGTCCTTTCCAGTCTGTTTCCTGTTCAAGTACTGTATTAGTCACCAGAAAGCATCTCAGGCCATCTCCAAGTCGCTGCTGATCTCAGGACAGGGAGCAGAGATGCTAGTCACTGGGGTGTGTGGCCAGAGGGAGCATCTCTCCCCTCCATGGGGTGAGGGTAAGGAGGAGGATGCCCTGGGTTCTCTGGCTCTTAGGCATTAGCTCAGCTCTTGAAGATTCTGGGTGCCCAGGCACCTCCATTCGGCTGCATATTTTTGCCATTACTTGATGACCTATTTGCTTTCAGTTCCTTGCTGAGAATTTCCTTTTATACCATATATGGTAATTCCCTTGTCCCAGGGGGGACCACAATCATTCAACATTTTCTTTCCAAGGGTGTTTTATGCCCCAGGACTGTTTGCACAGCACCCTCAGGTAGCCTAGCATACTGCAGGCACTTGAGGAGTAGCTGGCAGTAGGTGGTCCCTGGAGTGGAGGGCAACCCTGAGTTTAGAGCTGAAAAGGCTGCACTTTCAGAGAACTGGAAATGAATCATTACTGAAGCCCACTGGGGGCAATGGAGTTCTCTCTTTGTGACATGGGGTAGATGCTTCGAGTTATCTACATGGGGTGTGGAAAGCCTCGAAAGGGAAGGAAAAATGTTAGAGAAGGAGGGGAAGTAGATGAGAAGGGGAAGAGATAGAGAGGAGGAAAGGAAAAGGGAGGGAAGTAAAGAAGGGAGAAGGTGGGATGAGCAGGAAGAGGAAGAATGGGGGGAAGGATGAAGGGGAAGAAAAGGAGGTGAGAGGGAGAGGAAAAAATGCGGGGGATAAATGGAAGAAACAGCAAAGGAGAGGAAAGAGAAGAGAGGAGAGATAGAGGATGGAAAGGAGGAACACAAGAAAAAGGAGTAATGAGGGAGAAGGAAGGAAGGAGGAGTGAAGAAGAGAAAGAGAGGATTAAGGAGGAGGCAGAAAAGATGCAGAAGGGAGATAAAGCTGGAGGGGAGAAAGGGGGAGGAGAAAAGGAAATCAGACATGAAACATGAATTTCAGCTGCCAACTGACCCCAGCATTTCAGGCACTTCTAGGAGCTGAGATGCACCCACATTTGAATCTCATTCAGTATTTCTCCATCTCTTTTGAGAACACATGGAGAGAGGGCTCAGAGAAGAGAACACAGAGGATAAGGCTTGAGACTATAGGATAGATTCCCAGCAGCAGGACAGGGAGGAAGATCCTCTTCAGAGACCCTGTAGGAGGCTTCTGCTGCAGAGAGCAGTAAGATGAGACCCTGATCCAAGGGCCTCTATAATCAAGTCCTCTCCCTCTTCTATTTTTTTCTTTCTTTCTTTCTTTCTTTTTTTTTTTCTTTCTTTTTTTTTTTTTTTTTTTTTTTTTGTGGTTTTTGGGTCACACCCCACACCGCTCAGGGGTTATTCCTGGCTCCAGGCTCAGAAATTGCTCCTGGCAGGCACAGGGGACCACATGGGACACGGGGATTCGAACCGATGACCTCCTGCATGAAAGGCAAACTCCATGCTATCTCTCCAGCCCTCCCTCTTCTATTTTCAAATGATGAAAATTTACACACAAGGGAAAAAAACACATTGAACACGCTACATTCTAATTACTATCTCTAAGGCAAAAGGCAGGAACTTGCCTCACCTCTCTAGAGAACTTACTAGCAGACTGAAGTCTCTTGCACTTGCCAAGTGATTTCCTGTGACCTCTGAGTTTGTGACCCTAGAGAAAATAGTTTTGTTTGGAGTATTTTCAGTTTAATAAAAGCAGAATTCTGGTTTGGATTATTGACCAGCTAGATTCTTTTACTCAGTTTTGTTTGCTTCATTTTTTTGCTTTTGCTTTGTTCTTATTTTTATTTATTTATTTTTTTTGCAATGCTGGGAATGGAACTCAGGCCTCACACATGCAAGGCAGATATTTAACCACTGAACTACAGGCCTGGCCCTTGCTCAGTTCTGTTATAAGATTTATTTCTAAGATCCTGGGTAGCTGTAGTACCTTCATTTTCAGACTGCTGATTATTCCACTGCATGCATTGGCTTTGTTTATGTATCCTTACCTCTGCTGATGGACATTTGAGTTATTTCTGTGGTTTGATAATTACAAGCAATGCCTCAATGAGCACTCGTGTTATATCTGTCCCAGAGCAAAATCATTTTTCTAAAGTCTACATCTATATTTATGAAATAATAACTAATAGTCTTTCAAGTGGTTGTACCACTTTTAGCTCTTCTGTTGCACAATTGTAGTTGTGGAGAAGGAAGCTACAGGTTCAGAATGTTAGTCTCACATACCAGCTTCAGGAAGAAGTATTTTTGTTTTGTTTTGGGTTTTTTTTGGGGGGAGGGGTTTGGGTCACACCCAGCGGCCCGCTCAGGGGTTACTCCTGGCTCTATGATCAGAAATCACTCCTGGCAGACTCAGGGGATCATATGGTATGCCGGGATTTGAACCACCAACCTTCTGCATGAAAGGCAAATGCCTTACCCCCATGCTATCTCTCAGGCCCCAGGAAGAAGTATTGTTGAGAAATTATCCAAGCGTACCTCTTTCTGAGCACACTGTTGGGCTGCAGTCCTGGCCCCATATCCAGCCCCTGTTATCATAGCTCCACCAAGTGGAGCCCATTCATCCCTCTATCTTGGTTCACTCCATTGTGGTACACAGTCTAAACTGGCTTTGTTTTTTTTTGTTTTTTTTTGGGGGGGGGTCACACCTGGCAGCACTCAGGGGTTACTCCTGGCTCTATGCTCCTAAATCTCTCCTGGCAGGCTTGGGGGACCATATGGGGTGCCAGAATTTGAACAACTGTCCTTCTGCATGGAAAGCAAGGCCTTACCTCCATGCTATCTCGCCGGCCCCACACAGTCTAAACTGGGAGTAGGACACAATGGGAAGTTGTCATATGAAGAGTTCTAGAAGAGAGATGTGAGACATGAAATCACTGGTAATATTAGATGGTAGCAGGATGGGGTTTTTTTGGGGATCTGAGACATGACAGATAGATAAAAATGAGTGAGGGACTGAAGATTTTAGGCCCAGAGATTGGATATGTTGAATGATTGCCTTCGACATAGCATAACCTATCACTTAGGAACTACACATGCACATACACACAGTTAATTTTTAAACAGAAAGGGAATTTACTGACTTGTAATAAAATAAATTATAGACAGTCCTCAGAAGAAACTTGATCCAGAAGCTCCAACAATGATATCGGTGGAATACTTTTCAATACTTTAGAATAAGTCTCAATGATTGTCAAAAAAAGAAGTATAGAAGCTGGAGAGATAGTATAGTAGGTAGGGCATTTGTCTTGTAGGAGCTCAGTCCCTGGGTTTGAACCTGGATTAGCCAAGGCTCATCAGAGTGATTCCTGAGAGCAGAACCAGGTATAAGTCCTGAGCACAATTGATGTGACCTAAAAAACAACAACAAAATAAAATATAAAGTAGAATGAAGCTCCACTGAAGAGATATGATTGCAGAACAAGAATGGGAAACTGCATCCCCAGCTGAGGTCAGGTCGATGCAGGATCTATACCTGGGGGAGTCCAGGGAGTAAGTCCTGTGTCTATAGACCCAGGAGCCCACAGATTGCCCAGTGAACCACTTTCTTAAGCATAGATCTTAGAAGACTAACAGAACCCTATAAAGGCATGTTTACATCCTCAGCTTGCTTAAAAAAAATTATTACTATTCTGGGCATCTGTGAGGCCTCTTTGAGAGAGGAAAGAAAAAAGAGAAAGTGCTCAGCAAATATGACATGTTTAATGTATTTTATGTACTAGAAATCAGGACACAAGGTCTGATTTAACATCTGCACTATTTCCAAGAAGGTGAGGAAATTCAGATTTCCACACACTGTCAAAATTTCTGGGACATTCCTCTGGTGTATAAAACCAAAAGGAAAGACTATTTGAATCCAGTGCTGTCATGGAAAACTTAGAGGTACAGTAGCAGCATTGATTTTTAATGACATTCATTCATTATTTTCAGTATGGGGGAGCTAAAGCAATTGACCCAAAATCCCACTGATGAGATAACCCTTTGGGCATTTCTCAAAAATAACTCCTCTACGTGTTTGTCCAGAAAGGTATAAAGTGGAAAAGCTAAATCCTCTTCTTCCCACAGGGACTTACTGGTCAGCACTTCTTACCCACATAGGCATTCCAGAAAAAAAAATCCCTTAGTGGTTAAAGCCAATAAAGAGGGATTGGAGAAGTAGTCTGTGAACCAGCCCACCTAAAATAAGAGAACCACAGACAGCATTCCAAGGTCTCCAGCCCCTCACTGACAGCAGCCTTGCCTCCTGCTCCAGGGGAGAAAGATTAGTCACCTGAGTCCAGGTAGCCACTGATGAGCCCATCACACTGAACACCTCATTCCACCCCTGCCACACACACACCCTATCCTTGTGCCTTCTCCTCCCAAGGGAACTCACAGCAGGGGAATATTTTCTGAATGAGAGCAGCCTGAAGGGTAAAATTTTCCTACTGGTGACATGTCTGGCGCTTTAGAACATCTCTATTTTTTCCACTGTGATTCATCCCTTGATCATCAGAGACAGCCTGCTGAGAGGATGTCATGGGTCCTCCTAAGCTTGGATCCGGGCTATACAATCTGGGGTTGATTTTGTTCAGAAAACTTTTATCTTACCATTTGTCCCCCAAACGTAGGGAATAGAGCCAATAGTTTCTGGGTATTCCTTTTTTTTTTTTTTTGGTTTTTGGGCCACACCCAGCGGTGCTCAGGGGTTACTCCTGGCTGTCTGCTCAGAAATAGCTCCTGGCAGGCACGGGGCACCATATGGGACACCGGGATTTGAACCAACCACCTTAGGTCCTGGATCGGCTGCTTATAAGGCAAACACCGCTGTGCTCTGGGCCCTGGGTATTCCTTTTTCTAAAACATCAATCCACATGTACCCATAAATATGTCCTTGCAGGTTACTGGGTCTGGAAGAAAAGTGCAGAGCTCTCCAATATCTTGTTAAGAGGGTCAAATGCCTCCATTGCATGCAACCTATCCTGATTCAGTTTCTGGTACTATAAATGATCCCGTAAGCATCACCAGGAGTGACAGAGCCAGGAGATAAACTTGAGCACAGCAGTATATGATCCAAACACCAAAATGTAAAAATAATAAAATTTTTCATAAATAGGTTTTGGGGGGCTGGAGCAGTGGCACAAGCGATAGGGCATTGTCTTGCATGTGCTGACCTAGGATGGACCACAGTTCAATTCCCCGGTGTCCCATATGGTTCCCCAAGCCAGGAGAGATTTCTGAGCGCATAGCCTGAGTATACACCCTGAGTATCACCGGGTGTGACCTCAAAACCTAAATAAATAAATAAATAAGTTTTGGGCCAGGAGATGGCTCAGTAGCTAAAACACCTGCATGGAAAGCATGAGACTGTCGATTTAATCCCCATGGCTACCTACATGTACTGAGTAAGATTCTGCTGCCGTGCTGTTCAACCACACTATATTCTGTGTGTGAGAGCACCATGCTGAAAACATACAACCCCAGCAGACATCACAACTCAGTATAACGAAGAAGGTATCACCCCCAACCCCAAACTGCATGAACATCTTGGGGAAAGAGCCTGACCCCAGACAACACAATACAGGAGTCTTAGCAGCACAGCCTGATGTATGAGCCCTGGTGAGCACCTCAACCAAATATTGAAGGACCAGTCACCCCAGCTGTTGAAGGACAGACAGCTGTTTCTAAGGCCAGAAGACAGAGGCAGCTCTGATGTAGCAAGAGTTCATCTCACTTTGAGCTGCAGGCCCATTTATTTTCAGATGGAGAATGAACTTTAGCACTTTTTCTTTTCTTCTCTTTTCTTCCTCTCTCTTTTCTCTTTTCTCTCTCTTCTCTCTCCCTCTCTCACTCCTCTCTACTCTCCCTCTACTTTTTCTTCCCCCTTGCTTTTTATCTCTCTCCTTCTCTTTTTTCTCTTCTTTCTCTCTCTCTCCTGTCTCTTCTCTCTCTCTTAATCTCTCCACTCTCTCACCACACCTGGAGCTACTCGGGGCTTAGTCCTTGGTCTGCCTTCACGGATCACTCCTGGCTGGTTTGAGAGACCATGTGCGGTGTTGAAGATTTAAACTTGATCAGCTGCTTACAGGGCAAGCAACCCACCCATTGTACCAATACAGCACTTTGTTTTAAAAGCTAGTTGGAAGTTGGTTTTTTTTTTTAATCTTTTTTTAAGGTACTTTTAATTAAAAAAAATCCTTTTATTTATTACATTTCTTTTTCTTTTTTTCTTTCTTTCTTTTTTTTTTTGTGGTTTTTGGGTCACACCTGGCAGTGCTCAGGGGTTGTTCCTGGCTCCAGGCTCAGAAATTGCTCCTGGCAGGCACGGGGGACCATATGGGACGCCAGGGTTCGAACCAATGACCACCTGCATGAAAGGCAAATGCCTTACCTCCATGCTATCTCTCCGGCCCCGATAAACATTTCTAAGTACAATTATTTACAATACTGGTTTCATAGACACAATAATTCAGCATCATATCCTCCACAGTGTTAACTTCCCTTTGCCATTATCCTGGTGCCCCCATACTACTACCAGCCCCCACCGTACAGATGGCAAGTTGGTATGTAAAAAAATGTTTTGCATTGCTTATTAGCAGAAAAAATTCGGATCAAAATGATGAAATGTCATCTTTCACCAGCATATATATCATAAAGAAAAAAATGATGTGTGTTAATGTGAATGTGGGGGGAAAGGAACCCTCATTCACTAATGCTAAGAATGTTTGACTGGTCCAACCATTTTGGAAAGCAATATAGTCACATCTCACAAAAGGAGGAATTGAGCTTCCATATGACCCAGCAATTCTGCTTTTTGAGAAGGTTTTTGAGTAGAAGAATAGAATCATTCAGGAACCAAATGAAGAGAGATAACATGCAAATGTAGTTATTAGTGGAGGAACAAGTAGACTAGCAAGTGAAGAAAACTTTTACTCTGGTTTGGACAGCACATGCAAAACTGTAAGTATAGAAGAAGCAATCACTGGGGGGATCAGTTGGTGCTGCTAGGCCAATCATGCACCATTGCTGAGACAACCATTAGAAGACATCACATTAAAGGAATCAGGACACAAAGGCCATAATTTGTGTCCCACAATTTCACTTTTGACCTGCTGATACTTCCCATTATCTCAAACCAACTGGAAGTCAGAAACCAAGGCCTTAGGGCTGATTGACCTCCCCAGGCCAGGTGAGGGACAGCTGGAAGAGCAGCAGAGATAAGCAGTTCCAACAGACCTGCATGGGCAGGATGAAGAACTAGAGAGGCAGAGGACTGGGCCTACCAAAGAGCATGAGGTGGGGAAGGAGGAAGATCAATATGGGAGCAGGCAAAAAAAAGTCTTCAAACTGCAGATAGGGATTGAGGATATGGGAGGAGGGTGGTTTTGGTGCCTGGAAGAATGGCAGCTCGTTCCCTGGGAGAGGGCAGCTTCATAGAGCATGGCCTTCATAGTCTATGGCCGGGCACTTTCCTGGCAAGCAAAAGCTCACTGTTGCAGATACCTAAGGAATCCTACTCTGGGCAGACTTAACGTATCTCTTGGAAGCCTCTCCACCCATTTCTTGTATCTTTCCCTTGCCATTTGATAGCCCTCAACCACACACTTTTACAGGACTAAAGCTGCAATTTCTTGGAGTCCAACAATATTACCCATCTTAAAAGAAAATCATTTATTTATGGGGCCGGCAAGGTGGTGCTAGAGGTAAGGTGTCTGCCTTGCAAGAGCTAGCCAAGGAAAGATCGTGACCGCGGTTTGATCCCCGGGCATCCCATATGGTCCCCCCAAGCCAGGGGCAATTTCTGAGTGTGTAGCCAGGAGTAACCCCTGAGCATCAAACAGGTGTGGCCCAAAAAATCAAAAAAAAAAAAAAAAAAAAAAAGCATTTATGACCAACAGTGAAAGTAGTTCCTCTGGAAGAAAGATGCATATTATTAAAGTTTACTGGTTTAACTTGGAATTCATAGACAGCTGGAGGGAAGAGGAGAGGAGTGATAATATTTTAATCTGAACTGTCCAAGGGTGGGGTCCCTATTTTATTTGATTACTTTATTTGACAAGTGGCTCTGCTTGAAGGCTACTCCTGGCTCTATGCTTAGAGGTACTCATCCTCTATGGTGCTGGATATCTCACATGACAAGACTGCATTTAACCCAGTAAGCCATCTTTCTGGTCCTGCAGTGTCCTCTTCTGAAGCTCCAACTCCTCCCAGTCACTCCATCACCTCCAAAGAATGGTAAGAGGGTCCAACCAACCTGGTTTTGAACCCTGGCATCCTCATCCCCATATGGTCCCCTGAGCATTGCCCAGAGTAATTCCTGAGTACAGAGCCAAGAGGAAACCCCTGAGCACTGTCAGGTGTGGCTCAAAAACAAACAAACAAAACCAGCCAGAGAATAGCACAGTGGGTAATGTGCTTGTCTTGCATGCAGCTAACCTGGTTCAATCCACAGGATCCCATATGAGCCAAGCCAGGCATCCCCTGAGCCCCGCCTGAATGCAAAGCCATCACTAAGCCCTGAGAATCACCAGATGTGCCCCCAAAACAAAACAAAAGGACATTAAGAGAATCCATTCTTGATTTCAGATGCTGCCATTCTCTGCTTGGGCAGGATATGCCCCTCAGGAATTCCAGCAGCGGGTGCATATTTACAGTTTGCTTTAGATGTGTGTGGCTTGTTTGGAGATGAACCTAGACACTTTCATTTTTAGGTTGTTTTTTTTTTGTAATAATTTTTATTGTGATCAACCTGAGTTACAAGTCTTTCACAGTTATATTTAAAGAACATAGTGACATTGAATCAGGGGTATTCCCACCACCAGTGCTGTCCTAGACGCTTTGTAAAGCAACAAACCTGCTGAGGTGAGCTTTACAAGCAGGCACTCTAGGATTGCCCTCTGCCTCCCACTGAAATCAATTGTTCCACTCAGTGAAGGCTGCTTGAGAGGGGAGGAAGCATGGTTACTAGGCAGTAACTGCTATCTTGGGATTGCTGGGGCCCAGGGATCTTATGTGTGCCTGGAGAAGGGGGTCTTTGCTGACTGTTGAAAAAGACTGGCCTTTCTCTCCACCACACAGTCTTGGAAACTATGTCATCATGTGCTGTGTCACAATGTCCCAGAGGAGTAACATTTGTTCTCCTTGAGGGGGTGTGTTCCTGATTAAAGACACAGGCAGGGAAAAATCATAACTGTGATCAACAATCTGTCATAGGCAGAAGGCAGCAGTGCTAGACATCCTCAGAGCTCTGGGCTAACATGCAGATCCAGACCTAATCAGAAACCATTGCTTGCTCCTCTCTGAGGTTCCAATTCCATTCATTTGTCAGAGGTCATGGGTTCACTGTGGCTCCCTGGCACCTGCCTCTGCTCTTTAGGAAATAGGCTTTTTGTCTGGGATAGGGGTTGGGGGAAAGGATGATTACATCTAAGATTCTCAGGACGTACTTCAGGCAGGACTTTGGGAACTATATGGTATCAGGGATCAAACTAGAGTCAGTAGCATGAAAGACCAGAAGGCACTGTACTATCTCTCTGGTTCTTCTGACAATAGTTTCCAAACCAGTTGTAAGAATTGCAGTTCCCTCAAAAAAATGTGATAAAACATTTATTTGGGGGACTGGAGAGATAGCATGGAGGTAGGGCATTTGCCTTGCATGCAGGAGGACGGTGGTTCAAATCCTGGCATCCCATATGGTCCTCTGAGCCTGCCAGGAGTGATTTCTGAGCATAGAACCAGGTGTAACCCCTGAGCGATGCTGGGTGTGACCCAAAACAAAAAAAAATTATTTGGGGCCAGGGAGATAGTACAAGAGTTAGGGCATAGGCCTTGCAAGCACCTGACCTAGGTTCAATCTCTGGTAACACATGGTCCTTCAAGCATTGCTGAGTGTAGCCCTGAAGACCTCTGAGTTCCACTTGGGTGGTCTCTAGCACTAAAGTGTATGATCAGTACCCCAGCATCTTAGGCTCTAGCATTAAACTGCTGTACCAGCAGGCCTTCTAATCACTGTTTGGAAATCCAACCTCCTAAAAAGAAAATTATTTTTATTTTATTTTATTTTTATTTGGGTGATGGGCAAACCCCGTGGTGCTCAAGGCTGACTCCTGGCTCTGTGCTCAGGGATCACTCCTGGCTATGTTTGAGATTACCATACAAAGTGCATGGGATTGAACCAGGGTAGGCCACATGCAATGGAAAGTGCTTTACCTATCTTTCCAACCTCCCCCAACCCCAAAATAAATTCTTGTTTCATGACCTTTTTTGGAAATAGAACCTTTACAGAGATAATTAAGTTAAAACAAAGCCATTAATGTAGCATTAGTTCAGTATGTCTGGTATTCTAATAAAGGGGGAATTTGAGGAGGAAAATACAGAGAGGACATTGTGAAGACAAAAATTGCAGCATTTCACTAACAGGGCAGGTAATGCCAAGGATTTCAGACAAAGTAGTAGAAGGTAGGAAAAGACACAGAAAGATTCTCCTAAAGTAGCAAAAGAAGCAGGACCCCACCAGCACCTTGACTTTAGGTCTCCAGCTTCTAGAATTGTCAGCAAATAAATTTCTGTTGCTATGAGATACCTGAGCCTGGGTCTTTATTATGACAACACAGGAAACCACAAAACACAGCCATAAGAATCACAGTCTTGTGCCCTAGTACCAGCCCAGGAGCTGGGATATCAAGGGGGATCTGCTGTGCTGGATTTTGAGAAGTTTCCCCTTTTCTTCTACATGTACCTGTTTATGACTCTAGGGACTGCCATAGTCACTGCAAGCCAAGCCAAAGGGCAGCATTATCACAGTGAAGGCAGATGGATGACAGGGACCTGGTTGCACATTGCTTATGGGACTGCCATTCCCACTGGCTGGAGTTGACTTTCCACTGCATGTCTGTCTTGTAAGACCAAGTATTTTCCTTTCTGGTTTTCAGCAAAAGATGCAACCAGCCTCCTTGCTGATCACTATCCTGCAAAAAGGGACTGACCACTGCACACAGCCAACACTTGTCATGACTACCTTTCTCTCACACTCATTGTGCCTCCAAGGCCCTTCTTGCCTCTGTCCTGCATCTCAGAACACAAGATACCATAATAGCAGCAATATCTTGCAACACAAGATACCATAATCGCAGCAATAGCAATGATAATAACAGTAACAATGACCATAATAACAATAGTAGGGGCAGGCGAGGTGGCGCTAGAGGTAAGGTGTCTGCCTTGCAAGCATTAGCCAAGGAAGGACCGCGGTTCGATCCCCTGGCATCCCATATGGTTCCCAAGCCAGGGGCAATTTCTGAGCTCTTATCCAGGAGTAACCCCTGAGCGTAAACAGGTGTGGCCCGAAAAAAACAAACAAAAAATTTATGCAAGATTAAAAAATTCTCATTACTGTTTGGGGCTGGCGAGGTGGCGCTAGAGGTAAGGTATCTGCCTTGCAAGCGCTAGCCAAGGAAGGACCGTGGTTTGATCCCCCGGCGTCCCATATGGTTCCCCCAAGCCAGGGGCAATTTCTGAGCTCGTAGCCAGGAGTAACCCCTGAGCATCAGACGGGTGTGGCCCGAAAAAACAAAACAAAACAAAACAAAAAAACAATAGCAGTAACAGTAAAATACAAATAGCAGGTGTAGCAATAATAGAATGGCAGCAAAATAGTGACAGCAACTGTAATAGTAGTAGCAATGATAATATCAGCAACAATAGTAACAGAACAGTACTAGAAGCAGTAAAGTACAGTAACAGCAATAGCAATAGTAATAGTAATGGAAAAACTAAAGATCCAAAGCCAGATACCAATGTAAGTGTGAGTCATACCCTACCCATCTGACTACAGTGCCTGATCAATTTGCCTCCACACTTCTGCTCCTTGGCTTTTCTACAGGTTAACGTTTAACTGCCCTATCTCCTTAGACTTCTTGGAAACCCTGCCTCATGCCCAGTCCGTCCTGTACTGGGCTCACAGGGCAAGGAGGAAAAGGCCAATAAGTTGCTATTGCACTGCTCCTGGGCCACCCATCACCATGCACTTTTTCTCGTGTGTGCTGTGTTGGGATCAGACCCAAAGTCTCACTCACTCAATGCAGGTGCTCTGTGACTGAGGCATATTCCTGGCTCCTAAGCCTCCCATATCCAACAACCTTTTTGGAAGGCTAGTCTCCTTCCTTACCTTGACATTTGTCAGTACTCTACCTCTTTAGAATATAGCCTGCCATCTCTGTGACTCATCTCTTCTCACAGATCTGCTTGCTCCTATTGGAATCCACATGAAAATGTGTTCCTTGGGCGCACCATCTACAGACCACACACAGCAGGAACACAGAATGGGAAGAACCCTGCACTCAGAATTTTTCTTTGATTTTGTGACAAATGATACAAGTTAGTGACAAAACATTTTATTAGAAAGGGAGCACAGGGGTTAAGGCATTTTTCCTTTGTGTGCAGCTGACCATGATTCATTCCCCAGCACCGAGAGTGATTCCTGAGCAGAGCCCCCAACTCTAAAAGCATCATCATCAGAGGTTATTTTATCTGACAGCCCATAGGCATTAATAAATAATAATTTAAATAATTTTCATAAATCTTTTATGAAACATTTTTATTTAATTTTCAAAATGAATAATTTTCATAAATTCCAAAATAATTTTCATAAAGTTTAAATCATAGCATCTACCTTCCTTCTAGGGTGCCTACAAAGAATCATTCCCTTGCCTTTGCAGCTTCTAGAAACAGCCTACATTCTGCATTCCTTGGCTTGTGGTTCTCCATCTTCAAAAACCTCTGGAGTAGCATCTTCTCACCTCAGACTCTCCTTTATCTTTTTCCCACATATACTGACCCTTGCAATTCTGTCGGGGTCATGCAAGATTATTCAGGAAAGTCTTTCCACTGCAAAGCTTTTAGTCCCATTTGAAAGTAACCTCAATCTGTCTGGTAACACAATCATTGGCTATGGGGATCAAGACTCTCGGACATTTCTAGGAAGCCACACTCTACTTTCTAGAAACTCTTTGAAGATGCTTATACTTGAGGGATGTTAGACTTCAAAGAGAACCTGCCACTCCTCCCTAATCCTCTTCTTCCCTGCCTGACTGATACACTCTTCCTTTCCTTGCTTACAAGAAGACCAGGAAATTGCATTTTGGACAATGGGGTAAAAGCAAAAGGGCTGGATACCCTGCAATCCTGAGCAGGCCACAACTCCTCTCTTTCAGGTACCTCATGTCTTCCACCCTAATATGAGTGAAGTCTGAGGGAAATGGAACCGCAGTGGTGTCCTGAGACTGCTGCCTCATGCTATAATTTGAAAGAAGACACTGAAATTTTTTTTTTTTTTTTTTGGTTTTTGGGCCACACCCGGTAATGCACAGGGGTTACTCCTGGCTATGTGCTCAGAAGTTGCTCCTGGCTTGGGGGACCATATGGGATGCCGGGGGATCGAACCGCGGTCCGTCCAAGGCTAGCGCAGGCAAGGCAGGCACCTTACCTTTAGCGCCACCGCCCGGACCCGACACTGAAATTTGAGGACTGCTCAATACAGGGATTAACCTACACTGCCAAGTTATAATGACAGAAATGTATTTTGAAAGCATGCATGGAAATGCATTTTACAAAATTTTATGGTGTCCCATTTTTTGACACATGTTATTGTAAGTTGACCTATGGCACAAACTCTACATGAAAAAGGTAAATTGATGAACACAAAATGAAATTCAACAGCAGGCAGCCTCCTGCAACTGACTTATTTCTGAGTCCTATATTGACAGACTACACAACATTGAGGAATCCTGATCAACATACAAAATGAACCACATATGATAACAGTAGGGCTTAATCTTCTGTCATCTCCAGAACCCTTTCTATCCACAAAGGCCAGCAGAAACTCTGAAGTGCTTGATACTGAGGTCAGCCTGAGTTAGTGTTTTGAAAAGCTTCCACATGGATTTATTTATGCTCTGTTTACTTTCAAAAGGATCAAAGACAACCTGCAGGTTAACTGAAACCAAAACCAGACAAACAAGTACAGCAAGATATCAGCCCAGTGGTCAAGCAGCTGGAATCAGGAATTTCATAGGCTGATAAGCAAGGAAAGTAAACATATGTATACATACACACGTACATCTGAACACATGTGTATGTGATATGTTCACACATGTGTCTGTATGTATAGGTGCATCTATATATGTGTACATGTGTGTTGATGGGAACAGGGGAAGGGGTAAACTGAATCACCCTGTGGTCATGGAAACATGTGATCTATATTCCAAAATACTACTTCTGGGAAAAATAACCAAAGACCCATGTCTGGAGGACCATATATCTGGTTAAAGTAAGAGTTCCAGCAATTATCCTGTAAATGAAAACTTGGACTCCAGGGAAGGAGTACATTCACATTGCAGAAGAGGTTGAGGGAGAACCCAGCCCAAGAACTTATTTAGAGACCCTCTCTGCCCCTGAGATACACTCGAGATTGGTACACTCTAGCTCTATCATCAGTGCCAGAATCCAGCCCTGGGTGAATGGACCTGAAGATTAAAAAATAAGACAGATATAATAGAGAAAAGCATGTGGTCAGGGGTTTTACAGCCTCATGGATTGAGAGCCCTGACTGTCCTCCATGTAGGATATTTAGTGTTCAGGAATAATCAACATAGGAAGAAGGGCAGATAACAGACAAAATTCCAGGGCCAGAGCAATAGCACAGTGGTAGAGTGTTTGCCTTGTATACAGCCAACAGAGGACGAATTCCGATTCGATTCCAGGCATCCCATATGGTGCCCTGAGCCTGCCAGGGGTGATCTGAGTGCAGAACCAGGAGTAACCCCTGAGTGCCGCCGGATATGACCCGAAAAACAAAAACAAACAGACAAATTTCTATCTAATGCTAACCAAGCAAGAGGGTAAGGTTACACTTCATAAAGGAATGTGTGAGGCTACTGGTAGGAATGCCGTCTAGTCCAACCTTTATGGAAAGCGATACGGAGATTCCTCCACAAACTTGAAATTGAACTCCCATACGATTCCGCTGTACCACTCCTAGGAATATACTCGAGGAACACAAAAATACAATACAAAAATCCCTTCCTCACCCTTATCCACTGCTGGTGGGAATGCCATCTAGTTCAACCTTTATGGAAAGCAATATGGAGATTCCTCCAAAAACTGGAAATCGAGCTCCCATACGATCCAGCTATACCACTCCTACGAATATACCCTAAGAACACAAAAATACAATACAAAAATCCCTTCCTTACACCTATATTCATTGCAGCACTATTTACCATAGCAAGACTCTGGAAACAACCAAGATGCCCTTCAACAGACGAATGGCTAAAGAAACTGTGGTACATATACACAATGAAATATTATGCAGCTGTCAGGAGGGATGAAGTCATGAAATTTTCCTATACATGGATGTACACAGAATCTATTATGCTGAGTGAAATAAGTCAGAGAGAGAGAAAAAAACGCAGAATGGTCTCACTCATCTATGGGTTTTAAGAAAAATGAAAGACATTCTTGCAATAATAAATTTCAGACACAAAAGAGAAAAGAGCTGGAAGTTCCAGCTCACCTCAGGAAGCTCACCACAAAGAGTGATGAGTTTAGTTAGAGAAATAACTACATTTTGAACTGTCCTAATATTGAGAATGTATGAGGGAAATGTAGAGCCTGTTTAGGGTACAGGCGGGGGTTGGGGGGGAGGAGGGAGATTTGGGACTTGGGTGATGGGAATGTTGCACTGGTGATGGGTGGTGTTCCTTTTATGACTGAAACCCAAACACAATCATGTATGTAATCAAGGTGTTTAAATAAAAAAAAAATCCCTTCCTCACACCTATATTCATTGCAGCGCTATTTACAATAGCCAGACTGGAAACAACCAAGATGCCCTTCAACAGACGAGTGGCTAAAGAAACTGTGGTACATATACACAATGGAATACTATGCAGCCATCAGGAGAGATAAAGTCATGAAATTTTCCTATACATGGATGTACATGGAATCTATTAAGTCAGAGGGAGAGAGAAAGATGCAGGATAGTTTTACTCATCTATGGGTTTTAAGAAAAAATGAAAGACATTTTTAGCAGTATCTCAGAGACAAGAAAGATGAGGGCTGGCAGGTGCAGCTCATGACATGAAGCTCACCACATAGTGATGAGTGCAGTTAGAGAATTAACTACACTGAGAACTATCATAACAATGTGAATGAATGAGGGAAGTAGAAAACCTGTCTCGAGGAGTACAAGTGTGGGTGGGGTGGGGAGGAGGGAGATCTGGGAAATTGGTGGTGGAATGTTGCACTGGTGAAGGGGGGTGTTCTTTACATGACTGTAATCATACAACTGCAATCATGTTTGTAATCACGGTGTTTAAATAAAGATTATTTTAAAAAAAGGAATGTGTGAGGAAAGAAGATAAAAGAGTAAATACAAGATCCCCCCTACACACACACACACACACACACACACACACACACACACACACACACACACACACACACACACACAGTGTTCCCATCCGGTGCCTACAGTTCAGGTTATTTAGAAATCAAGAGCCCATATCACCTTTTTTGACCCCTTTTCAGTTTATCAACTCTCTAGCTAAACTTATTTATTTATTGTTTTTGGGCCACACCCTGTGACACTCAGGGCTATGCACTCAGAAATTCCTCCTGGTTTGGGAGACCAGATGAGACACCAGGGATAGAACCCAGGTCCATCCTGGGTCAGCTGCGTGCAAGGAAAACGCCCTATTGCTGTGCTATCGCTCCAGCCCCTCTAGCTAAACTTGTTTATTTCTTGATGTCTTCATATCCAACATATCAGAGTTGTATGGAAGGTAATGAAGCCTTGAACAGCTCCTGTTCCCTCTGGCAATTGAGGTAGAAACTTCTGGAAGCCCAGCCATCAAGCAGGTAAGAGTGTGAGAAGTGGCCTCTGGATGCAGGCTACTGAATCCAAGAGGTAGGCACAGCCCTTCTCTGTTGGCCTTGACCATGCAGCATGCAACGGGAAACACCCTTAGTCAACCACTGAGCACTGGACTCTGCACACACAGCTGGGTTTGAACCACTGGCTCTGAGGAAGATGCTTTTCATCCCTGGTTTGAACGTAGTGGAATGGAGTCTTAGCAAGATTAGAATAAGTCAACTCAGACCAATCTAGTGCTCCAGGAACAGCTGGCCTGGTAACCCCACACCTCAGAGTTCAGCCGGGAGTTCGAACACCTGCCAAGAGAGCTGCTGCCTTGCCCTGGAACGTCACACTTGGACCCCTTCCTACCTGTCCCAGCTCAAGCCTGCAGAGGGGCATGATAGTTCTAGGAGCCATGCTGATAGCCAGATAGCTGACCAGGGAGTGAAACTGCCTGACTCTCCAGCCAGAGCAATAAGGCTTGGTTGGGAACAAGGCGTGCACTGCAGCTGCTCCAGCGGCACCGAACAGCGGGTACAATGTGCTCCCTTCTTCACGGCCTTGCAGGCCTCAGATTTCACTGTGACACTCTCCTTCGGGAACAGTGCGAAGCCCTTGGAACACTCTGAACCTAGCCTGCTCATTGTTTACACCGCGGTGGTCTCTGCCAGCCGCCTGCGGTGAGTCACTGCGTCACTGTCAGACTCAGAAGCCGGAGACTGACGCCCCAAAAAGTGTGCGCCCGAACTGGATTCAGAAACCATGAAAGATATGGAGGAGAGGGGGATGAGGAAGCTCCCTGGTTCCCACACATGTCTATAACACATCCCAGTTATCCCAAGGAATGTCCTAAGGACACCTCTGTTCCCAGAAAAGGCCACTTTCTTCTCCAATGGCTGATACACAGTTCTATGGGTCCTGAGCAACCAGCCTCACATGTGCTTGTCAGCCTGGTACATTTGTGGCCAGGTGGGATATAAAACATCTCTTGTTTCTAAGTGACAAGGACAGCTGGATCCTAGCATCCCCAGGAGTTCCATGGATAATGAAGCTTAATCTAACTCCCTCTCCCCTCAGTTTTCCTTTCTCAAGTATGTGGGCCCGTAGTTATTCTGGGAATGGAGTTAACATGCAAAGGTTTGAGATTAAAAAAAAAAACATGACGTGGTGCATTTGGTTAGATGAGAAATAAATGGGAATATGTATTTTTCTATAAAACTTTAATTTTAGAACTTTATTAATTTAGAAATATTTTGGAAAAAAGAGGCATGTATGTATAACTGATTTTTGTGAGCCCCTTTACTTTATGGCTGGTTATTGCATTTCCTCATATTCTGCCCAGAGAAGTAGGTGGTGGAACTGGTCTGTTTTTTTGTTTGTTTGTTTGTTTGTTTTTGTTTGTTTCTTCGTAGCTGATGGTTTTGGGGTTTGGTCTACTCTTTTATTTTTCTTAATTCATTTTGTACTTATTTTTGTTACTCCCGTATTGGTTTTTATTTTGTTTTTATCTTGTCTTGTTTTATTCTCTTTTGTTACTTTTTTTCTTTTTTTTTTCTTCATTCCCCTTTCTTCTTCCAATGGGATATTTACAGCATCTAGATGGACTCTTCCCATATCCCTTCTTATATCTCCAATAGTGCCACATACTGGAATCTCCTTGATCAGCATCATAATTGGAGGGAGAAAAAAATGGATGGTATCAAGACCAGATAGTCTTTTTGGTGGAAATGAAAAATGATCAGACCAAATATCCATTTGGTGGAAATGAAAAATGATCAGACTTGGGCCAGTGAGATAGCATGGAAGTAAGGCGTTTGCCTTCCGTGCAGAAGGGCAGTGGTTTGAATTCCAGCATCCCATATGGTCCTCCATGCCTGTCATGGGCGATTTCTGAGCATAGAGCCAGGAGTAACCCCTGAGTGATGCTGGGTGTGACCAAAAAGCCAAAAGAAAGAGAGAGAGAGAGAGAGAGAGAGAGAGAGAGAGAGAGAGAGAGAGAGAGAGAGAGAGAGCAGAGAGAGGGGAGAAAGAGAAATGATCAAACTTGAACACAAAATTCAAAGTCAACAATAACAGAAATGATACCCAATCTACATCAAACTGTACGTGGAGGGAACAGTTACACTAACATTACAGGGGGTAAAAGAGGGGGAAGAGGGATGCATGCTGGGAACAGGAGTAGAGGGAAGACAACAATTGGTGGTGGGAATGCCCTTCATTCATTACTACTATATGCCTTACATATTACTGTGAAAGATTTGTAATTCACTTTGCCCACAATAAAAAGAAATTAAAACTCTGTTTTATAAAAAAAAGAAATAAAGAAAAGAAAAAGAAAAAAAGAATACTAGGAAGGAACCAGCTTAAGGCTTGGCTACTGTAGGGTCCAGAACACATAGTAATGAGAGATGAATGGATGGATAAATGGATAGATGGATGGATGACAGATGGACAGGCAGACCAATGAACTAATGAGTTCATGAAAGAAGAAAGTGGTCTATCTCCTAAGTGTTCCTTGTTTTCCTCCCCTTCCCTGTCTCCTGAAAAGTGATACCCAGAGATCTTAGGTACACCACCCACACATTTACCTCGCCAGGTCTACCATTATTAGGAAGGTTCTTGTCACAGGCCAGAGTTAAGTGGCTATATAGGCCATGCCCTCCAGTGGCTCCATCCCTTCCATACTTTCATGTGGTCCCCTCAACAAACAGACAAAATCTTTGAGCCTGAGGCTAGAGAGACAGTACAGGAGTTAAGGTGTTAGCCTTGTATGCAGCTGACCCCAATCTGATCCCCAGAACTGCATGGTCATTCCTGAGCACAGATCCAAGAATAGCCCATAAGTGTGCTTAGGTGTGACACCCAAACAGAAAATAGATCCTGAGATGTCTGAATATTTGTTGTGAGTGAGAGATCTCAGTGCCTGATGCACTGAGGTACTCAGACAGGCTCACCTAAAAGTCAGAGCGCCTGGGATAAAGGGACTAGACAGGACTGACCTTGGAAAGACAGCTCAAAAAGGTGGGGATTCATCTTATAAAGCTGGAAGTTGGCCACTACTTTCAAATATCTGGGGAATTTTTTTTGTTTTTAAATCTTTATTAAAACACCTTGATTACAAATATGATTGTAGTTGGGTTTCAGTCACGTGAAGAACACCCCCCTTCACCAGTGCTCTGGGAGTTTCTTGATGGAGGTGGTGGGAGTGTTTAATAGTCTTACAAGTAAGAACAGAGGAGGCCTCCGTGTGAGGTCAGTCAGCCAGACTAAAGCCACCATAGTAAAGGTTGATGTGAGGGCTGAGCTCCCTGCCCCAGAAATAGCCTAATGGCTTTTCATTCATTTTCTCCATCAACATCTAGGTATTGATATTCAGCAGTGATCTGAGCATTAAGCAGACAAGGTTCCTTGCATTAAAATAAGTAAGACAGACCACACAAAAAAGGAATCTATATTTAGTAGAGTGAAGGTGATACAAAAAATATCAAATAAGTTCGCAGCAAGGTGTGCTGGATGTTTTTGTTGGTGCATGGTCAGGTCAAGCAGAGGGATAGCATGCAAGCAAAAAGGCGCTATGGCACCAGGTGGGGAGAGGAGGGAGGGAGTGACCTTGACCATAGTTTCTGCCCCTTTTCTCACCAGTAACTACTGACTGACCTCTCCCTGGAAGGTGGATATGACTGTGAGAACATAGAACCCAGAACCCAGGATACCTGGCTGGGAGGGTCAGGTCTCAGACACAGTGGGATGGTAGCTCCCCCAATCTCCCACCTGTCACCCCCTATGTTCTGCCTGTCCCCTGGGCCTGATTGCATAACTGCTTAGCCTGTATTTATAGCTCAGCGTTGCACGTAGCTTGTAAATCTTCTCTCACATCATGAAATGCCAGTAATTTCACAGCCAGCGATTCCTGTACTCATAAAGTCCCCACACCAGCATAATTTCATCTAAAGGTGCTCTCCCTGTGGATGGATCAATGTCAGGGTCACTCTGAAGACAAACTCAGGGACAAGCAACCTTTGCCTCCGATTCCAACCTAGGATCCTCTGGGCTTGCAGAAGAAGAGGTAGTGGTGGTTTGGGGGTGGGGTGGGGGCTCTGCCTACAAAGGAACCCTTTCTCTGATGAGCAAAGACACAAAAATGGTGACCATTCACTGGAAACCAGGGTCACATTTGTGTTTAAGACTTATATTTACCATGACTTACAGGCAGGAAGCAGGTTTATCCTGGTAAATCGAATGTCAGTTGAAAATATCCCCAGTCAAATAAGCATTTAGGACACCTAATGTTTAGCTTTGCCTATCTGAAATGTAGTCAGTACATAGTAAAATCATCTAATCACAATTGTGAAGATCTCCTAAAGTGCTGCCTTGAACACAGCATGAAAAGGCTGAAGCTTTTCCCGCTGAACTGGGACCTACTATCACTCTTTGCATGGAAAAGGCTGCCACCAAATCTTGCTCCCCCAGAAAAAGAACAAACTTTGTGTTGACTGAGAAAGTGGTGGAATTGTTCAGTTGAACCATATAAGTCAGGGTGTCTGTCTTTAAGGAAGAGAACATCCGGGTAATATAGATGCACGTATTATGTGACAGACTGTCCTCTGGTCTCCCGGGCCACATCTTTGTATTCCAGAGGTTATTTGATTTATATCAATAGACATACAGAACACCAGCAATCAAGTGTGAGATTCTTGGATATTGTAATACCAACAGCAAAGGGAAGAGGAGAGAAAGTAAACAAATCAACCATTTTTTTAAGAGCAGAGAAAAAAATCCCACTAAAAATAAAAATGGAAGGGGGAATGTATAACAGAGAGATAGAACAGTGGATTATTTAGGAGTTGTCCTACACATAGAACCCTTGTTCGATCCCTGATCATCACCAGGTGTTCTCCCTGTGCCTTGGTAGAAAGAAGCCTTTGTTGTTGTTGTTTTTTTCTGTTTGTGACTCTGGTAAAGATTTGCCCTCTAACTCAATAGGATATATACTGTATTTTCTGGCATATAAGATGACCCCCTAATTTTCCTGTTAAAATATAGGGTTTGGGCTATATTCACCATATAAGACTCCTTCTCTTTTAATGCACACCAAATGGAAATTATAAAATGTAAGAGAAAAAGAGTAGAACCCTCAAAGGTTAACAGTATATGTTTAATAAAGCTAGACTTTGGAGTGCCAACAATCATTTTACATTTGCCATTTGTAGTGAGTGACTGTAAGTTTTTAATTGTGATCTACATTGAGAGCAGGGAGAGGGGGCTCCTCCAAGAGCAGCTGGCTGGGTACAGTGCTTAATAGGACAGCTAGAGGGAGACAGAGAGCCTCCTCTGTGTCCCATAAAAGCTGAACAGAGGACTGAGCACTGGAAAGCCCCATACACAAGGCTGGATGAGATGCAGAGCCCGGTAACTCAGCTCCTCTGTGTGCCCTGAAAGATGAATCAGGATAAGCCAAGGACTGAGTGATGACGCCTGGCACCTGGATGGGATGCAGCAGTAAGAGGAGGGCGGATCACTCGTCCCTGAAGCTGGAGTAAGTTTTAGCATGCCTTATACCGGCATATATGATAATCCCCGACTTTTTCTTTTTCTTTTTTTTTCTTTTGTTTTTTGGGTCACACCTGGCAGCGCTCAGGGGGTTACTCCTGGCTCTATGCTCAGAAACCGCTCCTGGCAGGCACAGAGGACCATATGGGATGCCAGGATTTGAACCAATGACCTTCTGCATGAAAGGCAAACACCTTACCTCCATGCTATCTCTCCAGCCCATGACCCCCGACTTTTAAGAAGTTTTTCATGGGTTAAAACGTCGTCTTATACACCAGAAAATACCAGAAAATTATGGTGGCAGTCTTGAAAGTGTTTCAAAGTAACACACCTTCTGGTAATCATACATGTGAATCTCCACCCTGGCTGGGTGGGATCTGCTGTTTCACTTTCAGGAAAAGAACCTTAGCTGATGTGAGGTCTGTGGCTTCACCTCTCCATTGCTCTTGCTCTCAGGGAAACCACCTCTGAGGGATGAGTTGTTCTATGGGGAAGTCCCAAGTGGTGGGAAGCTAATGTCTCCAGCCAGCATTCTGCTAAACACTGAGATTAGCCTTATGCTGGCAAAGTGAACCGAAACAAACCCACGAACGATGACTTGCATTACTGTTGCCTTCACTGCAACCGTGAAATGGGCTTGAGACAAAGCACCCATAGAAGTCCATGGATGATACCTAAATTTAAAGAATAATCTTCAAATCACATTTAAATGTTTTTCTTCTAAAGAAGGGCCAGGGATACAGCTTAGTCACTGAACACTTACTTATTCTGTGAGTCCTTGGGTTTGATCCTTGGCACTGTACATACAGAGGTTTCTAGAGAAAAGTAGGAGAAAATCTTTGTGACTTTATGTTAGCAAATTTTTCCTAAACAAGTAAACTAAAAAAGGTGATTTATCTCAAATGGCCACTTTTTCTAAGATCCTGTACCTAGTTAAGCAGCAGCTGAGCTGAGGTCACAAGTTGGATCCCTAGGGCAGCCCATAAGGGTTGAGACTGATTATAGAAACTCTGCTTCTCTATGTCACTGGGCACCATAACAGAGTGTGTGACCTTTGGCATACAGCCAGTTATATGTGAGCATTTTAGACAAAGTGTATACCCCCAGTAACAATCACAATCAAAACCATGTACAAGCTCTGTGGCAAGAAATGCATCCCCCCGTGAGAAAGTATGCAAACAACACAACTAACATATATGTTAGTTAACATATATGTTAGTGCTCAGTGAGCACTCTGACAGAAGAGATGAGCACCATATCCAGATCTCAATCCTCAATTCCACAACAACAGCAACAAAGGGAAGAGATGAAATAAAGTAAATAAATAAAGGCTATTGACTCCTGGATCCCAGACATAGAAATGATAGAGTTCTCCACAATAGCTCCAGGAACCAAGTTCTCTCCAGGGCATTCATAATGCTGCTCTGACGCCAATATTCGCCAGTTCTAACTTGATAACCTGACAACGAGGAAATGGGAACAACTAGATCTAAGAGCAAGTGATCCTTCCTCACCAGCCAACAATAAGACAAAATCAGAAGACATGTCACCCTTTGATCTGAGCAAAAACCAAGATTGCTATATACAGATGATTCGTTGTTACAACCAGGACTAGACAGTATGCATCCTGGGACCAACAACAACAACAACAACAACAACAAATTTCTAACCTAGCTTTTGGTCTACAATCTGTTCAACAACAAGATCTCCAATTCCAGAGGTCTGACTGAGACAACCGCAAGTGAACGGGTCTTCCAGAAACATAACAAAAGACTCTGTCCCAGGCTCCATCCTAGGAGCAACATAATGACCAAGAACACCAACTACAGAAGATGAATTAAAACGACACTGAAGAAGCAGAACTGCTAGAACCACAAAGAAAGCGTTCATCATTAGCTCCATTCTTTGAGCTGCACAGTCACTAAGATCTCTAGATACAGAGGACTGATTTTACCATCTATGACGAAGCAGAAGTCTTCCATTCACCACAAAAGCACCAAGGGGAGAGTATATGATCATGCAAGGATTCTAGAGTTAATCCCATGACAGTATACTTCAGGGATGGAGAAACCCTGTATCTCCTAGGCCAAGGGAATTCCCTCTATAATATCCCCAATAGTTACTGTGCCTATGCAGGGGGGAAAAAAAAGCACAAAATAATCATTTTTCCACATGTATATTTATTTATTGATTGATTGATTGGTTTTTTTTTATGTCCTTATTTTGGTGTAGCTATTGAAGTTGATGTCTCCTTTTATATTTTATATTATTTTATCTTATCTTTCTCTTTCTTTTTACACTCCGGCATGATTTGAATTCAGAACCAAGACTATTGTGTGGTGATTTTCTTTATTGCTGTAGGGCTCACTGGATATTTAATTTGACATTTATTTTTGTATTGCTATGTTGTTTCAATTACCTTTTTCAAGTCCTCTCTCAAACTGAGGCTGATAGCCACTAGAAGGACTCCACCCATTTTCAGCATATTTTTATTTTATTTTTATTTTTTTTCTTAATCTTTACCCCATTCTATTGCTTTTCTTTCCCTCAAACAAAACTTCATAACTTGATTTATCTAGCTTAGCCTCTCAAATAGAGGGAGAAACAAGGGAGGGCACCAGGACCAAACAGATGTATGATCACTGATAGTAAGCTAGACAAAGAGGGGACCACCTACTCTAGCAGCTTGGGGGGGTGATGGTGGGGGATATGGGTTGCAGAAAGGGAACGGGGAAGGGGGGAGGACAAATTTGGTGGTGGGTATTCCCCTGATTCAATGTTAATATGTACCTAAAATACTAATGTGAAAGATATGTAAGCCACTATGATCAAAATAAAAATTAGAAAAAATAAATAAAGGCTAAATAGTAATAGCAGGTAGATAGTACAGTTGGGAGGGCTTTTGCCTGATAAGTGGTCTACCCATGTTCCATCTCTGGCACTCCATATGGCCCATATGGTCCTGTGAACTTCACTAGGTATAATTGCTGAATACAGAGCATAAAGTATCCCAGATTACTGCCAGGCATGACTCCAGACCCAAAAGAGAAAACCATACAATAAAATTAATTTATCAAAAATAAACATTTAGGTGCCTGGAGTTCTGCCCTCCCTAGGGAGAAATTGTGGAATCTACATGAATCTGCCATGTTTTATGTGGTAGAATAGATTTTCTTCTCTAGGCTGGAAGCATGCTCAAGGGAGACCACTCTGGGGCAGACAAATGACTGGTGGGGCACTCAGAATTGCAGATTAGAACAGAAATCAAGCAGCCAGCAAAACTTCAGGAATAAGAAATCACCTAGCTGCTAATCAGGACTTCTCAATATAGGAATTCAGGCAGTTTTACAGGAAGTCTATCTTCCCAACTCTCCCCAAAGTTGAATAAACTTGGTGTGCTGCTACCAATGGCCACATACAAGTTGAGTTCATTGATTAGGAACATCCAGGTCTTTCAAAGCTGATGAAAAACATCCATGGTTGCCAAAAATCAGTGGAGTCCCAGGCACTCACCTAATCTTGCATAATGGGATCACTGGACTGGTGCTTAGGACTGCCTGTACCTTTCTTCTTAGTTCCTACATAGTACCCAAAACAATGAAACAATTCAGCCACATCAGAGAATAGTGACAAAAGTCTAGGAAGAGAGGCCAGCGTGGTAGCACAGCAGGTAAGGTACTTGCTTGGAACACAGCCAATGTGAGTTTGATCCCCAGCATCCCATATGGTTTCCTGAGCCTACTAGGAGTAATTTCTGAATTCAGAAGCCAAGAGTAACCTCTAATGCCATTGGGTGTGGCAAAAAAAAATAGTCCTAGAAGATCCTCTAGTTCTTTGAGACTTTTTAAGACTGACTAAAATTGAGCAACGGACTATTTTTTTATGATAAATAATCTGAAAATAAATCACTTGAGCAGAGATTCAATAATCCTGAAGAGTATGATGGGAAAAATAAAAGAATTCATTTAGGTAGAAATGAAGGTGCTAAAGAATACAGTAGCAAGTCTTAGCAACAGAATGGATGAAGCTGAAGATCAACTAAATAAATTCAAAAATAAGTCATACAATTCCATCAATCCATCAACAAAGAAGAGACAAGGGGGTCCAGAGAGAAAGTTCAGTGGATAAAGTGCTTGCCTTTCATACAGCTGGTCCATATTTAATCCCCAGCACCACATATGAATACAGCACCATTCCTGAATACTGCCAGGAGTGACCCTTGAGCATAGAAGAACTAGAAGTAAGCCCTACTATATTCCCAAAACCAAAAACAATCCCCCCAAAAGCAATAGAAAATACAAGAATATGGAGAGCTTAAATAAAGAGTTTATATAAGCAGGTAATATCTCAGAATCATAAGCATTCCAGAAGAACCTTAAGAAAAGAGGGGAAAGAGCTTGAAGAGGTTAATAGCTGATAACTTCCTCAGTTTAAAAAAGGGAGAGAAGTGCATGCACTGATTCAGGAGGATCAAAAAATGATAGTCAAAATCTCAACTTTCAACAACATTTTAATTTAATTAGTTTTTTTCAATACATAAAAATGTCAGTATTAGAAAACCCAAACAGAACAACACCAAGACACACTGTAATCAAAATAATGAGTATGAGAGACAGAAACAAACTCTTTTTTCTTCTTTATTTGAATATCTTGATTACATAAATGATTGTGATTAGGTTTCAGTCATGTAAAGAACACCCCCCTTCACCAGTGCAACATTCCCGCCACCAATGTCCCAAATCTCCCTCCATCCCACCCCACCCCCACCTGCACTCCAGACAG
This sequence comes from Suncus etruscus, assembly GCF_024139225.1. NCBI lineage: Eukaryota > Metazoa > Chordata > Mammalia > Eulipotyphla > Soricidae > Suncus > Suncus etruscus. Next base: position 61,921,349 of record NC_064856.1, on the reverse strand, counting down.
GCTTTCCCTCATTCATTCACTTGATTATGGTAGTTCTCTGTGTAGTTATTTCGATAGCTGTACTCACCACTCTTTGTGGTGAGCTTCATGGAGTGAGCTGGTGTTCCAGCCCTCCTCTCATTGTCTCTGAGGATTGTTACAAAAACCCATAGATGAGTGAGACTATTCTGCGTCTCTCTCTCCTTCTGACTTATTTCACTCAGCATGATAGATTCCATGTACATCCATGTATAGGAAAATTTCATGACTTCATCTCTCCTGATGGCTGCCTAATATTCCATTGTGTATATGTACCACAGTTTCTTTAGCCATTCGTCTGTTGAAGGGGCATCTTGGTTGTTTCCAGAGCCTGGCTATTGTGAATAGTGAGAAATAAACTCTTTAAAGCAGCAAGAGAGAAGCAAGGTATCATATTCAAGGCAGGGGGCACAGGGCTTATGTTTTGCATCATATTTATCAAATTCAACTCTACAAGCAAAAAGAAAGTGAAATAACCTATTTAAATTAATAAAGAAAAGAACCACCAACTAAAAAATTTCTCTACCCTGCAAGGTTATCTCTGAGACTTGAGGGAAGCATTCTCAGGCCAAAAACTATGGGCATTCGTCACCTCTAATCTAGTTCTGCCTAGGGATAATGAATAGACGCATATAAAATATTAAATGACAAAAGTTACCAAAATTCTCACAGATAAGTAGCAACAAATTTCCTCATATATATAACTTGTTAATGTAGGTGAACTAAATTCTCCCATTAAAGGCACAGAGTGTTTGGATGGGTCAGTAAACAAAATCCTACCTTATGCTTATATGAGACATACTTGAACTGTCAAAATAAATAAATAGACAAATAAATATATAAATTTTAGGTTTAAAATTTGGAAAACAGTCATGCAGGCTAATGGTGACTAAAACAAGAAGAGATAGCCATACTTAATCTACCAGACCAAATAGCACTCAAGCTAAAGAAGATAATAAGAGATAGGGATGGTTTGTCCATACTGAATAAGGGATTAATAGATCAAAAGAACCTAATTTTCATATATATATATATATATATATATATATATATATATATATATATATACACCCTGGGGCTGTAGAGATGTTATAGTGTGTAAGGTAATTTCTTCGACGTGGCTGATCCAGGTTCTACCTCTAATATTCCAATAACAGCTCCTGAGCACTTGCCAGGTGTGGCTCAAAAACTAATATATATGTATACATACATATATGTATATATACATTCAACGGAAGGGCATAAGTAACTACTCATAGACTTAAGGAGATACACTGATGCCACACAACAGTAATGGGAGTCTATGGCACACTTTCTCATCATTGGACAGGTCAACTGATCCAAACATCAATAAAAAAATAAGAGCCTTAAGTGAGAAATTAGAATAACTAGAAATAATAGACATGCTCAGGTCCTCCATACACAAAAGTACATTCTTTTCAATACACACAAAACATTTTCTAATGTATATCACATGCAGGAATATAATCTGAATGCCCATAAAGTCACAGAAATATAATTTATATTGAATATATTTTTGTTTTCAGATCACAGTACCATGAAGGTAGAAATTAACTATAAAAGAAAAAAAGAACTCTAGGGCCAGAGAGATAGCACAGCAAGTAGGGCATTTGCCTTGCACACAGCCAATCTGGGTTTGATCCCCATCATCCCAAATGGTCTCTCAAGTCTGAGTTGCAGAGCCAGGAGTAATCTCTGAGCACCTCCACGTGTGTCCCTAAAACCAAAAAAGGGAGGGAGGAGAAGTGTATATAAAGCTCTAATATTTGGAAACTGAACAACATACTGTCTTTGAAATGAAAGAGAATTAAGACCCAAACAGTATCCGAACCTAGGGAATATAACAAGTACAATAGTAAGAATAAATTTTATGGGGGCCGGAGAGATAGCATGGAGGTAAGGCGTTTGCCTTTCATGCAGAAGGTCATCGGTTCGAATCCCGGCGTCCCATATGGTCCCCCGTGCCTGCCAGGAGCAATTTCTGAGCATGGAGCCAGGAGTAACCCCTGAGCACTGCCGGGTGTGACCCAAAAACCATAAATAAAATAAATGTCTTTAAAAAAAAAAAAAAAAAAAAAAAGAATAAATTTTATGCTGTAAGCCTGATGTAGAAATATAGGCTTTGCATCAGGAAAGAAGAAAAGTAGGGTAGGGTAAGGTAGGGAAGGGAAGGGAAGGGAAGGGAAGTGAAAGGGGGAAGGAAAGGGGATAGAGAAGGGAAAGGGGGAAGGGAAGGGAAGGGAAAGGGGAAGGGAAAGAGGAAGGGAAGGGAAGGGGAAAAGGAGGGGAGGGGAGGGAAGGAAAGGGAAGGGAGGGGAAGGGAGGGAAGGAAAGGGAAGGGAGGGGAATGGAGGGAAAGGGAAGGAAAGGAGAAAAAGGGGAAGGAAAGGGGAAAGAAAAAGAAAGGGAAGGGAAGGGGAAGGGAAAGGAGAAGAGAGGGAGAGGGAGGAGAGGAGAGGAAAGAGAAGGAGAGGGAGAGAGAGGAGAGAGGGACAGGGAGAGAGGAAGAGAGAGGAAGAGATGCGAGAGGGAGAGGAGAGAGGGAAAGGAGAGAGAGGGAGAGAGAAAGGGAGAGGGGGAGAGAGGGAGAGGAGAGAGAGGGAGAGGAGAGAAAGGGAGAGGAGAGGGTAAAGGAAAGGAAGGAAGGAAGAAACAAAGAAGAAAGAAAGAAAAGAAAGAAAGAAAGAAAGAAAGAAAGAAAGAAAAGAAAGAAAAGAAAGAAAGAAAGAAAGAAAGAAAGAAAGAAAGAAAGAAAGAAAGAAAGAAAGAAAGAAAGAAAGAAAGAAAGAAAGAAAGAAAGAAAGAAAGAAGGAAGGAAGGAAGGAAGGAAGGAAGGAAGGAAGAAAGGAAGAAAGGAAGAAAGGAAGAAAGAAAGAAGAAAGAAAGAAAGAAAGAAAGAAAGAAAGAAAGAAAGAAAGAAAGAAAGAAAGAAAGAAAGAAAGAAAGAAAGAAAGAAAGAAAGAAAGAAAGAAAGAAAGAAAGAAAGAAAGAAAGAAAGAAAGGAAGAAGAAGGAAGGAAGGAAGAAGAAAGAAAGAAAGAAAGAAAGAAAGAAAGAAAGAAAGAAAGAAAGAAAGAAAGAAAGAAAGAAAAGAAAGAAAAGAAGGAAGGAAGGAAGGAAGAAGAAAGAAAGAAAGAAAGAAAGAAAGAAAGAAAGAAAGAAAGAAAGAAAGAAAGAAAGAAAGAAAGAAAGAAAGAAAGAAAGAAAGAAAGAAAGAAAGAAAGAAAGAAAGAAAGAAGAAAGAAAGAAGTAAGAAAGAAAAAGAAGGGCTGGAGAGAGAGTGTGGAGATAGGGCGTTTGCCTTGCATGCTGAATGATGGTGGTTCGAATCCCAGCATCTCATATGATCCCCTGAGCCTGCCAGGAGTAACTCCTGAGTGCTGCTGGGTGTGACCCAAAAACAAACAAACAAACAAATAAACAAAAAAAAAAAGAAAAGAAAGAAATGAGAAAAAAAGAAAAGGACCAAGAGTGGGTAGGACACTTGCCTTGCTGGGACTGACCCTGTTTCAACACCCAGAACCCCATAAGATCCCCTGAGCCCTGCCAAGTGTGATCCTTGAGCATAGAGCCAAGGAGTTAACACTATGTGCTATCAGGTGTGACCCAAAATAAATAGAAAGGAACCAGGTAGGTAATTGGATAATCTGGGATTTGGAGGACTAAGGTTGCTTGAAACCTCATCAGGAAAAATAGACTCCTTGATGGCAGACAAGGAGCAGAGAACGAAAGAGTGAGGAGAGCTGCACAGGGGAAACTTGCCTATGCCCCCTACTCCCCCATTTATTGACTGTGCAGGCTTGAGGTGGGGGCACAAGACAGAATCACAGTTAAAAGGAGGATGAAGCACTGATCCCAGAAATTAGAAGAAGCTGGGTCTTTGCTCTCTGGGTGTATATGCCCTCCTGACCCCCAACACCTGCCACAAACACTTTCCTCAAGCCTGGGGACAGGGCCAAGGCACCCTCACTGGAAGTGAGAATAATTTCCTTCATTCAAGTTTGTGGGTCTTAAAACCCATTTCAAGTCATGGAAACTATGAAACATAGATTTCTAATCCAGCTCAGTTAATAGATTAAAATGTGTACCTGCTAAAGACATGAACCATTTTGTGCTACACGGTACCTTTGAGAAACCTATATTTACTTGCACTATTTTTTTTTTTTTTTTTTTTGGTTTTTGGGCCACACCCGGTAACGCGCAGGGGTTACTCCTGGCTATGCGCTCAGAAGTCGCTCCTGGCTTGGGGGACCATATGGGACGCCGGGGGATCGAACCGCGGTCCGTCTCCTAGGCTAGCGCAGGTAAGGCAGGCACCTTACCTCCAGCGCCACCGCCCGGCCCCTTACTTGCACTATTACACACACACACACACACACACACACACACACACACACACACATCTAAATCTATCCCCTTTTACAGACCACTTTAAGTTTAGTCATTATAAAGAGACCTTGTAAAGTAGTTTCAGAGGATTTCTAGGCAGACTGGTTAGGAAGCTGAAAGCAAGACTGCCAGGCTTTGTTGTGTGTTTCTGAGCAAATTATTAAACCTCTCTGGGACTCCATTTCTTTTTATGTAAAAGACCCTTAAGAGTAATCTATTAGGCAATGGGGTTGTTGTAAACCTGCCCCATACACGTGTTTGTAAGCATGAGCCTTTACATTGTTATTCTTGCTGTAGGTACACATATTTGGGGATTGCATGTGGTACTTGAGGTTTTATAAAAGCAAGTGGAAGATAGCTATTGATGTTCGTGATAATTGCACCATGACAAATAGAGGAAAAGTCAGTGGAAGACAGAAAAATTGATGCTCATGTTCTTTACACCATGACAAAGATAAGAAATCAAGCAGAAAATCATTCTTGAATGAACACCCTCTGATTGGTTTGCCACACATTGGTCCAATGTTAACACAATAAATCAGATTAAGGAAAAACACTTGAGGAACCAGAGCTATAGCACAGTGGAGAAGGTGTTTGCCTTGCACACAGCCAACCTGTCTTTAGTCCCCAGCACCCCACATGCTCTGCCCAAGCCCTGACAGAAGTGATCTCTGAGCGCACAACCAAGGTACCTGAATACCATAAAGTGTGGTCCAAAACATGAAAGGAAAAATAAAAAAACCACAATGGAATCTAGAATTGGGTCATCACAGATCATCCATGTGAGCACTTTACTTCTGTGTTGCCAATTACCATGCTCTCCTCTGCAGCATCACTAATCCCTGGATCAGCTCCTGCTGCAAGTGGAACAGGAAGGAAGTGCTGGGAAACTGACCCCCACTACCCCTACTTGGAGGCATATGAGCTCCCTTGCCCCCATTCAATGTGTCCCACTCACACATACCCATGCAGTTGCACCTTAGTTATGCTTGGTTCTAACTTGCTTAATAAATCCCCCTCTTGGGGCTGGAGAGGTGGCACTAGAGGTAAGGCATCTGCCTTGCAAGCGCTAGCCTAAGACAGACCACAGTTTGATCCTCCGGCATCCCATATGGTCCCCCAAGCCAGGGGTGATTTCTGAGTGCATAGCCAGGAGTAACCCCTGAGTGTCAAATGGGTGTGCCCCCCCCCCAAATAAATAAAATAAATCCCCCTCTTATTACATTCCTCTCCTTCCCTTTCCATGCACACCCTTCAGTTTTTCCTGCCAATAGTAGATCTTCATTCAAACTTGCCTCTACAGCATTTCTCTCTAAGAATTACAAATGAAGACACATGAAGATTGTGTCTAAAAGTCTGGGCATATTTAGTGATCCGATGATGTTTTTAATGGGGAGAAAATAGAAACATCCCTGGTCACTATAAAAGTTTTCATTAACTCCACCCTGTTGTACACTCTTGGTCCTGAATTATTTTCAATTGTTGTTAACCCAAACCCAAGTAAGGGTTCAAGTAAGATCCTCTGGGAAAAATGTACGCCCTCACTTTCTCTTCCACACAAATTCCTTAGAATGTGGTCTTTGTGATCAAAGATACACACTGAAAAACTATACAGGAAAGGTACCTAGAACAGCTACCAAAAATTTTGTGTCAGTGGTCCTCACTTCCTCCCCCCCCCCTTTTTTTTTTTTGGTTTTTGGGCCACACCCGGTAACGCTCAGGAGTTACTTCTGGCTATGCGCTCAGAAGTCGCTCCTGGCTTGGGGGACCATATGGGACACCGAGAGATTGAACCGCGGTTCATCCAAGGCTAGCGCAGGCAAGGCAGGCACCTTACCTCTAGCGCCACCGCCCGGCCCCCACTTCCTCCCTTTTGAGGTAGGCTTCCTGCACCCCACTGTGCATGCCCTCCTGTGGTCCTGCCTAAGGCTGCTGTGAGCTGGATGCAGTGCCCATAGAAGGCAGCCAAGGTTGAACCGCACATTGAGAAGAGGAAGACTTAGAATTCAAGACAAGACTGACCTGGGGAACAGAACCTAGGTGTCCAGAAAACTGAAATTTGACCTAGAACCCAAGCTGAAGCCTCTTATCAATGGGGTGCACAATCCCTGGCTAGTCCACACAAGGACTTCTGTGCCAGTCTGGTGCCTTCCTACAAGCAAAACCAAATGAGAATCTTTCTTTGGTGAGCAGTGGCCCTGGTATCATGGGGGCATATCTGTGGCCTTGGATGCACACAAAAATCTCATCTAGACCATCCCCACCATTATAAACCTCAAGGGATGTCACAGCATCCAGTCCAAAGTCTTAGGGACCTGGGAACCTGGCATCCTTAGTCATGGGAGGACAGGACTGCCATGGGTAATGTGTGTGCTGGTGGGACAGAGCAAGTGGGTACAGAATTGGTGTTTGAGTGAACTTAGGACAAAGCTGGAGACCTCCAAGGAGTCCTGGGTTGTCTCTGTGGAAAGGGAGCTCTGACAGAAGTGAGGATCCACCAGAAAGATGGCACCTTGAGCACACACACACACACACACACACACACACACACACACACACACACACACCCATACTGAGTATGGACTGCCAGACATCCTCCGTTGGGGTCTCTAACAGTCTAGTCTGGCCCAGCCCCTTCTCCCTCCTTCCTGCAGTACTCAGCAGGAACTCAGGATTGGGGCCATGAGGGCAGGCAGGGTTGTGAGACAGTCAACCTAGAGCTGAGTCTTTTGAGTCCTCTACGCTGGGACCTGCCGATTAAAAAAAAAAAAGAGATGAAAGAAAAAGCCCTAGGGAAGTAGCCAGGCAAGATGAAAGCCTTGCCCTCAGGATGTTTTATGGCCTCCAAAAGGAGGCTCCTGAGTGCTCCTTATTATGCTCAATCAAGAGCTTGTAATTATCGAAACCCAGAAATTCTCACCACCTGGTCATGCCTTTCACTTCTGACTTGTTTGGCCAGTTGTAGTTTCCCATCTCCTGGCCTGCAGGCATCTGGGAAGCCCATTGGTTATCCAGACCCTCCCTCATGTCCCCACCCTCCATTTCTAAGTTAGATCCTGCAGCCTGCTGAATTCCCAGCCAGACCAGAGCAGCTCCACCCTCCAACTCTGGCTGTGTTGTGTGGCCACAGCGTTGCTGCATCATTGGAGAGGGTCAGAGGGAATCTGAGCCTGTCTGACCTCTGCTCTCTGCAAAGACATCTACGCTCAGTCACCTGCTTCCTGACCCCACTAGACAGGGAAGCAAATACCCAAAATCAGTTCTTTCCCTCCTTTCCTTTTCATCTGTCTGCCCTGGAAGAATATAAGTTCCAGGGGCCCCAAAGAGAGTTCTGAGGGCTGAGGTACTTGCCTTGCACATGACTGACGCCAATTCAATTCCTAGACTCACACATAGTTCCCAAGCAATGCCAGAAATGATCCCTGATCAGAGTAATGGACCCTGAGTATCCTCCAAGTGTGGACCACAAATAAAAAGGGATTGTAAGCTCTATGCAAAATGGTTTGTCTGAGCCTTCCATTGCTGCTCTAACAAATTACCACAAATTTAGTGTCTTCAACAATACAAATCTATTATCCTTCAGTTCTGGAGGCCAGAATCCTCATGGGACTGAGACCAGCAGGCTTTCCAGGAGGCTCCAGGGAGAAGCTGCTTCCTGGCTTCTCAGCCTTTGAAAAGACATCACAAGGGGCTGGAGAGATAGCATGGAGATAAGGCGTTTGTCTTGCTTGCAGGAGAATGGTGTTTCAAATCCCAGCATCCCATATGGTCCACCAAGCCTGCCAGGAGCGATTTCTGAGCATAGAGCCAGGAGTAATGCCTGAGCACTTCCGGGTGTGACCCAAAAACAAAACAAACAAAAAGACATCACAAAGTAGCTCTTCGCTTCTCAGAGCACCAAGAGTATCTCCCTAGCCATACTCTGGTACTCACACACCTTCATACACACACATTACTCCTGCCTCCCTCTCTGAGAGGCCCTTCCAGATGACCGGGTCCACTGGTGATACAATCTCCAGTCTCCTTGTCAATTGATCAGTGACCCTGATTTCCCCCTTTTCATGAAGTATAACACATTTAATGATTCTGAGATTAGGATGGGGACAAATTTAGGGCCACTATATTCTACCTACTCCCAGACTCAGTCTTTTGTGGGCTACTAGTAAGATTCTATTCCCTATGTACAAGTCGCTCATAGCAGAACCTCAAGAAATACTTGGGGGAGGGCCAGAGAGATTGGACAGTAGGTAGGATGCTTATCTTGCACACAGCTGACCACAGTTTAATATGTGAATCTTCATATGGAACCCTTAGCACTGCCAGGAGTGATTTCTGACCCAAGTTAGGAGTAAGCCGTGAGTTCTGCCTGGTATAGATAAAAACAAAACAAAACAGGGGAGGCAAAAGAAAAAAAAAACTTGTTGAAGGGGGAGAAACAATAGTATAGCAGCTAGGGCATTTGCTTGTATGTGGCAGACTTAACTTTGATCCCTGGCATCCTATTTGGTCCACCAAGCAACCCAAGGAGCTATTACTGAGTGCAAAGCCAGGAGTTACCCCTGAGCATTGGTGTCTCCCAAAATCGAAAATAAAACAAAACAAACGAAAATTCTTGTCAAATGAATAAGTGTTCATTTTCTGAAATTAGTGGTCTTGCCCACTAGGGGCACAGAATGATCCAGGACAGGGGCAATAGACTCAGCTTCAAGTGGAGGGTAGTGTTTTCTGTTTGTTCACTTTTAGAATTTTTTAGGGGTTCAGAGCGATTAGGCAAAAAGGTGAAGTAAGTTTGGGACTATGAGTAGGTAAGTTTAAGGATAATTTTTATGGGTTAGATTAATAAGATATTTACTCATAAAACTATAAGAAATAGTTTGTTTAAAAAGCATATGCTTTTTATTTTAATATCTCTACCTCTAGGAATGCAAACAATCTAAGGGAATAATTCTACTAAGATATACATACAAGAAAACATCTTCAGGACTTTATTTATAAAGGAAAAACAGATCAATTTAAATAGCTAAAGAAGGGGCCAGAGAGATAGCTTGGAGGTAAGGCATTTGCCTTTCATGCAGAAGGACGGTGGTTCAAATTCCTGTATCCCATATGGTCCCCTGTGCTTGCGAGGGGGGATTTCTGAGTGTAGAGCCAGGAGTAACCCCTGAGCACTGCCGGATGTGACCCCCTCCCAAAAAATGTAGCTAAAGAAAATAAACAGGTGAAATAAATTCTGATCTTTCAGAACATTGACCTATCTAAATGATTGGATAAAATGCACCTAACAAAAAGTAAAAATTCCTTAGTAATATTACTATTATTTCATTTTTCTTTCAGTTGACTTTTGCCACGGTAAGGACCCACCAGACTCAACAGTTTCAGAGCCTACTACTGACTCTGTGTTCAGGAATCACCCCTGGCAGAGATCTGGGGACATTTGTGGTGCTGGGAATTCAAACCAGGGTTTGGTGGCATGCAAGGCAAGTGCTTTACAAACTCTTCAGCCCCTTCTTTAAGTTGATTTACAGACTTTCAGAAACAAGACTTCTATGAAGATATAGTACAACTTTGTTTTCAAGACAAATCATTTAAAGTTTAAGGTCAGCCTTTAAAGGTTCCTGGCATGCTCAGTGACCTGCCTTAAAGAGGGGAGAGTTGGGGCCGGAGAGGTGGCGCTAGAGGTAAGGTGTCTGCCTTGCAAGAGCTAGCCAAGGAAGGACTGTGGTTCGATCCCCCGGCGTCCCCATATGGTCCCCCCCAAGCCAGGGGCGATTTCTGAGCGCTTAGCTAGGAGTAACCCCTGAGCATCAAACAGGTGTGGCCCCCCAAAAAAAAAAAAAAAAAAAGAGGGAAGGATGGGACTGGAGAGATAGCATGGAGGTAAGGCATGCCTAGCATGCAAAAGGTCATTGGTTTGAATCCTGGCATCCCATATGGTCCCCTGAGCCTGCCAGGAGTGATTCCTGAGCATAGAACCAGGAGTAACCCCTAAGTGCTGCCGGGTGTGACCCAAAAACAAAAAAAAGAGGGGAGGGTTACTAGTTACACCCCCTGGTACCACCCCATACGTATGCACATCCTCCCAACAGCACAGCTTCTTAGGAGCTCAGCACTAAGAGTGAGCCCTCTCACCCCAAGGGCACTACCACCACATGAGTGCTGAAATGGAAATGTGAAACCCCTACAATGCCACTGTCAAAATCTACACACAAGTGCCACAGTGGAAGCCAAGTGAGCATATGCACAGGCACAATAGCTTATATGCTTATGGACCCATGAGCATCACAACCAAATGTGTGAGATTCTCACATTATCACAGCTGCAACACAAAGGGAGGCAGGAAAGAAGAATACATTTTTAAAGGATAATAATACTATCACACATATTGATCATGAATCTGTGAATTGAGTGTCAGCACTACTGGAAGTGCTTTGTATTTACCAGCTCATTTCATCCTCCACAGCTCTGTTTTTGGGTTATCTGCATTCTGCATATGGACTGACTGATGACAACCACATACACAGCCACTGCATGGGAAAGGTGGGGTCTGGTGGCAAATTTTGTGTAGCCAGGCCCTGCCAGCCACAGGCTACTTCTGAGCTCATTTCCATGATGGGATGTGATACCTGGTTGAAGAGACAGAGAATAAACTCATTCTTCTGAGGGATGCCCAGGAATCCCGTGTTTGGCTGAGAAAGTATACTGCATGCTTTTTTCTTGAGCCCCATTGATGCCAACTGGATTAGGACCCAGTGCCCTCAGCATACCACAGTGTTCATGTGCTCCCCAAAATACAAGATGCAAGACTCTTTTTCAGAAATCACTGGCTGATTCTGTCTACTCCCCATGGTTGTCTTGGTCCCTGGAAGGCTTACGTTATAGCAGCATAACCTTCTCTGGAGCAAAAACCTGGCCACTCTATACTCAAAGCAGCAGAAGCCTGCTTCAAATCTCACCCAGAACTGCAGCTGTGTGATCCATTTCCTACCATAATTCTTGGATCTATGCCCTGGGAGCTGCTTCTTCTCTAGATAAAAATCTGCTGAGAGTCCCTAAGATTGGTTGTTCTCTAGAGTCCTCTGAAGCTTTCTCTTGAAGGCATGATCTCTCACTCAAGCTTGTAGAAAGCCCCTAAACCTGGGCCTTCACCTCCTTCTAGCAGTTCTTCAGGGAGTGAGCAATGTCCACTGCTGCTTGCATTTTAACCTTTGCAATTAAAGTCAGGCAATGAGCCTCACTCCTGCCTGCCAGCACAGTGGGGCATCACATTTCTGTTCCTGCCAGCACATTCTTCCAGGTCAATGTCAGACTGGGGAAATTCAATACCACATGTCCCAACTTTTTATTTGAAAACAGAGAGGTTACTTTCCAAAATAAATAGTGTTTACAAGCAAAGCCTGGAAAGGCATCCATCAGAAATAGATTTGGGGAGTTGGGGAGATAGAACACTTGATAGGGCACTTCCTTGCATGTCCGAATCCCAACTGGGTTTAATCCTCTGCACCACTTATTGTTCTCTAAGTCACATCAGGAGTGATCCGTGGGCAGAGAGCCAGGTGTAATCCTTAAACACCATAGGATACAGCACCAAAATAAAAAACAGAAGTGGGTTTTATGTCTGGCAGGACAGTCCCTTCCTGGAATGGCTCTGTCTGCCAGGTGCCTGCACTATAGCCTCTGGAGAAGTAGGAGGGGGGGGCATGCTTGATGTATTCAGGTGTGTTGATGCAATGCCTGTGTGGGAGTTTGCAGGTACATTCAGACAGGTGTGTCTACACATTTCCTGCAGGGTCTGGTTGTTGGGCCTGCTTAGTAAGTTCTGGAAAGTGCATGTGTTCTAGGATGTGTCTGTGAATAGGCAGGGGAATAATGTGTCTGCCTGAGGAATTTGCATCCAGATAGGTATTCCTTTGGGCAGCACATCCCTTCTTTCCTCACTGCCTTCCTCAGGGCTCAGTTCTCACCCCATTCGTGGTTCTCAATGAATGAAGAGCAGGTGACAGGTTGATCTTTGAATCTGCTTCCAGCCACATTTCCTTCCTCCTGCTTCCTCTCTGGTCCGCCCTCTACAGTCTCCCAATAACACTTGGTCAGTCAGTGCCATTTCCTGCTATTATGCTGGGATCCAGCAGCCTGAACTTAGGCTTTGTTCACAGCTCTCACCAAAAAAAAAAAAAGGAGAGAGAGAGAAAATGCCACATCTGATGTTACATCTTGATGACAACCAGTCACTTTTACCTTAGGATATTCCTCCAAACCCTCAATCTGACACTGTGGGTACAACCTGCCTCAACATTATGACATTCTGTCTCTTTCCAAGCCCATGGTCACACTGACCTGGAGACCCCCTACTTCATCCAACTCTTGCCACCCAGCCTGGCTTATAGAGCTGAGTGAATATCTTAGTCAGCCAGGTTGGCTTCTCTCACCATAAAACCTCTCTGGGCTGGAGTCAACTCAGGCCTTTCCACGGCTCCCTCTGAACCTGCCTCAGCTCATGCTATTCTCAGTAGCTGAATGGCTCTCTGCTGTCACATCTCTGCCATTCCACCTCTATGTTGCTTCCCAATCAACCAAGCAACCTATGAACCAGACCAACCAACATACAGTCCTTGAATCTTTGTTATAGGCATATAGGGCAGCAAAATTTAAGCCAATCAGTAGTGCTGCCTGGAGAAATTATTTTCTCCTGCTTTTACCCTAGCACAGGCCCTCTGAGGACTCATTTCATTTGTTCATAGACATTATCATTTTAGTGTCAATGCTCCTGGAAGTAAAATCAGAGCAGTAAAGGTCAAGGGGTTCCTTCAATACTGCAAAACCCTAACCAGGTGGGTTCTCAACCTATCAAAGGAAACACAAAACTAAACTGAGCCAGCTTGTTCTCACCTATTTCAGCAGAGGGTTGGGGTTCCATTTCTTACACAGGTAGCCTTGCCAGACTGCAGTGAAACCATAACCAGTTCTTCTCTCACCCTTCCCTTCATGAGACTTTCTTAGATAAACCTTCCTACCCACAAAATACCTTTCCTGCTGGGCCCAGTATGGCTGAGCTGATGCAGAGCCCTCTGTATTGCCTAACAACTGTTTTTCAAGTTGTTTCACGTGCTTCTTTTTCCTCCCACCCAGATGGCAGTCTCCTAGACCAGACACAGGAGAGCCTGCATACCCTTTGGATAAGCCACGGAACTCAACACAGGTCAGGACATAGTATAAATGAGCAATAAGGACTGATGGGTAAGTGGATGTAAAGAGAGAAAGGATAGGTGGGCTGGCAGGCCATAACACCGTGGCTCATCTGCCCTCCCCCTGTGAGTGGATAATCCCAACTGCCTGGCAGCCCGCCACTTCATCATTACTGGGAAGGGGAAGCTGAGCTGAGATGGCTGATCCTCTTCTTCAGGATTGCCAAAGCCAGGGTTTAGCCAAGACAGATTCTGCTTCTCTGTAACAACAGTAAGAAAAACAGAAAGAATGTGCTAGGAAAGATGACTCTGAGCCCAGTCTTCCCAATACAGATCCTTCTTGGCCTGCCCTGTTATGGACCTTGTAGCCACAAAGTTGTCAGGAACAGGAGAGCAGGACCTTGGATCCAATAGAACCCAAGACTCTCGTTTTCTATGGGAACCCAGACCTCGGGCTCTGTGGGAAAAGCCCAGGTCAATAGTCCAGTCTTCTTAGGAGCCTAAGAAGATATTGTGGATAAATAGTAGAAGATATTGTGGTACTATTTACCCACTATTGTACAATGGGTAAAGAGTTTGCCTTGCACATGGCTAATCCTTGTTCAATTCCTGGCAATTTGGGCCACATCCGGTGACACTCAGGGGTTACTCCTGGCTATGCGCTCAGAAATGGCTCTTGGCTTGGAGGGCCATATGGGACGCTGGGGATTGAATCGAGGTCCTTCCTGGATCAGCTGCGCGGAAAGGCAAACGCCCTACCGCTCTGCTATCACTCCGGTCGTGCCATGTAGTAATCTTAATAGCGCTTTGGCGCCACCCCCTGGTCATTTTTCACAATGCTGGTGTACAGAAACCTGGGAAGTTGGACAAATCCCACGTCTCTTTCCAACTGGATTCCAGTTGTGGGGTCAGTTCTCTTCCTGCAGGAATGGAAGGATAAAAGATAAAGTTGGATGCCCTGGGAAACGGTGCAGTGTTCAATCTGAAATAGAATTTAGTATCCAGGTCTTCAATTGCACTTCCCTCATCCAGCTGTACCAGACACACTGGCCACAAGCTTGAGGTGATGGCTATAATAGGGGTGAGTGTGGGAAGCAAAGTAAAGGACATAAATGCTGGGCTGATTCCATGAGTGAAAGGAGTCATCAAAACATAGAGAAGAAACAGGGAATGTCATCTTGTTCAGTCTATCGAAAACAGTATGGTGAAAACATCTCAGAAAAGACAGAAATTCCATATGATCCAACAATTAAACAAACAAAAAAACATTTGTCAAAAAATTTATGCAGACCTGTGTTCATGATTACACTAGTCAGTATATAAAAACATAACTATAGAAACAATATATGTGACTAATGCCAATGGTTGGATAAATATGTGGTACATATACATAATGGAATGATACACAGTTATAAGAAAAGATAGAGTCATGCAATTCATTGCAACTGAAGGGAATCATATTAAGTGAAGTAAGTTTGAGACAGGAGGATAAATGCTGGACAATCTCACTCATCTGTTTAATAGAAAGACAATATGAGAGCACAGACAGTAACGAGTGATAACAGACCCTTGGCCTTGGAACAGAAAACTGAAATCGCCAAGGAATGTAGGGAGGAGGTTAAGCCTGACAGAGAAGATGGACTCTGGTTGACACAAGGACAGTAGTGGAGGGCCTGGGGCTCTATGGTCATCAAAGTGCAGTTGTTTTGTACATCAAAAGCATAAATGTCAGCACCATAACCAAGTTACTACATGGTAATAAAATGTTAATTAAAATTCAACGATAAAAATTAATTTTAAAAAGAGGAACGTGGAGAGGTAATACAGGGGTTAAGACAAATGTTTTACATGTGGCTAACCCTGCTTTGATCCACTCTAGCACTGTGGGGCAACCCCAATCTCTGAAAGGATGGCTGAGGAATAACCAAGCTTGAACCGCAGGGCCTCACAACAAATAATAGGGAGAGGACAAGAAAATTATCAGGCCCCAGGCCTCCTGAGCACGACTTTGGGGGTCCTGAAAAAAATTTATTTGTTAAATAAAAAACAAGAGCTGGAATGGTCAGTACAGTGTGCGGGGAGCTCCCCAGCATCCCATATGGTTCTCCAAGCACTGGTCCGGAGTAACTCCTGAGTGCAGAGTCAGGAGTAAGCCTTGAGCACTGCCAGGTGTGACTCAAAAAAATTGTGGGTTTTTTTTGTTTTGTTTTTTGTTTTGTTTTGTTTTGTTTTTGGGTCACACGTGGCAGCGCTCAGGGGCTACTCCTGGATCTACGCTCAGAAATCGGCCCCCGGCAGGCTCGGGGGACCATATAGGATGCCGGGATTCGAACCACCGTCCTTCCGCATGAATGGCAATGCCATTTTGACCCCTCAAAAACTTCTTTTTAAGTGAAGGAAAATAAAGTTATTTACAGCAGAGGGAGAAACCAGGGGGCCAAGCCCCAGAGAAGGAGTGTGGGTAGACTATTGGGGAGCCAAGTGATGCAGGCTGGAAAGTCAGGAATGGTGGGGCACTGAAGCTGGGAAGGCCACAGTGTCCAGCCCCCAAATCTCACCTTGCACTCTCAGAACCTTTTGTGTGTGCTGGGTCCTTTGTGGCTGCCATAACAGGGTGGGGTTGTCAGGAGCATGGTTGAGGGACAGGGTGCCTCCACAGGGTGAGGTGATTTGAGGAGGATTTGGGGAAGGATGAAATAGAGGGGTTCTACTGCTGATCTACTCAGAGGCTCTGTGTTCTGGAGGGACCCCTGACCATGCTTGAGTGACATACATGGTGCTGGGAGATTGAATTACCCAGGGGTGTATGCAAGGCAAGAGCCTAAACTTTGGTATTATCTCTCATTTCTTTTGACCTTGTCTCACATTTACTACATTTATTTATTTTACTATTTTATATACTATTTATTACTATCTTTAGCTCACATCTACTAGACATTTTCAATGTCAGGAGGCCCATCCTGTGTGCAGGGTGCCAGATCTTGTCATTCTAGCTCTAGTCTAGAAAGCAGGGGCAGGTGGGAACATCCCTCTGCAGACTCCCCAGCACTGAGATAAATCCTAACTCGCCACAGGTATTCTGGACATGGGTAACAGAGCAGTGAAAGGCACAGGGGAATCCACACACCGGAATTGAGTGGGTGTGCATGCAGGGGGTGATGGGTTCTCTTCTGTCCATGGACCCCCTATCTACTATCTTCCAAAAAGGGTCTCAGCCATGGCAATATTTGTCCCATCGCCTTTTCTGGATCCAAGACTGACATCATATTTGCGTTATAATCACACATCTACCCAGTGTGGAGACTTCCAGAAAGGGGGGTAGCTAAGTCAGACAAATGAGGTAGCTGCCGAGCAGGGAAAGGGCTCCCAATCATGTTGTGGTGCCAGAAAATAAACCTTTCTAGCATATTCAGAGCCCCTAGTTCTAGGATAAAACACCATTAGGAGCCTGGGGTGGCTTCTGGTGATGTCCAAAAAAGTGACCCCGAGGACCACAAGGCGGCGCTGTTCCCACAAGCTCCTCGCCTCAATGCCGCGGATCTCCTGCGCCTCGAACACGCTGCAGCCTGAGAAGTTTTTCCTTCCTACTTGTTCAATCTCTTTCTCAGCTGTCAGCTGACAAGGAATGATCAGTCTCAGGAATGCGGCTATAAAAAGTGATCCTCTCTGAGTAAGCACTTAAAGATAAAAGTCAAGGGACTGAAAAGATGGTACAGCATCTCTATCAACCCGGCTTTGATCTCGAGTCCCATATGGTCCCCCAAGAACCACCAGGAGAAATTCCTGAGTGCAGAGCCAGGAGTAAGCCCTGAGCATTGCTGGGTGTGAACCCCACCCCACCCTTCAAAATAAAGTCGAGAGGACTTCAGGTTCATTGCCAACTCATCTCTGCAAAGGAGCTCCATGCTCTGAAAGCATATCTGCAGGAATTGTGTGCTCTGGAGCAAACTTCACCTGGAGTCTGAAAGCAAGCATGACCGTGGGCACCAGAAAATATTATCAAATAGAGATGATTATGCTGAGTGAGATGAGACAGAGGAAGAGGAATAGATATCGAATAATCTCACTCATCTTTTATGGAAAAGAAAAGTAAAGGATAATATGATAATAATACCCAGAGAGAGTAGAGATGAGGATTTAGGAAACCAGTCCATGGTTCTATTTTTTTCTTTTTTTTTAATTGTTTTTTTTTTTTATTTTAATTATGACAACAAAGATGCAAAGAAAGAGGACAAGGTAAAGTTACAGTGGAAGCACAATCACCCATAAACAGAATTCTCGGTAGTTCCATCGATGATATCCCAGCCTTGAACTTTCAGCCAAAGAACATTAAGAAAAACAAAACTGAACCCATGTACAATACAATTACTTTGTCCATCAAATCCCCAATTGTAGTACATACTATTTCTTTGCAGCACACAATATAATCTAAAGACATTGGACTTATGTAACTCCTTAAACATTGAGGGCAAAGTACATTTATCTAGTTCCATGCACATGCTTACTAGTTTAAGTTAACCTCAAAAGTTTTAGTGGGTTGTTTTTCTTAAGGATTGAAGTCAAGGGAACATAGTAAAAAATGGTGTTAGAGTGGCATTTGTTTGCATAGGCCCACCAAAATATAAGGAACATGAAAAGAAAAATTATGGTCTAAATACAAGGAAACCCTACCCCTGAAGTTTCCTGGCACAGGACTGACTCTAGGCTCCAGGCAAACTAGTTTGTCCAATCCAAGTCATCATCTATAGTGGCAATACACCTCCATTCCTCACATAGTCTCTGTTGTTGGTATCATGCTTCTGTATTAAAGATCCTGGAGTCTGCATATCCCATATTGCAGTCAGGATGGTGTAGAGCATCCTCTCGTTTCACCTCACACTTAAGGGGCACTAGAGAGAACCATGTCCTGTAGGGCAGGTCATTGTTGTTGTCAAGTCTTCTCAGTGTAAACGGAAGTCTCTTTTTAGGAGGTCGATGTCAGACCCTTGGTAGTGTCTTTCCTGGTAGAGGACTGCTTCCAGCTGTTGCTATAAAAGACCTTGGATGTTTCGTAGATAGCTTGCCTGGTTCCGGCGTGAATGGAGGATGCCCATTCTTCTGAGACCTGTGCCAGGTCATTATATCAATGTTCAGGGTGTAAGGTACATTGTACTGAGATTTATTAGATAAGAACTTATCTGTATGTATAGTGTTTTCCCATTTTAATGTGTCTATGCAAACAAGGATCAATGCCATGAAGCGTTATCGGCCCATCTGGAGGCAATAGGAACAAGACCAGCAATTTCCATGACATAG
Source organism: Suncus etruscus (assembly GCF_024139225.1). Classification (NCBI taxonomy): domain Eukaryota; kingdom Metazoa; phylum Chordata; class Mammalia; order Eulipotyphla; family Soricidae; genus Suncus; species Suncus etruscus. The sequence goes on along the minus strand of NC_064856.1, from coordinate 61,902,445 downwards.
TTCAATCATAGGCATTAAACTGAGGGACATTTCCACCAACAATCCTTACTGAACAGCTTACAAAGAAGAGACAAGATGAAAAGTGGATAGAAACATCATGGTAGAAGAATATAGAGAGAGTTACAGCTGTTAAAGAAAATACACATAAAATATTCAAAAGATATATGTGTTCAATATGTGTTCAATTTATGTTCTTCTAAATAGTTCTGGGATTGTTAGATCCACTGTATGTCTTTGGTCTGAGATTAGAACTGTGTGTTACTGAAGTTAAGAAGGGTAAATCTGGGGTACTGATGGTGGGAGAAGTATATGTTCGCGCGGGGGCTAGCGCCCCCGCGTGGTTTGCAACATGTAGACTGGTATGAAATTGCCAGTGACAGCCTGAGTATAACTGAGTAGCTATCTGCCACCCCCCAGATCAAACTCCACCCCCTAAGCCAATCTCTGGAGCCAGCCTGGGAGTGGGGAAAACCCAGTGTGCCCGATCAGGTCCTCCCAAGAACCCACCTGGAGATCCGGAGGAAAGGGGGAGAGGGGGGTCGGGTGACCCAGGTCCGGGCCCCCCTACCCTAGGCCAGGCCAAGAGGCCCCTGGCACGTACAGAGGTCTGCCAGGAGCCCTCCATGGTTCTATTTAACATTCACAAAGAATGGTGAATGCAATTAGGGTAGTGAATAGTCAGTCCTCTGTGACAATAATAGTTGGAAATGATCATGCTGGACAATATTTGGGTGCTGAAAGGGAATAAAGTGATAGGTGTGATACCCCTTTATTAGAAATAGTGTCAAAAAAAGAAAAGAGAGACAGAGAGGAAAGTAAAATGTCTGTCCTAGAGGTAGGTGGGGGAAGGGTGAGAGAGGGTGGGAGAGAAACTGGAGACATTGGTGTTGGAAGATGTGTACTGGTGAAGGGTTATGTACATTGTATGACTGAAACTTAATCATGAACAATTTTGTAACCTAGTGCTTAAATAAAGTAGTTATTTAAAAAAATTTTTAAAAAATTTAGGGGCCAGAGAGATAGCACAGTGGTATTTGCCTTGCAAGCAGCCATCCCAGGACCAAAGGTGGTTGGTTCAAATCCCAGTGTCCCATATGGTCCCCGAGCCTACCAGGAGCTATTCCTGAGCAGATAGCCAGGAGTAACCCTTGAGCACCGCCGGGTGTGGCCTAAACCCCCCCCCCAAATTTAAATAAAAGAAATTTAAAAGCCAAAACAATGAATTGTACACACACACACACACACACACACACACACACACGAAAATGTTATCAAGTATTTTACACGTTTTTCTGAACCCCTTTTTTTTTAATTCAAAATTTTATTTACAAAAAGAGAGAAGGTTGGGGCCATAGCAGTGGCGCAAGCCATAAGATGTCTGCCTTGCGCACACTAGACTAGGACAGACGATGGTTCGATACCCTGGCATTCCCCAAACCAGGAGCGATTTCTGAGTGCATAGCCAGGAGTAACCCCTGAGCGTCACTGGGTCTGGCCCAAAAACCAAAACAAAAACAAAAAATGAAAATAAAGAAAAAGAGAGAGAGAGAAGGTGCCTGAAGTGATAGTACAGCTAGTAGGGCTTTTGCTATGCTAGCAGGCCAACAGAATTCAATCCTCAGCATCTCAAATGGTTCCCTAAGACCACTAGAAGCGATCCTTGAGCACAGATCCAGGAGTAAACCCTATGTATTTCAGGATGTGTCCCAAAACAAAGCATCAACAACCTTATATTAAAGCAAATAGATAAAACATTTGTTTAGTTAAAAGATTTATTATAATTTAAAAATGATCAACATTTTATTTCAAGTAAAGTGACACTCTGATCAGAGAAATGACTGGTTTAATATCGCACACATATTTTCAATGGGGCTGGAGTGGTGGCTCAGGGTGTAAGGCATCTGCCTTGCATGTGCTAACCTAGGACACGGACCACGGTTCGATTCGCCAGCATCTTATATGGTCCCCCAAGCCAGGAGCGATTTCTGAGCACATAGCCAGGAGTAACCCCTGAACTTCACCAGGTGTGGCCCAAAAACCATTAAAAAAAAGTGGTTTCTGCCAGGAGTCAGAAGGGCGCAGAAACCATCTTGGGCCATGCGGTTTCCAGGTGCCTGAGACTGGATTTCAACAGCATTCCGCCGGTGATCCTGTCTGCTTCAGAGTTGGGTCGGGACGTACACACACTGATTCCTGCTGGTTTCTGCTGGGTGTCAGAAGGGCGCAGAAGCCATCTTGGGCCATACGGTTTCCAGCCACCTGAGACTGAATTTTATCAGGGTTCCTGCCTGCGATCCTCCCTGCTATAGAGAGTTCTTGGTTGGCTCCGCCCTCCTGCTGTGCCTTGGATGACCCTGAGGACTTGAAGGGAACTCTTTGCTTTGCTCGTCTGTCTTTCCTGAATACTTGAAGCTCTCCTCAAAGGCCTAGGAAGTGAACCCCCCCAAAAAACTGTCATCTAGAGGACGCAGAAGAGATTGGTCACTCAGCTTCGCTGCCACTCCCCTTCGCTGTCACTCCCATTCGCAGCCACATACTCTTTCTAACCAATGAACCCCACCACAACATGAAGAAAAATCACACTACAAGCGTGACAATGGGGAAACCTCGCAGGCAAACACCATGCACAGAGAATGAAGACGATAGCTCGGAGGACCCAAAAAATTCCAACCATCTGATTAACCTCTCAGATAAGGAGTTTAGAATAGAAATATGGAAGATGCTCGTAGAACTCAAAAAAAAAAAAAAAAAAAAGCACAGATCGATCTGAACAGAACACAAAGACAGAAATCAGAAAACTCCAAACTAAAATAACAGATCTGAAAAACACAGTAGCTGAACTGAAAAACTCAAGGGATGACCTCGCCAGCAGGGTAACAGCAGCTGAGGACAGAATCAATGTGCTGGAAGATGAGATGAAATAGAACTCAACACAACAGAAATTGGAAAAGAACCTTAAGACAAACAAGCAGGCAATGTAAAAAGTACTCAAGGAATGTGAACAGTTGAAAATAGAAATCTTTGATAAACTCAACAGAAACAACGTAAGAATCATTGGAGTTCCAGAGGCCCAGGTAGGAGATCCCCAGGAACAATCAACTGTCAAAGACATCATCAAAGAGATACTCCCAGAGTTAAAGACTACATGCAATGAAATACTGCATGCCCGAAGGGTACCAACTAAAAGAGACCCGAAGAAAAACACCCCAAGACACATCCTTCTTACAATGACAAATCCCACAGATAGAGATAGAATACTGAAAGCAAAAAAATAAAAAAGAGAAATTACATTCAAAGGAGTATCCTTAAGACTTACAGCAGACATGTCACAAGAAACTCTCAAGGCCAGAAGACAGTGGTGGGATATTGTGACAAGACTGAATGAAATGAATGCCTCACCAAGAATACTGCACCCAGCCTGACTCGTGTTCAGGTTTGAAGGAAGGATACATAGCTTCATGGATAAACAACAGCTCAGAAACTTCACAGATGAAAAACCAGCCTTAAAGGAAAAACTGAAAGGTCTACTTTACTTTAAGACAAGAGAGACCAACAAACACAGCAAACTTATCTACAAAGATGACATTAAATCCTATGACAATCATCTCCCTCAATGTCAATGGACTAAATTTACCAATTAAAAGACATAGTGGCAAAATGGGTCAAAAAGATGAATCCAACTTTCTGCTGCCTACAAGAAACACATCTGAATAATCAGAACAAACATAGTCTCAAAATCAAAGGCTGGAGAGAAATCAACAAAGCAAACAACATCCTTAAGAAAGCTGGGGTGCAGCTAATATCATGTACGAAGGTAAAATCCAAATGGATTAAAGACCTCAATATCAGACCCAAAACCATAAGATATATAGAACAACACATAGGCAAAACACTCCAGGACATTGAGACTACAGGCATATTCAAGGAGGAAACTGCACTCTCCAAGCAAGTGAAAGCAGAAATTAACAGATGGGAATATATTAAGCTGAGAAGCTTCTGCACCTCAAAGGAAATAGTGCCCAGGATACAAGAGCCACCCACTGAGTGGGAGAAACTATTCACCCAATACCCATCAGATAAGGGGCTAATCTCCAAAATATACAAGGCACTGACAGAACTTTACAAGAAAAAAACATCTAATCCCATCAAAAAATGGGGAGAAGAAATGAACAGACACTTTGACAAAGAAGAAATACAAATGGCCAAAAGACACATGAAAAAATGCTCCACATCACTAATCATCAGGGAGATGCAAATCAAAACAATGATGAGATACCACCTCACACCACAGAGAATGGCACACATCACAAAGAATGAGAATAAACAGTGTTGGCGGGGATGTGGAGAGAAAGGAACTCTTATCCACTGCTGGTGGGAATGCCGTCTAGTTCAACCTTTATGGAAAGCGATATGGAGATTCCTCCCAAAACTGGAAATCGAGCTCCCATACGATCCAGCTATACCACTCCTAGGAATATACCCTAGGAACACAAAAATACAATACAAAAACCCCTTCCTTACACCTATATTCATTGCAGCACTATTTACCATAGCAAGACTCTGGAAACAACCAAGATGCCCTTCAACAGACGAATGGCTAAAGAAACTGTGGTACATATACACAATGGAATGTTATGCAGCTGTCAGGAGAGATGCAGTCATGAAATTTTCCTATACATGGATGTACACGGAATCTATTATGCTGAGTGAAATAAGTCAGAGAGAGAAAAACGCAGAATGGCCTCACTCATCTATGGGTTTTAAGAAAAATGAAAGACATTCTTGCAATAATAATTTTCAGACACAAAAGAGAAAAGAGCTGAAAGTTCCAGCTCACCTCAGGAAGCTCACTACAAAGAGTGATGAGTTTAGTTAGAGAAATAACTACATTTTGAACTGTCCTAATAATGAGAATGTATGAGGGAAATGGAGAGCCTGTTTAGAGTACAGGCGGGGGTCAGGTGGGGAGGAGGGAGATTTGGGACATTGGTGATGGGAATGTTGCACTGGTGATGGGTGGTGTTCTTTACATGACTGAAACCCAAACACAATCATGTATGTAATCAAGGTGTTTAAATAAAATAAAAAAAAAGAAAGCTGGGGTGGCCATATTAATATCTGATGACACCAACTTTATACTCAGAAAAGGGGTAAGGGACAAAGATGGATACTGTGTAATACTCAGGGGATATGTGCAACAGGAAGAAATCAGAGTATTAAACATATATGCACCCAATGAGAGACCAGCAAATTATCTAATACAATTACTGACAAATCTGAAAGAAGACATCAATAATAACACAATAATTTAGGGAGACCGCAACACGGCCCTGTCAACACTTGATAGGTCAACCAGACTGAAACCCAACAAAAACATACTAGCCCTGAAAAGAGTTATGGAAGAAAGAGGACTAGTAGATATATATAGGACACTCTACCCCCAAAAACCTGGATACACATTCTTCTCCAATGTACATGGGTCATTCTCCAGGATAGACCACATGCTGACACATAAAACATGCCTTCAGGGCCCGGAGAGATAGCACAGTGGCATTTGCCTTGCAAGCAGCCGATCCAGGACCAAAGGTGGTTGGTTCGAATCCCGGTGTCCCATATGGTCCCCCGTGCCTGCCAGGAGCTATTTCTGAGCAGACAGCCAGGAGTAACCCCTGAGCACCGCTGGGTGTGGCCCAAAAACCAAAAAAAAAAAAAAAAAAAAAAAAAAAAAAACATGCCTTCATAAAATCAAGAGGATAGAAATCTTGCAGGCTACCTTTGCTGACCACAAAGCTCTGAAATTAGATGTGAACTACAAAGCCACACAGAAGAAAAACTTTAACAATTGGAAATTAAACAACCTGCTACTGAACAACCAGTGGGTCTGAAATGAAATCAAAGAGAAAATCAAAACTTTCCTGGAAACAAATGATAATGAAGACACAAACTGCCAGAATCTATGGGACACAGCAAAAGTGGTCCTGAGAGGAAAATTTATAGCTTTACAAGCACACATCAGGAAGGAAGAAGGGGCATACCTGAATAACTTAATGATGCAGCTCATAAAATGAGAAAATGACCAACAAAAGGAACCAAAAATAAGGAGACAGAAGGAAATAACAAAGCTGAAAGCAGAAATCAATGAAGTGGAAACCCAAAAAACAATCCGAAAGATCAATAAAAGCAGAAGTTGGTTCTTTGAAAAAATAAACAAGATTGATAGACCATTGGCAAAATTCACAAAGAAAGAGAGAGAAAAACCTGATAACCTGTATTAGAAATGAAAAGGGGGAAATCATGACAGATATTGCAGAGATCCAAAGGGTAATCAGAGACTACTTTGAGAAACTTTATGCTACTAAACATGAGAACCTAGATAAAATGGATAAATTCCTGGACACTTATAACCTTCCACAGTTAAGTAAGGAGGATGTAGCATATCTAAACACCCCCATCACTATGGAGGAAATTGAAACTGTAATCAAACATCTGCCTAAAAAGAAAAGCCCAGGCCCAGATAGATTTACTAATGAATTCTTTTAAACCTTTCAAGAGGAGCTACTACCAATCCTAGCCAGGCTCTTCCATGAAATTGAAAAAAACGGGAACACTCCTAAACAGCTTTTATGAAGCCAACATCACCTTGATACCAAAACCAGACAGAGACGCTGCCAAAAAAGAAAATTACAGACCAATATCCCCAATGAATGCAGATGCAAAGATCTTCAACAAAATCCTGGCAAATAGTATCTAAAGTGTCATCAACAAGATTATACAGTATGACCAAGTAGGTTTCATTCCAGGAATGCAAGGATGGTTTAACATCCATAAATCTATCAACATAATACAAAACATCAACAACAAGAAAAATAAAAATCACATGATCATATCAATAGATGCAGAGAAAGCATTTAATAAGATCCAACACCCATTCTTGATCAAAACTCTCAGCAAGATGGGCATGAAAGAAACCTTTCTCAATCTAGTTGAAGCCATCTACCACAAGCCAATGGCAAATATTATCCTCAATGGGGAAAAACTAAAAGCCTTTCCTCTAAATTCTGGTACAAGACAAGGCTGTCTGCTCTCACCACTCCTCTTCAACATAGTACTTGTACGTGTACTTGCTATAGTGATCAGGCAAGAAAAAGATATAAAGGGTATCCAGATAGGAAAGGAAGAGGTCAAGCTCTCACTGTTTGCAGATGACATAATACTATACTTAGAAAACCCTAAAGACTCTACCAAAAAGCTTCTAGAAAAAATAGATGCATATAGCAAGGTGGCAGGCTACAAAATTAACACACAGAAATCAATGGCCTTTTTATACACCAATAATGATAGGGAAGAGATGGATGTCAAGAAGGCAATCCCATTCACATTAATGCCACACAAACTCAAATATCTTGGAGTCAACTTGACCAAATACATGAAGGACCTATACAAAGAAAACTATAAAGCCCTGCTCCAAGAAATAAGATAGGACACACAGAAATGGAAACACATACCCTGCTCATGGATTGGCAGGATTAACATAACTAAAATGGCAATACTCCCCAAAGTATTATACAGATTTAATGCGATCCCTCTAAAGACACCCATGACATTCTTCAAAGAAGTGGATCAAACACTTACGAAGTTCATCTGGAACAATAAACACCCTCGAATAGCTAAAGCACTCCTAAGAAAAAGGAGTATGGGAGGCATTACTTTCCCCAACTTTAAACTGTACTACAAAGCAATAGTTATCAAAACAGAATGGTATTGTAATAAAGACAGATCCTCATATCAGTGGATTAGGCTTGAGTTCTCAGAGAACGTTTCCCAGACATACAATTATCTAACTTTTGACAAAGGAGCAAGAAATCCTAAGTGGAGCAGGGAAAACCTCTTCAACAAGTGGTGCTGGCAGAACTGGTTAGCCACTTGCAAAAAAGTGAACATACACCCCCAGTTAATACCATGTACAAAGGTAAAATCCAAATGAATTAAAGACCTTGATATCAGACCTAATACCATAAGGTATATAGAACAACACGTAGGTAAAACACTCCATGACATTGAGACTAAAGGCATCTTCATGGAGGAAACTGCACTTTCCAAACAAGTGGAAGCAGAGATAAACAGATGGGAATACATTAAGCTAAGAAGCTTATGCACCTCAAAAGAAATAGTGCCCAGGATACAAGAGCCACCCACTGAGTGGGAGAAACTATTCACTCAATACCCATCAGATAAGGGGCTAATACCCAAAATATACAGGGCACTGACAGAACTTTACAAAAAAAAAAAGCATTTAATCCCATCAAAAAATGGGGAGAAGAAATGAGCACTCTGATAAAAAAGAAATACACATGGCCAAAAGGCACATAAAAAAATGCTCCTCATCACTAATCATCAGGGAGATGCAAATCAAAACAATGATGAGATACCATCTCACACCACAGAGATTGGCACACATCACAAAGAACGAGAACAATCAGTGCTGGCAGGGATGTGGAGAGAAAGGAACTTTTATCCACTGCTGGTGGGAATGCTGTCTAGTCCAACCTCTATGGAAAGCGATATGGAGATTCCTCCAAAAACTGGAAATTGAGCTCCCATTTGACCCAGCTATTTCACTCCTAGGGATATACCCTAGGACACAAGAACACAATACAAAAAGCTCTTCCTCACACCTGTATTTATTGTAGCACTATTCACAATAGCCAGGCTCTGGAAACAACTAAGATGCCCTTCAACAGATGAATGGCTAAAGAAAATGTGGTACATATACACAATGAATAATTATGCAGCTGTCAGGAGAGATGAAGTCATGAAATTTTCCTATACATGAATGTACATAGAATCTATCATGTTGAGTGAAATAAGACAGAGGGAGACAGAGAGACGCAGAATAGTCTCACTCATCTATGGGTTTTAAGAAAAATAAAAGTCATTTTTGTGGGGCCAGCGAGGTGGCGCTAGAGGTAAGGTGTCTGCCTTGCAAGCGCTAGCCAAGGAAAGGACCACGATTCGATCCCTTGGCGTCCCATATGGTCCCCCCAAGCCAGGGGTAATTTCTGAGCGCGTAGCCAGAAATAATCCCTGAGCATCAAATGGGTGTGGCCCGAAAAAAGAAAAATAAAGTCATTTTTGCAACAATCCTGAGACAATGAGAGGAGGGCTGAAACTTCCAGCTCACTTCATGAAGCTCACCACAAAGAGTGGTGAGTGCAGTTATAGAAATAACTACACTGAGAACTACCATAACCATGTGAATGAATGAGGGAACTGAAAAGCCTGTCTAGAGTACAGGTGGGGGTGGGTGGGCTGGAGGGAGATTTGGGACATTGGTGCTGGGAATGTTGCAATGGTGAAGGGGGTGTTCTTTCCATGACTGAAACCTAATCACAATCATATTTGTAATCAAGATGCTTAAATAAAGATACTATAAATAAAAAGTAAAAAAACAAAAGGGTACTAAAGTAGCTGTTAAAAAATACCATCAAAAAAAGTTCATTTTATATCCAACTCCTCAAAAGACTGATGTTTCTGCTGAAAAATAGAAGCAGTTTCTGTTTTCTCTGAATTTTGTTCAGATTCTGGTTCCTTCCACCCAAGGTTCCTCATTTCTAGCCTTTCCACCTTGCCTTCCCTCACAGTGCCAGGTGGCAGGGTATGAGGGAGTCCAGGGCCTGTTCACATGCACACAGGAAGATGATTGAGCTGGAAGTGAAATAATATCTTCCAGAATCCCCCATCCTTACAATTCCAATGTTGCTCTTGAGTCCATTGGTGTTTGTTTGGGCCTGGGAAACAGCACGTTCACATAAACCATTTTTCAAAGAGGAGCAAGTTGCGGAGTGAGTTGTCAAGTGGATAAATAAAGAAAAGTCAAAGTGAGAAATTGCTCCTTCACAATAGGACCCAGTCTTCTTCCTCATTTTTAAATCTACAATTAGATCATCGAACCTTTGCAAATTTGCACCTTTTTCTTCTCACCAAAATGTAGGTGGACTCACAGGTTAAGAAAATAAAAACCGAGTGTTGTGGGGAGGTGGGGGGAAGAGAAGAAAAACCGACAGAAACTGGAGGAGGTGACCAGTATCTCTGAGATAAGACACATGGCTACATTCTTTTGACTCTGATTGGTCCCAGGCAGAGTCCCACTAATATACTTGTCCTGATAAGATCCCCAGGCCCCTGATAGACAGAACTGGTCCGTGGCTGCTGGGAATCTCCTCTAGCAACAACTCAAAGATTAATATTAGACATAAACAATAAATCTTGCCCCACAACCTAAAGATAAGGGAAGTTTTCCTCAGTTTGCCCTTACTGGCTCCCACTCCAGCCTAGCCTTTATTCAATTTAAATTTGTAGATGAGATGTAGCATATCTCGGGGAACCAGACCAAGAAAAGATTTACTGTTCTTTCCTCCATCACCTAGCTGCCTCACCCCTTTCTTCCCTGTTCTCCCCTTCTCATGATTGTTCAGACAGACTGGCTGCCTTGAGGGCATGAACCCACCATCTTGCAACCTGCCAACTTCTTGCCACTTGAATGCTTTCTCAGTCTGTCATCATGTTTCTCCTCTGATCAGCTCTCAAGTGGCTGTGTGATGGAAACTTCTAGTTGCATGGTGATGGTCTCCATTGCTTTCTGTTCATTCAACCAGCATACAACTGTGTATGTTCACTGTGTGTCCCTCAACTTCACATTTTCCTCAATCATATATAATTATGATTTCTTCTCTAAAAGACTGAAATATGTAGAGACTTTTATATTGCCCTCACACCATTCGGGATAAACTGAACCAGTTCAAGGGATAGAACCTGTGGCCTCAGTCATACAAGTTCTACCTCTGAGCTACATTCCTGACCTTCCTACTTCCTCTTTTGGAAATTTGTTCTGTAAGCTGTGTTGGCTAGATTAGCTCTCTGAAAACTTAAGTTTTCATCTTGCCAGTAATTACAGTCTCACTTTGGTATTAAGCTGTTCCTGTGACTTTTCAGAGGGTAAAATCTTTAAACCCAGACAGAATAGCTGGTCCAATACAAGTCTTTAAATATTCAACAAATAATAACTCAGTGTGGCATGAACACTGAAAGGGAGACGTGGGTAGGGATAGGGTTTTAAAAGTTTTTATCTGTTCATGTCATTTCCAAACTCCACAGAGACATAAACAGAGACACTGGTGACTCTCCTGGGAGTAGGAGAGCTTAAGGCATATAGAAACCCTCTGAAAAGAAAATCCTAGAAAAGGTGACTTCAAATTACTCGGTACTTTCAGCATATTTATGGTTCAATCACCCTTTTAGTGAATATTTTGAACCCTTTCCCCCATTCAAGGATTTCTGTCTACCAAGTATTGAGGTGAATGGAATAAACAAGCCATATTTATGTTGACTAACACTATTGGCTTAAAAAAATAATCACTGCTATCTGGAGGAAAGGAAGAACTTTATTTTTCAGAATTAAGTATTTGAAGGCTGCCTGGAAGAAATTGAATCAATACAGAGAGAAACATAATGAACAGCTGCCACCCCACTTCCCACTGCAACTAGAGATTCTAAAAGATGCTCTTAATAAAGGTGAAAAAAATTAAGGTAATTTTGAACAAGGCTGGAGAGATAGTACAACAAGTAGGGTGTTTGCCTTGCTTGCAGCAGATCCAGGTTCATTTCTAGCACCAAATATAATTCTCCTGAAGCCACCATGAGTGATCCCTGAGTGCAGAATCAAGTGTAATCCCTGAGTACCAATAGGTGTGGCAGTTTTATGCCAGGAGGCTTCATGGGTAGAGTCTCTTGTTTTTAGGCCAAAGGTTTTCTATTTTCCCCATGTTTTGCTGTGCCTATTAAAAAAAAAAAAAGCCCTTCTATACACACACCTTTTTTTATTGTATTTTTTTTTATCTCTTACCTTTTTCTTTCTTTTTTTTTTTTTTTGTGATTTTTGGGTCACACCCAGCAGTGCTCAGGGCTTATTCCTGGCTCCAGGCTCAGAAATTGCTCCTGGCAGGCACGAGGGAACATATGGGACGCCGGGATTCGAACCGATGACCTCCTGCATGAAAGGCAAACGCCTTACCTCCATGCTATCTCTCCAGCCCCTATTGCTTATCTTTTAAATTGAGGCTTCTGCCTTTTTTATAGAACCCTGGGCCATGATTAATTTATTTTACCACACATTTGTGCATTTTCCTATAAAACTAAGAAGAAAGGAATTAAAAGAAAAGGCTGGGGGTCAGGGGTCAAGTGGTCTTGGATGCATTGGCAGGGAAATAAATAAGGACAAAAACTAAATATCCAAGTCAAAGTCAATGATAATACAATCAAGAGACCTGAACTTTAACAATCTAAACTTAAAGGGACCTGTTATACTGGCAGGCCAAAGGGCAAAGGGTGGTAGTATAGGGGCCAGAGAGATAGCAGAGCAGTAGGGCATTTGCCTTGTATGTAGAAGGACAGTGGTTCAAATCCTGGCATCCCATATGGTCCCCTGAGCCTGCCAGGAGAGATTTCTGAGCATAGAGCCAGGAGTAACCCCTGAGTGTAACTGGATGTGACCCATAAACCACCCTCCCCCAAAAAGGTGGTAGTATAGGGTGCACTTACGTGGAGGGAAGTTGACACTGGTGGTGGGAAGGGTCCTGGCTCGTATATCTGAATTCAACTATGAAGTATTGTGTAGATCACAATTGTTTCAATAGAATAGAATAAAGCACACGCACACACAACATCAATCTTGGAAAGACTCGAAGCCAGCAAGCCAGACCAGGGAGTGATGTACACTCTGTGTTTTACTTGTATACTTGAAACCCAGAGTTCAATCCCTGTATCACATCACATGGATTCTGAGCACCACAGGGATGGTCAGTGCAGCACTGGGTACTCAAAGGACTTCATGCCTCCGTGCTTTAGTGAGCACTGAGCAGTAGGTCCAAAACATCCTAAAAATCCTTTTACCCCACCTCTCAAAAAGTAGCATCTAGATCATTCTGCACAGCGATTACTAAAGGAGATGCAGGCTGGGGATAAGCTAATTTGAACTAAGGCAAAGCACAAAAAAACAAAACACAAAAACAAAACAAAACAAAAAATCCTGCGATTTTCTTGCTCAATGAAGCTATAGCTCTGGTCTTCACAGGCTGTTTGTGGGTCACATTGTGCTCTGTAGCAGAGGCTAGAACACAGAAGGGCAGGTAACTCCAGGCCACTTCCAAACCCACAAAGAGTATTTTATTCTTTCATACTCTAGTCTTTTGTAGGATTAGTACTCAGGGGCCCCAGGAGCTAGTCAACTGTGCCTGAGGGTTGGGGTAACCAAGGTCACAGGGCAATACTGATACTGACAAGGCATGCACCCCTGACCCCAAGCTAGTTCTGTTTGACCTTTTCTTTTATGTTGTCTATCCCAAACACCATCCCACCCTCTACTTTCACCTTCCCCATCCCATCCTATCTTATGTGGAATAAAATTTGAACAGAGAAAAATTTTACAGTGTAGAAGCTTCCTTTCAACATAGATTAAAAAAAAAGAAGGAAAAAAATCTTCTTTGCCTGAAAAACTCTATGTCAGGGACTTCACCCAAACTCATGCCAGTCTCTTACTGAGGCCATTATAGTAAAGGAGGTCAAAGCTTACCAACTGGGTTTCCCTCTAACAATTCTTAATGAATGGTGTGCCCTGTCTTTTGAATCCTATTTCTTCAGTCCTAGAATATGCCCTGCCTCTGAGGCATGAGCCCACATGCATCTTTTGTTCAGTCAGGATGTTGAGAATTGCCATGGACTGTCACAAAATAAGTACTTGTCCTCCCTCTTTCTCTTTTGCCTAAAATATAAATTTCTCTTCTATTGAGAATATTCCATTTTCCAAAATGTACTATTGCTCCCACACCCAGGAAACCCTAAACTTTCAATTGGAAACACTAAAGGTTTCTTTTTATACATGCAAAAAGGGTTACATTTTAGTTTGCCTTTTTTGTCTGTTTGTTTTTGACCTATACCCAGCTGACCTTAGGACTTATTTCTGGTTTTTCATTCAAAGGTTACTCCTGGTGGGATGCAGCATATTTAATTTGGGTCAGCTGTGTGCAAGGTGAGAGCCTTACCCCAGACCTCTTGGGTGGTACCTGGTGGTGCTCAGAGGTTACTCCTAGCTCTTTGCTACAGAGTAATTCCTGGTGGTACTCAGGGTAATATGTGTGTTCTGGGGATCAAACCCAGGTCTGCTGTACACAAAGCAAGTGCTCTGTCTGCTGTTCTATCTATCTAGCTCTCTCTCTATATTTAATGCTATTATCATGCCTGAGGTAAAGTCTATGTAAATTTATTTGCTCTGTAGCCAACTCTGCAAGGTTTCTTCTACTCTGTGGTATTTCAGAATTTAAATTTAAAATAAGAACTTTTCAAAGGGGTTGTGTGATCTTGGACAAGACAATGACCTAGATCATTGTGTAGGTGGGAACTGGGGAAGAAAGAACAGGAATTCAATCTGTGGCCATGAAAGATCAGTTCCATTGACACTCTGAGAGCCAGTTGAACAAGAGATATTGTGACAGGTGAAGAGAAATTAAGTCAACAGCTTTATCGGCAACACCCAAGCAGGGTGAAAGATGGAGAACTCAGATCCACAAAGCAACCACTGTTTCTGCTTGTCTACAAGGAGGGGTCTTAGAGAGAGAACAGGGAAGCACATGTTAAGGTACAGGCTGGTGGGTGTTAGTAAATTTATTCAGAGAACAGGGAAGCACATGGTTAAGGTATAGGCTGGTGGGTGTCAAAAAATTTATTCAGATTCTGATCTCTTGAAACTCACTTCCAATGTGACTGAAAATAGATTTCGGCTTGAATTTTCTGAACCCATCCTTTAGGAAAAGGTAAGGGAGGAGTAACATTCTCAACCATCCTTCATCAAACAAGTTTTTAGACAAGTTTTTATATTTCTAATATTGACTTCAACTCTAAATTTCTCCAGTCTGGCTTCAAATCCAGCGATAATATAAAACCCAACATATCCAAGGAACATGAGTAACAATGTTGAAAAGGAAAGATGGAAAGATCTATGTCAGGAGACAGGACTAAGATGGATATCAGCATAAGTTCTGCCTTGTGGTTATGAGTATGTGACCTGAAACATGTGGCCCTTTGAAGGCCCTGAGGCTTGAGAAACGATCATAATAGTGTTTTAAGTTAAGGGTCCAGGAAGTTAAAATAAAATAGCTTTTAACTTGTACTAGGAAATGTTTTGACATATTGCTTTTAAGTTAAAGCCTTGTAAAATTGTAGCTCTTATGCAAGTATATACCAGCAGGCGTTCTGTATAGATAGCCACAGGAAACTTGTTTGCATCCTGTTCCTCCTACTACCCCCACCTTGCTGCTTAAAAACCCTTGCTGAAAAATAAAGTTTGAGATTTTGATCAGAAATCCTTGACTTAGTCTCCTCTTTTCCCTCACCCGTTCTTTTTCAGGCAGCATCCACTTTACACCTACGAATTACATGTCCCGCAGGCCGGGATAGATCTATTTTGTACTGTTGAAAGATTGTTTTGGTGACTGAGCAAAGCTTAATTATCCTATACACAGCTGCCAGCAACAATTGGTTATTGAACACTTGGATGTGGCCAGTTCAAATTGAAACATGCTCTACACTGAATACATATCAGATTTGGAAGACTTAAGGATAAAAAAATAATTTAAATTATTTCATTGTTAAGTGTAATGTGAGGGATAACAGCGATATTATAACCAGGAACAACTTGCAAGCACAGAACCAGGAATAGCCCCAGAACACTTGGGTGTGGCCCCAAACCCTAAAACCAAACAAAAACTAGTTTCATATTCATTATAGATTGAAATGATAGTACTCAAAATGCATTTTGTTAAAGTATATAAAATATTCCTAAATTTTGTTATCTTTTATATATGCACATACACACATATATGTATATCCATATCCATATGTACTTGTAACTGCTAGAAAATTTCAAATTGCATTTCAAATAGTCTAACCCAGACAAAGCTGGATTAGGAAATAAAGGAGGGAGTAGAGGCAAAAAAAAAAAAAGCCCCCTTAGAGGAGCTGTGAGGTAAGGCATGTCTATACATTGCAGCTCCTTCGGCCACTATGACTGAAATAAGGACTTCTCAGTAGCCCATTACAAATTTAGTGTCCCCGGCTGGAGTGATAGTATAGTTGCTAAGGCACTTTATTTGCATGTGACCAAACAAATCCAATTCCATCTGATACCACTTATGTTTCCCTGACTCCACCAGTAGTGTTCCCTTTAGCACAGAGCCAAAGTAAGCTTTGAGCCCAGCTGGCTGTGGCCTCAAACCATCCCCCACTCCCTAAATAAAATAAAAATAAAATAAACAAATACAGTGTACTGGACATACAGACGAATTAGCAAGGGAGTTAATGAAGCTGGCTGTGGCCTCGAACCATCCCCCACTCCCTAAATAAAATAAAAATAAAATAAACAAATACAGTGTACTGGACATACAGACGAATTAGCAAGGGAGTTAATGAACTAAACAACAATAAGACACAACACTTGGCCCCCAAGAATCCTATAATCCAGTGGGGGTGATGAACCAGTTAAAAATGAAGGCTCCAACACTAAACTTTACAACATGAAATGAAGACAGGAACATCCATTTCTGATTGACTCACCAGGGTTGTGGGGAACCACAGACTCTGCTTTTGGGAGACTCTTGCATCACCGAGCACAGAAAAGGAGTGAGCTGTCAGCCAGCATATTCTTCTAGATCCTGCTCTTCCTTGAGGAAGAGCAAACATTCATCTCTTCCAGGAGACTCCCATTAAGTGGTTGATTATCCAGGAGACTCTGGAGGCTGAAAAATAATCTCCAGGTCTCAGAGAAAGGAGTGTGAAGGGCTAGAGCACCAGCCAAGCTTCAGAAGATACTAAAGATAGGAGTCAATTGTTGCACAGCAGAATTATATGGGATGCTAAGTATTGAACCCAGGTTGGCAGCATGCAAGGCAAGCACCACGCCTGCAGTGCTATCTCTCTAGCCCCTTAATCCTTTTATACTTAAAATGCAATGGTTGAAAAGTGTCTCATTGCAGTTTTAGAAAATGTGATTTTTTTTAGAACAGTATTTCTGCTCATCTACCTTTTATTTTATTTTATTTATTTAAAGAGAATGCATCACATAGTTGACATAGTTGTTTGGAAAAGGAAATAGACAGTGGATGCTGATCTGTAATGTCCTGCATGTTGGCCAGCCTCAAGGCCTGCTTGGTGAGTCTGAAAAGTAGTACAGATTTATTGTCAAGGGTCTCACTTCTTGCAGAAATCCTGAGTCCATAGAACCATTCTGCACATTGGCTTCAGACCCAGGCACAAGCAGAGGGCAATGGTAACAGAAGAATGAAAATACACTTTCTTCAGAGTCAACCCAAATTGCTTCAAGTCTTGCCCCGCTCTCAGTGTAACTTTGACAGAGTAACTTCCTTTGAATCTGACTCCTGTTTGTGTAAAGGGCTGCATGGAAATAGTGTTGTAGAAAGATATGTCCAGGCCCTGCACAAAAAGAGAAACGGCAGAAAATATGAGCTCCCCAACAGCTGAATGGGATTGCTAGATATGCTCTTTGTTTTGTGACCTTCTTCTGACCCAGCCATGCTGGCACCTCTCTGAGCTGACACAGATCAAAGATATTATACATAAACAGAAAAGAGCTGTCTGTACCAGGACCTTCCACAATCCTTCATAGTCTAAGCAAATTTGCAGTTGATATCCCCCACACACTGGTTTTCCCTGAGTCCCAGTGAAGAATACAGAAAGAGAGTTCTGAAGTGTGGCTACCAACTTTGTTGACTGGGTTTGGAACTTTGCTTAGGATGAAGCACTACATTAACTAAGACTTACTGAGGCTTCCACCAGGCTTAGCACTTTCCTGGGTGCTTATGGACCTATGTCTTGGAAGATGCAACAGTCTTAAGAGGCAGATGCTGGCTCCCTAATCTACATAAGTAAGGTAAGTGGGGCTTCAAGCAATGGAGAGGCCTAGTAGGAGAGTAACCGAAAGTAGGGTTTGTCCAGGACCCTTGTTCTTTGCAATGAGATTATCATGTCTTCCAACAAGCACTTGTCTCATGAGGTTGGTTTTCATTATTTGATTTGTCTTATTGGTCTGGCTATGTGTTCAGGAGCAGTATCTGGTGGTGTTTGGGGGACTACATGTGGTGCCAGAATTAAAATTGGGTTATGGACCCAATTGCATGTTAGGTAAGAGTCTTAACACTTGTACTATATCCCATGTTTTTATTGTTTTAACTTGAGATTAAAATAAACAAGAGGTACACTAACTTAGCCAAGATTATAAATATAAAAAGTAGTAAAGCCAAGATTGAAACAGCACTCTATGACATCCCACCTCTGGCTTCCATGACATTTCTGACCATAGACAAAGTGTTTCTTCCTGAGAAGTTTCCATTCCTCTGAGGAGTTATCTGAGGACTGAATAGACACCTCTCACATCCCCAACACAAAGAATCTTGAGTATAATTTACATAGATTAAATTCAACTCATATTTTAAAATTTTTCTTTGTGTTGCCTGTGATTGAAACTAGTCCTCATCGTCCTCATACAAGAAAGGCAAGTTTTCTATTGATAAGCTCATAACTTGGGCATAACTTATTTTAATCGATGGTTAAAATGGATGTTTCTCACTTTAGCCAACTTCACACACTATACTACAATGTAGTAGTTATTAAAATAGCATGGTATTAGAAGGAAGATAGACCCTCAAATCAATGGAATACTATTGATAATCCAGAGACAGACTTTGAGGTATAAGATCAGTTATCTTCAATAATGAAGTAAAGCAAAGAAAACCACTTCAGCAAGTGATGTTGGGAAAACTGTTTGGTCATATGCAAAACAAGACAAACCCTGACTTCTTTCTAGTAACAGGCACAATGTCAAATCAAAAATAGATTAAAGGCCTCAATATCAGACCTGAATCCATAGAAAAAAACATAGGCAGAACTCTTCATAATATTGATGCTAAAGGTATTTTTTTTTTTGTTTTTTGTTTTTTTTGGGCCACACCCGGTGACGCTCAGGGGTTACTCCTGGCTATGCGCTCAGAAGTCGCTCCTGGCTTGGGGGACCATATGGGACGCCGGGGGATCGAACCGCGGTCCGTCTCCTAGGCTAGCGCAGGTAAGGCAGGCACCTTACCTCGAGCGCCACCGCCCGGCCCCACTTTTTTTTTTTTTTTTTGTTTGCTAAAGGTATTTTTTAAAGATTATATGCTAAGGTGGAAGCAAAGATAAGCAAATGGGACTTCAAATTAGAAAGCATCTGCATTTCAAAGGACATGATGACCAGAATGCAAAGATACCCAAAAGATTGGGAGAACTTATTTGGCTATTGTTCATCAGATAAAGGGTTAACATCCAAGACATGTAGAATCTAAGTAGGACTCTAAAAAACAATATCCCACCCTATAAAAAAAATGGGAGAAGAGATGAGAAATTTTTTTTTGTTTTGTTTTTGGGCCACACCCATTTGACGCTCAGGGGTTACTCCTGGCTATGTGCTCAGAAATCGCCCCTGGCTTAGGGGGACCATATGGGACACCGGGGGATCGAACCGAGGTCCGTCCTATGCTAGCGCTTGCAAGGCAGACACCTTACCTCTAGCGCCACCTTCCCAGTCCCGATGAGAAATTTTTTAAAGAAGAAATATAAGGCCTGAAGGTATATAAAAGAATGCTTGCATTACTTACTGATCATCAGAGACATGCACATCAAAACAACAATGAGGTATCATCTCACACTGGAGAGTCAGGCAGTCATGGAAAAGAACAATAGGTGTTTCTGAGGATGTGGGGGAACAGGGGACCCTTATTTACTGTTGGTGGGAATTTCAACTGATTCAAGCCTTTTTTGGAAATCAGTAAGGTCACTACTTAAAAACCTAGCAATTGAGCTTTCATACAACCCAGCAATCCCACTCCTCAGAGTATACTCCCAAGGGCTCAAAAGCACAATAGAGAAAAAACATCTGCACGTATATGTTCATTGCAGCACTATCCACAATAGTCAAAATTTGGAACAATTCGAGTACCAAGATAAAGATGACTGGTTAAAGAAAATATGGTACATATACACATGAAATACTACTCAGCCATAAGAAAAGATAAAGTCATGCAATCTGGTAATATGTAAATGGATATGGAAATTACGTTGAGTGAAGTTAGTCAAAGAAAGAGGCACAGATACAAAAATGAGTGCTCTCCCTTTTATATGAAATATAAAGAAACTGTGTAGGGGAATATTAAATGTCCAAAGAAAATAGAAACTAAAAGAAGAAATAAAAGCTTCCTTAGGAAGCTTGACATTGGTAGAAGGATGGGAAAAGAAAAGACAGGAAAGGGAACATTAGGATAATGATAGAGGGAAAAAGTACCTGACATAGAGGCAGGTAAAGGGCCAGAAGGAAAAATGGAGACATCGGTGGAGGGAAATGGATACTGATGAAGGAACTGCTGTTGGAGTACTACATGCCTAAAACTTAATAAAGAATAAGGGGCTGGACTCACAGTGGTAGGGTGTTTGCCTTGCATGTGGCTGACCCAGGATGGACTGCCGTTTTATTCCCTGGCGTCCCATATGGTCCCCCAAGCCAAGAGCGATTTCTGAGTGCATAGTCAGGAGTAACCCCTGAGCATCACTGTGTGTGGTCCAAAAATAGAAAAAAAAATAGAAAAATAAAGAATAGGTTAGCAACTCTGTAAGTCACAGTGATTCAATAATAATATTTTTAAGTTTTTTAGATATGCTTATAAAAGAGAGAAACAATAATAGTTAAAATTAAAACGGAGAATAATCACACATATTACTTAAATGTAAATAATTACAAGACTACAAAGTCATTGAATTTAGCAAGATTGAATAAATATATAAATACTGATTATCAAGATTGAAATAAGAAAAAAACAGAAAATCTTAAGTAACCAATCACAAGTTAAAAGATTGAAACAGGGTCAGAGTGGTGGCACAGGCAGTAGGGCAGGCATCTGCCTTGTATATGCTAACCTAGATGGGCTCTGGTTTGATTCCTGGTGTCCCATATGAACCTCTAAGCCAAGGGCGATTTCTGAGCATATAGCCAGCAGTATCCCCTGAGCATCACTGGGTGTAGCCGGAATAACCCCCCCCCAAAAGATTGAAACAGGAGCCATAGGCTTCCCAAAACCTTAAAAATGGCCTTTACTAAACCTTTAAAAAGTAACTAAGATCTGTTCTCCTTACACTTTTCCCAAAAATTAGAAGCAATACTTCTAATTACATTTTATAAAGTCAGTATCATCCTGCTATCAAAACTACAAAGTAGAAAACTATAGGCAAACATTCATGATGAACTTAGTTGCAAAACCTCTCAACAGGAGTCAGAGAGCTATCACCAGATAGTTGGGTATTTGCCTTGAAAACAGTCAATCGGGGTCAATACTTGACCTCCTGTATTGTTCTCTGAGACTTCCAGGAGTAATTTCTTAGCACAGAACCAGGAGTAACCCCTGAGTTCAGGCCCCCGGGTATAGCCCAAACTCCTCTCCCCTCCCAAATCATGATGTTATTACTAGATGCCAGAAAAACATTTGGCATGTTCAACACCTTTTTTAGATTAATTTTTTTTCAGTCAAATGAGGATAGAGAAGCATGTCCAGAAAAAATAAAGAACATATTCTATAAATCAGTAACTAATATCATGCTCAGTAGCAAAAACCTAAAATTGTTTTCTTTAAAATAAAGAACAAGACAAGGCTGTCTACTCCCACTATTTCTATTTAATTTAGTATTAAAGGTCTTTTTTTTTGGAATACTGGTTACCAATTCAATATATAAAATTAATTTGTATTCCTAAATGTAAAAACTGAGAAAAAATAAGAGAGCGATACCATACAAAACAGAATGCTATTTGTTTATAAGAAAAGATGAAATCATTCAATTTGTCCCTATTTGGGTAAGTTTTGAGAGTATTATGCTGAATGAAGATAGTCATAAGGAGAGAGATAAGCACAGATGACCTTTCTCATATATGGGATATAAATAAACATACTAAGGAAACAGCAAATGCCTAAAAGCAACAGAAACTGAGAACTGGTCTTTAGTAAGAAGCATATCACTATAAGGGATTTGCTGAAGAGGATAGGATCAGACGGTGCGGGAGAGAGTTCACTGAGATAATGGTTGAGGGAAGCTAACACTCTGATAGAGGGTATAGTATTGGAATAAATTTATGTATGAATCTCTTCCATTATCAATATTTTACATCACAGAGCCTAAAATAAATTTTTTAAAAAGAAAAAAGCAATCGCGTTTATAATTGTACCCAAAATCATTAAATATCTAGGAACACATTTTTAGGAAAAAATGAAAACTATGAAACACCTCAAAAGTATAAAGCAAGACATTAAGAGATAAAAAAAAACATTTAATATATATGGATGGGGAAAATTTATGTAGTCAAACTGTCTATTTTATTTACTAAAATATTACATATACCTAATGCATCTCAATCAAAATTTCAATGATTTTTAAGAAAATTTAAAAAATCACTAGGGCTTATATCATAAAAAACAAAGAATTAAAACAATACCAAGAAAATAAATGAAAAAATAAAACATCATGTTATCAGACTTCAAATTATACTATTAAGTGGCAGTAATTATAACTATACACCATTATAATTAAAATAAGCATACAGATTCATGGAATAGGATATAAAAATAGAATTAAAATCCCAGAAATCAGCCCACCAATTATTTTTGCCAATTCTTTTTGAACCCACACATTTAATGTACAATATTTCTATCATCAGCATTAGATTTCTTTGTGTCTCAACTCCAACAATATGGAAAAAAAATAAAAAGAAACAATTAGGATTACATTCAACTACAAAGATGTTGCACAGCAAAAGAAAATATCAAAAGCATGAAAAGGCAACCTATCTAAAGCGAGAAGTTATTTGCATATGATATATTTGATAAGGGGTTAGTATATAAATTATATAAAGAACTCGTAGAACTTTAGAACTACAATCTAATTTTTGAAATGGATATTTGAGTAGATACTTCTTCAAAAAGAACATTAAGATGGCTGACAGACATATGAAGAGAAGTCCCTTTACACTGATTATCACAGAAATCCAAATCAAAACCACCTAACTTCTTTGAGAATGGCCTACATCAAAAGGAACACGGTGATTTGATTACAAAGTCAGCATTGGAAATTGCTCAGACCCCTGGGGCATGGGAAAAATTGTGGAGAAATACAGTTCTAGTTATTTTTCCTCCATAGTAACCCAATTCTTAGCTTTTCTTCTTCTGGTACCACCAAAATTATCTTTTAGGAGATCAGAAAGATAGGAAATCAGGTAGAACATTTGCCTTGCATACAGCTCACCTAGATTTTGATCAGTACTGGTACTACATATGGACCTTGAGTACAGCTATGAATGACACCCTCCAAATAAACAAAAATAAAATTCTCTTATTCCTTAGTCATCCTCCACTTTGTACATACTCCCAAAAATATTCAAAGCCTGGGAACCCACCTGCTAAATAAAAAAGCAAGACAGCCAGAGTAGGGGTTCATCACTTCTGCATTGGCTGGGAATATGGCCTCTTGGGTCTCTTTTGTTCACTCACTCTCGGAAACTTGGCAAATTCAATGTGTGTTTTGGAGATGAAGTACCAGTTACTCATGGAAACCCCACATGATCACCCTTTCCAGAGCTAGATGAAGTTTCCATTCAGAAAAAAATATTAGCACTTATTTTTTCAGAACAATCACAAGTTACAAGCCAGAGCAGGGAAAGCTGGACATACTTGGGACTTGGCACTGCAGGTCAGGGGTCAGCTGGCAATAAGCAGTCGGCCCCTGGCTGACATTCCCTGTCTGATCATCACCAGCTGACCTTCTATTTCTCATTCTCAGAATCTCAGGCAGGATGAAAAACATTCTCTTGTGAAAACCTTTCTTGAAGAAGCTAGTCCCAGCTAAACACATTGGCAGCCCCCTACCAGACATCCAAAGTTTTTTGCCAATGACACAAAATCATAGCTAAAGTCTAGCTCGAGCAATTAGGCTGGTTTATGAAAACATTCCAGAAACATGTCAGAGCCTAAGGTAGATGGGCAAACTGTGTCTCGTGACAGAGTAGAACCAAAAACTAGAATGAAACAAGAACTCCAGTCATCACAGAGTGATGTCATTACTGCTACTTCCATTCCAAATCTTCATCTCTTGATCGTAGAATCTCCTCTAAATTGTCTCTCTCCTTCCATATGTCTCTTCATCTGGGCTATTATCTTCATGCTGAGGGTATCTCAGCTTCAAAATCCAAAACATAATTGGACAGGTCAGGCTTTAGACCCTGGAGTGGTTTGAGGGGGCCATATTTGTGAGACCACAAGGTGTCCCCCTTCAGCAGTTTTTGCTGCACACACTGAAGAGTCTATTTTTATTCTCTTTTCTACCTCACACCCTTCCTCCAGTTGCCAGTTTCTCTGTCTTTTCCTTCATTTCACTGCCCTGCCATTTCTTACTGCTTTCTTACTGCCAGCCCTGCCCTGATCACTTCTTGATTTCTTTGGGCAGGGACCACAGCATCAAACAAGCCCATACTCTTTAAGCCTTTCCTTTCTCAGTGCTGGGGTTCTGCAGACTCGAGGTGGCCTGAGATGATTGTAGAGAAGCTCAGCAGGACAGCTCAGTGGCCTCAGTTCTGGCAGGTGAAGAGATTCAAAATAGTCAGATGGATAGCCAACTCTTATTTTTTCATAACGTATATTTGGTGGAGTTTATTTAAGATGGAAGGGAAATGAGATTGAAAGGGGAAAATATGTTTCCTTTTCTTATATAATTAATTACTTAAGGTGATTAAAGTCTTAAAAGTTGCCTGGTGGGGCCGGAGAGATAGCATGGAGGTAAGGCATTTGCCTTTCATGCAGAAGGTCATCGATTCGAATCCCGGCGTCCCATATGGTCCCCCGTGCCTGTCAGGAGCAATTTCTGAGCATGAAGCCAGGAGTAACCCTTGAGCACTGCCGGGTGTGACCCAAAAACCACACACACAAAAAAAAGTTGCCTGGTAAGAGAGATAGTATAGTGAGTAGGGTGCTTTGCATATGGCCAGCCAAGTTTAATCCCCAGAACATGGTCCCAGAAAACCGCCAGAAGTGATCTCTGAACATAGAACCAGAACTAAGCTCTGAACATCGATGGGTATGGCCCAAAAACCAAATCAAAAATATGCCATAAAAATTGGGCAATTGGGGCCGGAGAGATAGCATGGAAGTAAGGCATTTGCCTTTCATGCAGAAGGTCATCCCGGCATCCCATATGGTCCCCCAAGCCTGCCAGGAGTGATTTCTGAGCCTGAAGCCAGGAGTAACCCCTGAGCTCTGCCAGGTATGACCAAAAACATTAAAATAAATTGGGCAGTTACAGAGACCGAAGTGATAGTACAGCAATAGGGCTTTTGCCTTGCACATGGATGACCCAGGAGGGACCTGAGTTTGATTCCCAGAGTCCCATATGGTCTCCCAAGCCAGGAGTGATTTCTGAGTGCATAGTCAGGAGTAAGCCCTGAGCATCACCAGGTGTGGCCCAGAAACAAAAAATTTTGGAGAGTTACAGTCCCCTCAACAGAACAAAATCCTGTATATGATACCTGAGCATAGAGAAAGGAGTGGTTTCTATTGTCTAGATATCTGAAGTTCTCATTTCCTCTCCTCTGGAAGATGGGGAGTGGAGACCTACATATAAATCCTGTTACTTCCCAGATCCACTATGGGTTGGCATTCCAGTTTCCTAACCCCTCAGCTGCCATTTAAGCAAACAGAAGAGGCCTTTATGAAGAGAAAGGTGGCCTGTTCCCCAACCCCTGACCAAGGGCTGAACTCTCTAGCTTCCCTCTCTCACCTCACACTGAGAGACTGCAGCTGTAGGTGTGAGAATTTCCAATCTCAGGAAAAATTTGATCATAAGATATTTTGGTGTTTGCTTTATTTGGAACAAAATGTGTGTGATGTGTTGGGGGAAATGTTATCTTTTGCCTTTTTCCCCTGGCTTACATACACTCACTATTTCAAATATGCTATACTAAAAAGAATACAAAGACCACCTACACACCTATGTGCAGTTACTTGGGACTATAGGACACTCAGGTCTCTTCCTCCCCATGGGACAATACTCCTCACTAAAGAAATAATTAAAGACAATAAAGTTTCCCCCAATCTCTTTACCTGCCTTCCACCTGGAGGAAGCCTAAATATCTCTGCATTTGTTTCTATATTTATGTTGCCCATAATCATATTTGGGGTTGGAGGCTGTGGAGATAATGCTGAGGGTAGAGTACTTGGTTTACTTGCTGTAAACCTGGGTTCATTTCCAGCATCCCATATGGTTCCTCAAGCCAGGAGAAGTTCCCAAGTGCAGAGCCAGGTCTAATTGGACTCTGAGTACTATTGGGTATGCCCACCCCATCCCCAAAATACTTCCTGTTGTTTTGTGGAGTTGGGTTTGTATGTATGTTTGTTTCCTATTAGCCATATCCAGTATTGTTCAGGTCTTATTGCTGGCTCTGCACTCAGAAATAACTCTTGACATGTTTAGGGGCCCATATGGGATGTCAGATAATTGAATTCCAGTGAAGTGCATGTAAGGTACAGAGCCATAGAATAAAGTAAGCTGATTGCAATGAAATTTTAACTGAATTATTTCTCATCTACTACCCTTTATCAGACCCATTGGCCTAAGGGGTTAAAACATGGTGCCTCAATAATGATAGAGAAGAAATGGATATCAAAAAAGTAATCCCATTTACATTAGTGCCACACAAACTCAAATATCTTGAAGTCAACTAAAAATGTGAAGGATTTATACAAAGAAAACTACAAAATCCTGCTTCAAGAAATAAAAGAGGACATGTGGAAATGAAGACATATATCCTGCTCATGGATTGGGAAGATTAATATTATTAAAATGGCAATACTCCCCAAGGCAATGTACAGATTTAATGCAATCCCTCTAAGGATATTCATACATTCTTCAAAGATGTGAATCAAACACTCCTAAAATTCATCTGGAACAATAAACACTCAAGAATAGCTAGAGCAATCCTTGGGAAAAGGAATATGGGAGGCATCACTTTTCTCAACTTTAAATTATATTACAAAGCAATAGTCATTAAAACAGCATGGTATTGGAATAAAGACAGACCCCTCAGATCAGTGGAATAGACTAGAGTATTCAGAGAATTCTCTCCAGATATACAATCAATAAATCTTTGATAAAGGGGCAAGAAATGCAAAATGGAGCAAGGAAAGCCTCTTCGACAGTGGTGTTGGCATAACTGGAGAGCCACTTGCAAAACAAAAGACTCAGATCTCCAGCTAACACCATGCACCAAGGTCAAATGCAAATGGATTAAAAACCTTGATATCAGACCTGAAACCATAAGATATATAGAACAACACATAGGTAAAACACTCCAGGATATTGAAACTAAAGGCATCTTCAAGGAAGAAACAGCACTCTCTAGAGAGACACAAATTTCTGCACCAAAGGAAATAATGCCTAGGATGATACAAAAGCCATCCACAGAATGGGAGAAGCTATTCACCCAATACCCACCAGATAAGGAGCTAATATCTAAGATATACAAGATACTTACAGAACTTTACAAGAAAAAAAAAACTTCTAACCCTATCAAAAAATGGGGAGAAAAAACGACCAGACAATTTCTCAAAGAAGAAATACAAATGGGGGCTGAACAGATAGTATGGTGGTAGGGCATTTGCCTTGTATGCAGAAGGACAGTGGTTCAAATCTCGGCATCCCATATGGTCCCCCAAGCCTGCCAGGAGCGATTTCTGAGCATAGAGCCAGTAGTAACCCCTGAGCGTTGCTGGGTGTGACCCAAAAACAAAAACAAAAAACAATACAAAAAAAAAAACAAACAAATGGCCAAAAGGCACATGAAAAAAATGCTCCATATCACTATTTATCAGGGAGATGCAAATCAAAACAACAATGAGATACCATCTCACACCACAGAGACTGGCACACATCACAAAGAACAAGAACAATCAGTATTGGCGGGGATGTGGAGAGAGAGGAACTCTCATTTACTGCTGGTGGGAATGTTCTCTAGTCCAGCCCTTATGGAAAACAATATTGAGATTCCTCCAAAAATTGGAAATTTAGTTCCCATTTGATCTGGCTATACTACTCCTAGGGATATACCCTAGGAACACACAAAAAAATCCTATACAAAAATTCTTTCCTCACACCTATATTCATTGCAGCACTTTTCATAATAGCCAGACTCTGGAAACAACCAAGATGCCCTTCAACAGAATGGCTAAAAAACTGTGGTACATATACTCAATGGAATATTATGCAGCTGTCAGGAGAGATAAAGTCATAAAATTTTCCTATACATGGATGTGCATGGAATCTATTATGCTGAGTGAAATTAGTCAGAGGGAAAGAGAGAGAGAGACAGAATAGTCTTATTCATCTATTGGTTTAAAAAAAAAAAGACATTAAAATAATTCCCAGAGTTGAGGGTCGGAAGGACTGGCTCAAGATATGAAGCTCACCACAAAATTGGTGAGTGCAGTTAGAGAAGTAACATAACTATGCTGAGAACTATCATAACAATGTCAGTGAGTGAGGGATGTAGAAAGCATATCTCAAATACAGACAGGGGGTGGTGAGAGAGGGAAGAGATGGGAGCATTTGTGATGGGAAAGTTGCACTGGTGAAGGGGGGTGTTCTTGTTATGACTAAAACCCAACTACAATTAAGTTTGCAATCATTGTGTTTAAATAAAGAAATTATTTAAATAAAAACAAAAAAAGAAACATGGTACCTGGGGTGGCCTCACCCAACACGTGAACTTTATATTCAATATTTTTACTCTACAATGGACATCATGGAAGTTCAATGTTCCTTTCTCTAAAGGTGCTTTCTGGGCAGCTCTGAGCAAGTCCTACTGTTTTATTCACCCCTGGTCCTCTCTGCCCACCTCCCCCCCCCCAGGCCCTTCCTCAATGGAGTGTTTCCCCACTGTTGACCCTGGGGTGTGTTGGAATAAAAGCCATGAGCGAGTCAACTGGGCCCCATCTCTCCAATTTACTCCAATAAGATTGGCATGAAGCAGGGAACTGATATTTGAGGCTTGTAGCTTTTTTTTTTCCCCTGTGTTTCTTATTTCCTATTAACAGAACTCTCTTTTAGGGACAATGAGCTGGTTCTCCTTAATGTTGTAGCTATTGATATAATACTGTATTTAGGGGTTGAAAACTTGACCTCTTATGTAAAATAAAACCCACAGGTGTGAGATCACACACAAAACCCACACAGATGGGTTTGAAGAAACAGGGTAGTAATGAAGAAATAATAAGCCAAGCCATTCAGGAGAGATTAATGAAGTCAGTAGCTTCGTGTGGCTTCTCCCTCATGGTGTCTCTCTGATCCAAAAGCCAGAACTCTTCTTTCTTTATTAAACCAATACCCATACACTGGAAAGGGGAAGGTAAAGTAATCCAGGTGGACTTTTACATAGTAAAGGAGAGATCTATGGAAAGAGGAAGATGAAGGACCACCTTTGTTTTGAGTTAATAGCTGGGTGTCATTTTATGCTCTTAGGGCTAGGTGAGATTTCTCAATGGGCTGGATCAGCTATGTCACATGAAGAAGCCCCAAGTTTTACTAGCATTGCAGAATATTTACTAGCATTCCCAGAATACCATGAAGAAAGTATCCCCTGAGTACAGCCTGGTACTGCCCCAAACTAAAACAAAATAAAACCTCCTCTAGATAAGTACTTCCTTTCACCTGACACCTGAGCAGCACAGCACATTTTTTATTTTATTTGTTTTTGTTTGGGAGGCCATACCCAACAGTGCTAAGGCCTTATTCTGAGCTTCCATGCTCAGAGAGTTTCCTGTCAAGGCTCAGAGGACCAAATGGGGCCCCAGAGGTCAATCCCAGGTCAGGTGTGTGCAAAGCAAATGCCTTACCTGCTGTACTATCTCTCCAGTCCCAGCACATGTATTTTTTAAAGGTGACCCTAAAAGTGAACAACACTTCCAGACCTCAGGTTGAAGGTAAATCTTATGGGAGTATATCCCCTGTCTTTTGAATAAGCAGTGTGAAGGATGGAGCATGGCTCATTCTGAGTGGGCCTCATATCTGGTCATGGCCCCTAAATGTGACTCTAGCCTCAGCTCCAACTCACTTTCTTTTCACTGCATGTACCTGAAGCCTCATTCCCCCCGCCCCCAATTCTTTCTAGGTAACTTTATCTTACCTGCAAGACCCCGCCCATTTCCTGGGAGGGGTCTTGGAAAGGGTAGATAAGGCTTTGACCAGAGAGGATTAGGGCTTTTGCCCCTTTTGCCAGCATGGAGATGTAGCAGGAGGAAAGATGGCTGAGGGACAGGTACACTGTAGGGCTGAATGCTTAAATAGGTTTATGATATAGGCCACACACGTGGGCCAGGGCAATAAAGATGTTACCTCTCTGGAAGCCTGCGTGTGAGTAAGACATCTTCCCGCCGCTCTCATGAACCTGGAACCCGCCGGCAGAAAGGGGGTCACGGAGCTATGTGGCCGGGACTAAAGGGCAAAGGAATTCACCAACATCCAAGCCCATCATAAGTAAGGGTTAATGCAACAGTACCTAAAGTGGCAAATGGCCTATCCTGGTCTCAGCCCTTCCCAGAAAGCTAAGGAATAGCTAAATGCCAGTTGCCATATGTGTAAGGGTTAGAGCAAGGACTGCTGGCCATCATTTGGGATGGAAGATTTCTGGTATTTATAGGTCAGCCTAGATAAAGACTCAGAAGGTAAGGAGGTGTCACATTAAAAAAAGAAAAAGATAATGAAGAGAACACAATTGGCAGCTACAGCCCAAAAGATCAACTATAGCTGATTTGAAAAATCTAAAGAGAAAGTATGGTAAGTTTTAGAAGTCAGTTAGGCCAAATCTGAATCCTTCCAGATTCAGGATTCCTGGCTATCCCTGAGGAATCCTTGAGTAGACAGCCCAATTTCTTTGAATCTCCAGGCCCCACTTCTAGAGTTGGGGAATACTTAATGCTCCATGCCAAGGAGACCCAAAGAGGGCTTGCTGCCCAATTGAATACTGCTGAGAACTCAGAATTATGATATGACAATGTGGTCATAGTGTTTATATATATAGAAAAAACAATTCTCTGTTTTCATAGTATCAAACCTTAGAATTTGGGCTAATATAAAACAGGTTAACAAGAGACAGAAATGTCTTTAAAATAGTACATGTTCAGGACTGGAACAATAGCACAGTGAATAGGGTGTTTGCCTTGCACACACCTGACTAGGGTTCAATCTCTGGCAGCCCATATGATCCACCAAGCACTGCCAGAATTGATCCCTGATTGTAGAGCCAGGAGTAACCCATGAACATCACTGGGTGTGGCTCCAAAACAGAACCCCCCCCCAAAAAAAAAGAGTATTATATGTTTGAGCCAAGGAGATGATACTAAGGACTGGATCATCTGTTATGTATGTATATGGGAGGCCTGTGTTTTATCCCCAGTTTGAATGGTAACTCAGAGCACAGCCTGTCATGATCCCTGAGTTCCAAGCATGACTTGGTGTGACACTCCCAACAAAACAAAGATAAATATACATATATATGTGAATATATACACATATGTGTGTATGTATATCTGCACAGGAAAATGAGAAACCAAGAAAGAAGCAGAAACAGAAAACGTATTTACTTATTATAATTATAATCACTACATTTGTAAAGAAATAATAAGGCAAAGGGTTTGAGCTAAGGGAAGCAAAATTTAAGTGCTGAAGCTAAAGTGTCTGGGGTGAATGGGAATGGTGGAAGAACTAAGAGTGCAGAAATGCACTATAAATCCCAGAAATCTTCCATCCCAACTGATGGCCAGCAGTCCCTGATCTAACCCTTGCATATATGGCAACGGGTATTTAGCACTAGCTCCGGGTTTGGGGGACACAGAGGCTCTTCGCTTCTGGTCAGAGAGGACCCCTCTCTGGTGAAACATGTCAAGACCTGCTTGGTGAAATGAAGAGTTTAGAAAATCTTTCCCAGTCTGCTACTTCTACTGGGCCAACATCTTAAAAAGGTCGACATGTCAAAGTAGCCTCTTTGGGGGTAATGTGTCTCAACCCCTTCATCCATTCACCAGAACCCTGTTTTTATCAGGGACCACCTATGAAAAGTGTGTCTCTTACTTCCAAGAAAGCTCTGAGTGGGACAGGGAAGGGTGGGGTTGGGCTGAACAGTAAAGTTGGAGCCAGATTCTTGAGTTCAAATCCTACATTTTAGCAATGGAGTCTTAGTCCAAATTCCTTCTGAGGAAATTGCTGTCTTTGCAGCAGCAGAAGCAGCTCTGACACTTAGCCCTCGCAGTGCCCTGCCCACAGGGATTGGCAGGTTAAGTGGGAGGTGCTGAGACCTAAACCTCCCTACTTATAGTAGTCAGATCTGGTACTTGAGCTAGATTGCTAAGGCAGTAAGGAGCAGAGACCAGGATGCACCTCGAGCTGCCTGGGTGCTAAATTTGATCTCACCTACTCCTCGAGGCTGTTCTCCAGCTTCCTGCCGACACCTTTGCGACTTATTCTGGGAGCCAGCAACAAGTGGGTGTTCCTAGCAGGACAGAGTAAGATAGAGGAAGGCTGTCATGGCCTTGGGTGAAAAGCTGGGACTGTCCCCCTGCAAAGCTGCTCAAGAGGTGGAGGGTGGCTGAGAGAGGCAGGGAAGGGGAGTGCGGGAAGACCCTCTCCACTCCCCAAAGCTGTTGCAAGAATCCAGGCTCAAGCTGACAATGGATTGGGCACGGCTTTGGGGCGGTGGGCTCTAGGCTGGGGCCTGTTTTGGGGTGGGGGGCGAGACGGCAGCACGCTGAAGAGGCCTCCTTGGGGAGGGAAGTCGCGGCGCCCGCACTAGCCAATAGCTGTGGCAGGAGGGGGCCAAGGGAGGGCTGCGGGCTTTTCTGGGGGTACCAGTGCCGCACTCCCGCTTCAGCGGCCTGCGGCAGCATCCTTCGAAGCCAGGCAGGTCTGGCCCAGAACGCACGCCGGTCCCAAGGGGTTAGGAATGGGTCTCGCCCGGCGGGGGGGATGTTTGCTGATTTGCACCCCGACAAAGGAGTGATGGAGGGACTTAGGTTGGGGTGCCAGAGCTGTGCTTGGATCTGTTGGGTGATCTTTTTTGGGGGGAGCCCAGCTGGAGGCAGGGCCTGAGCTGGTTTCGGAGAAGGGGTCGTGCTGAAGTCGTCCAGTTAGGTCGCTCAAAAGCGGGGGGACCCCTGGGCCCTCCAGCGCGAAGAGGGCGGTCCGGGAAAGCCGCTCCTGGAGGGACTGTCTGGTCTGGTCTGGGCTGGGCTGGTGCTGTCTGCGGGTGGGTGCGGGGAGGCGGGCCGGGCCGAGGGGGGCGGGTCGGCGCGGCTGGGCTGGAGATCGGGGTGGCCCGAGCGCCTCTCATTGCTTTCCCGGCTACAGGCGGCGGTGGCAGCGATGGGGCGACTCCGGGGCATGCTACTGTGCCTGCTGCTGGCCGCGGCGGTGTCCACGGCTCCCTCGCCCGCTTCCACGGTCAGCTCGGCGCCCACCGAGCCCAGCCCGGCTTCCACGGAGCCCAATGCAGCTTCCAACGAACCCAGCCCGGTTTCTACCGAACCCAGCCCGGCTTTGAGCTACCCGCAGGAGGAGGCCACCCTCAACGAGATGTTCCGCGAGGTCGAGGAACTGATGGAGGACACTCAGCACAAACTGCGCAGCGCAGTGGAAGAGGTGGGTGAACCGGGACACCAGACGCCGGTGTCTGGAGGCTGCGGAGGGGGCTGGGCAAGGCGGTTGGGGGGGGGCTTTGGGGGTGCATTGCCGGAGGCAGCACTGGTGATTCCAATCTCCACAGCACTCTGCCCTCTGGCGCGCAGAGCTGGATCTGAGCCTGTCCTAGAGAGCTTCGGGCTGGACCCACAAGGGGCCTGAGCCACTCATTACTACCGACCTGCCTGTGATCGCCCAGACAATCTGCCACAGTCTAGGTTGTGGACTCCTTAGGGTGCATGCAGATGAGCTCAAGGGCCTTAGATTTCCAACGTGGCAGTAATTTTGCAGACACGTCTCGCTCCCCAAACTCTAGGCAATGCAAATTCTATCCCCGGGCTTTGTGCTCTTGCCATCCAAGATCCAGTTGGAATGCCATATGGGAACAGAGTTTTGGGCAGCCCTCTGGGAACAGAAAAATCAGAATCTCAAATCCCAGTCAGGTAGCTCGCCGGAGGCAAAGGGTTAGTGGGCAACAATGCAAATAGAAGCCTCACAATCCACCCTAAGAATATTCTGGAGTCAGTCTTGAGCTCAAGGTCCTCCTCTGCCAGAGGACAGATTTCATGACATGTATGCAGGTAGTTTGAGACTCACTTGGGAAAGGAAGGAGCCATATGAAGGGGACCTTGCAAACTCCTTACTGGTCAGATCCCTTTAGGTCCAGGAGGATCTTTTTGGTCCTGTGAACCCTGGAGTATAGTTGTCCACACCCTCTCTCCAGACTTAATACTCTGCTGCACGTATATGGGTAGCCAAGCTGCCTCTCGAAGCAGCCTTGCCCTCACTGGCACTGGGGATGGGCTGAAAGAGGCTGAAAACCTTCCTGAAGGATGAAACAGCTTTTCTCCATCTGATCCCAGCACTGGGATACGGGTTGGATATGGAGAAAATGTTCACCCCTTAGATAAAGGGAAGAATGAAATAAGTGGATAAAAAGAAAGCAAGGTCTTCACATCTCTGTGTCTGTGTCTGTGTCTCTGGCTGTCTCTTTCTGTCTTACTCTCTCTCATATTAAATAGGCAGAATTCAAACAACATCCGTTGAACATGAGATAAGGCTAATTCGAGATCGTTAATTCTCAAAAACAAAAAAACAACAAAAGCAAAAACAAAAAACTAACTCTGATTTTGTTATATTTATTGTAGGAAGGACCAGTGTCTAATAGACAACAGGTTTCAATATTTTGGAGCTATTTATACCCATTTTTTAAAAGAATGTCAGAAAGTTCATAAAATGTTATAATTGCAGGATAGTTATTTCCTTATTGTCCCAAGGAAAACCAAAAAGGATGGGGGCAGATGTGTTGCTTGTTTACATAGTTGCATCATGAATCTGCTTTCAAGCAACATCCTGACATTTTTAATACTCCAGCTGAGTCAAGCTGCTGATTTTTCTTAAGGGGAAACACAAAGTTTATATAAACTACATTTGTGGGATCATTGTGAGGTAAGCAAATATGTACTAAATGGTTTAAGAAATTTTTTTCTTTCTGGATTTACCAATCTCTATGTTGCTAAGTGTATTTAGATTCTTTTTTTATTGGGGGGAGCATGTGGGCACATACCCAGCTATTCTGAAGGATTTCTCCAGGTACAGTGCTCAGGGAATCTACAGGTGGTACTGGGAGACTAGGTAGTTTTAGAGATTGAACCTAAGGCTCTCCCCATGTATAAGCGTACACTCTAGTCTATTGTGCCATCTTCCCAGTTCCAAATTTTGGTGTGATTGTTGTTTTTGAAATACATCTTGTGGTGCTCAGGTGTTACTCTGACTCTAGTTTCCTAGTGAACTTTAAGGATAGGAAAGGATACTGTATGGGGTGTCTGAAGTTAAATTCTTGACTGCTGTATACAAGGCAAGCATTCTACTGCTATACTATCACTTTGGTACCCTTAATTTATTTTAAGGATAAAACTTTTCTCTCTCCTTCTCCTTGCCCCAATGCTACATCTATCTAGAAAATTATAGGATCTTACCACTATCATCTGTCCTTAGGGAGAAGTCCGATATCAAGTCTGGATTTATCTTTCTTTTTACTTTTTAAATTAAAATTGTTTGCTTGAGTGGGGAAAGTCAAAAAGGTGCGTTCAAGGGCCTAGACTCCTCCCATCTATATTCAGGCAACCCAGTCAGAGGGTTCAGCAATGTGATAATCCCCAGGCCCAGGGATGCTGGGGCTCCCGGAATTACACCTGGTAGTGCTCATGGTCAACAAGGTCTACAGACTGTGTGCTAGGAGACTGTGGTTCTAAGAATTGAAGTGATAGACATGCAGAATGTATGTTCCAGCCCTTTGTGCTATCCTGTCGCCTCCCCCCCTTCTCTCTCTTACTATATATGTCTATTTAACAGACATAGATTCAACCAACTCTAAATGCCATTTTTAATAACATTCACATTCCTTCTCTATGAAACAACTCCTGTTGCTCCAGGCTTATATTTCTCTTAGTGGTGGCAGTAATAGTTGTGGTTGAAATTTCCATTGTAAATGAGGCCTTTCGTTCATGGTGCCATTAAAAAGGTTGGCTCATTCTATTGAAATACCTACTGGCTAAAAGGAAGACAGTTTAATAAAATGCTTGTCTGCAAAGTCCAAAGCAAATTCTAGAATTAGAAACTTGTCAATTACTATTTGAAAGCTGAACTGAAAGGTTAAGATTCCAATGAGAATTTTAAAAACATTAAAACATTCCCTTCTCCTTCTGGATATATCATTTGTCGCACCTCTGGCTTCTCTTTTCCAGCTGTAAATTTCCTATCATGAAACATGCCAGGATTTCTTGATTATAAAAAATTTAAAAATTCTATTCTTACCCTTTATACATTCAATATTGGCTGCCTTCCACCCATTTTGTTTGAAAGCTCTTCAAATACGTGACTCCCTGTTGTCTGCTCTTTCCATTTGCTTACCAAAATTCCCTGGAAAACTAGCTTTTCTCTCCCTACTGCAGACTATTACAAGAGTAGGTAACTATGTGTTGCATGTTTGCTAGATGGTAGATGCTGTGAGCCTACCTCTTGAATTTTGTAACCTTTTGAGGAAATAGGATGTCCCCATTCTACCAACAGGAGAACAAAGTTTGAGAGACATGTGGTACCTTGTTCAAGGTCACACAGCTGCTTCTTAGCAAATCAGGGATTTGGTCCTACCTCACCCAACTCCAGCAACCTGGCACTTTCTACTATGCTCACAATGTTATAGATAACTCTTTCCAAAACCAGTGGCTTGTCCTGGAATATTTAGTATCTTTTCCATCTAGAAAGTCCCATTAAGACATACTTTTTTATTTGTTTGTCATTTTTGGGTCACACCCGGTGATGCTCAGGAGTTACTCCAGACTCTGCACTCAAAAATCGTACTTGGCAGGCTCAGGGGACCATATGAGATGCCAGCATTCAAACTAGCATCTGTCCTGGGTCAGCTGCATGCAAGGCAAACACCCTACCGGCTATGCTATCTCTCCAGCCCCAAGACATAAATTTTTTTGTGTGGTTTTTTTTTGGGGGGTCACACCTGGCAGTGCTCAGGGGTTTTTCCTGACTCCATGCTCAGAAATTGCTCCTGGCAGGCACGGGGGACCATATGGGATGCCGGGATTCGAGCCGATGACCTTCTGCATGAAAGGTAAACGCCTTACCTCCATGCTATCTCTCCGGCCCCGACATAAATTTTTAATTCCAGATTCTGTTCCAGCTGTTATACCAAATTCCTTCTCTTTTCTCTCTAGATTCTACATATAAACTCTAAACAATATGGGGTTTTAGGAGTATCTGCAGTAAAAAAAAAAATAGCTGAATGTAATCTGGAACCTGCCTTTAATATTCTTGGTGCCATATCTACACACTGAGCCAACTTCATGGTGATTGAGCTCTTAAAGGTAGAACCCTCCAAAAAAAAACACCCAAGTATCAATGAACTTAAACAAGTTTCAAGGCTGTGTTATTCCAGGGTCAATCCTATGTCATGAGTAAGCTTCAGAATTTGCTGCAAGTCACCATTTCCTGGATTGGGGATAGAGAGTTGGATGCATGTGTGCAGGCAAAAGATGAAAACAGAAAGCTCCATCTTCATCTGAGAAGTTCATGTATAACTGAGACTTCAGACCAGAAATTATAATTTGGCTGACTTCGGAAGAATTATATTTTGTTGTTGTTGTTTTTAGCTTTGGACACAACTCTGATGTACTATCCTGAAAAAGTGGGCCAGTTGTCTCTGTTTTCCAGTTGCTCTGGGATCTACCTCTCAGACTTTTCCTATTTCATGCACATCCCAGCCTGCAGCACATCCTCATCCAGTCAGCCACAACCAGACATCTTCCTGCCTTTCTCTATCTAGGTCCTCCTGCTCAACCTGACCTGTATTCTTCCCACACACCTTTTTACTATGTTTTTAGAACTCTTAGTTTCTTCTTGAAATGGTCATCATCATCCTGAGACTGGTTTGTGTGTGGGCTCTCTTCTCTCCCGGGGAAAGCCTAATACACTCAGGGCAAACAAAATAGCTACAGGGAAAGAAAGGCACATTGTTCAATTCAGAGAGAGCTGAACTCACAACTAATCTTGGCATTTATAATGTGATGATGTGACAAACTTAGGTAGACAGACTTCTTCATCCCACTGTCTTGGCTCTGTGTGCTTACTCTTTCATTTTACTACACACTTCATACTCCTTTTTCCCCTCCCAGTCTCCTTTTCTTTGTCATGCTATAGCTCTTTCCTCACAGGGGTACTGGAAACATTCAGAGACCATGAAGGTACTTTCAAGACAGGGGTCATTCAAGGGTTCAGACACAGCTTATGCCCAAGACTCAGAAACTGTTGTTGTTTAGATGATGGTGATCATGATGGAGTTGGTAATCTTTACTATGAACTCAGCAATCATGTCTCAATACCTTAGCAATCACCTAGGAGCAAACACAGTGGTTGCTGAAAAATTTCTTGTTTGAGTCTTTGAACTTCTCTCATTACTTCCTCTTCTTAGTTAAGTGTATTTGTGTAGCATTGAGAGCTGGGACTTCAACCCCATATCCAACTCCCAACTTAGAATGTTGGTTTAAGAGAGTCAGGCAAAGAAGGATGTTCATAGAATAGGAAAAAAAATCTTTTACAAAGATTTTTAAAGACAGTATCTTTAAAGAGAAATATCTGTCTGAGGGTGAGTTATAAAGAAAAAAATAGCCTAGAGACAAAGATACAGTGGTTGGGATATACCCACCAGCAGCTAGAACTTCTCTGTTTCTCCTTTTAGATTCCTAGATTTAGGGCTCTCAACTGATGGACTCAATTTGTTTATGATGTCGTTGGGTTGTGAATGGGATGCATATAACTGCCCATTCACCCAAGGAAAAATTATAAAGTGAGTTGACTATTTAGTGATAGACTTGATAGAGAGTGGGAAGGTAGAGAAACTGAAGGGTCTGTGGAGAATGTCCTCAGAGAGCTGACACTGAAAGACAAAAGAGAGACGAGCCAGAAGGAGAGTAGATCCCGAGTCCCATCAGAGGTCTCTCTTCTAACTAAAAGATAGGGTTCGGGAAGGAAACATATCTAGTCTCTTGCTACATGGAGTAAAGAGCTTTATTATTTTTGGTGGGGGTACACTTGATGGTGCTCAGGGACTACTCCAAGTTCTGAGCACAGGAGACACTCCCAATGGTCTTCATGGAACCATGTGGTGCTGGACCCCAAACCTGTACATCTCACATGTGCATGTGTTCAGCCCATTGAGTCCTTTCTCCATTTGAAAGAGCTGCCATTGTTCCACACCACAACCACTACCATTCCTCACTCTTAGGTCCTGCTACAAGGATTTAATAGCAAATCATATATTGGGGGAGTTATCCCAGAGACAAGAACAGAGGAGAGGCAGTGAAGTGAAAAAAAAAAAAATAAAGGCCAGAGAGCCTATGCTACTGAACAGGTTACTGCTAGGATCATCAAGGACTCAGTCCCCTGGATATCCTGGGAAAGAGACTGTCCCATACTGGGAAGAATTTGGTGGTCTCCCTTTGCAAGTTGTAGATTACTCCTGGTGCATTAACTCCCTGAAGTTGGTGCCTAAGCAGAATCATACTTCTATAGTCAATTGTGTCCCTCACAAAGAAAGTGATTCCATATAATTTTCAAATGAGAATTGGGCTCCATAAGTATTTGTAGAAGTGTGAGACTATTCAGTGAGAATATGTTCAAATTTCAGTTCTATCTGTCAACAAGGTTCTGAGAAAGTTATCTGGCCTCCCTGCATATCTCTCCCCCTCTTGTAATATGGACACAATTCATACTCAGAGGAAGATTTGTAAGATTTAAGTCTAGGATATATGTAAATATTTGGTATAATACCATGTTATAGTGGGCACTCATCAGTACTCAACACTATCAATGTCCTTTTTCTTCAGGCCACAACCTTTTTTTGGGGGGAGGGGGCCACACCCGGCAGTGCTCAGGGGTTACTCTTGGCTATCTGCTCAGAAATAACTCCTGGAAGGCACGGGGGACCATATGGGACGCCGGGGTTCGAACCAACCACCTTAGGTCCTTGGTCAGCTGCTTGCAAGGCAAACGCCACTGTGCTATCTCTCCGGCCCCCAATGTCCTTTTTCTTAACGGAATCTGACTTATGTGAAAGAAAATTGCTTTGTTCATTATATTCATTGATTTCATAGATGGAGGCAGAGGAAGCTGCTACTAAGGCATCATCAGAAGTGAACTTGGCTAACTTACCTTCCAATTACCATAATAAGACCGATACGGAAACCAAAATTGGAAATAATACTGTCCATGTGCACCAAGAAATTCATAAGGTAAGGACTATCAAAGTAAGTCTTTCCTTTTTTCCCCCTGAAAAAACTTAAGATCTTATTTGTATATTTGATACACAAGTCAAAAATAGAGATGAAGATGATAAAATACAGATTAAAACCAGAGGGCATGAGGGAAGTATTTAGGGGGAAAGATATGTATCAAGAAACTTGAATCACTTTTGCATTTAAACAATAAATTTAACTCTAGACTTCCTGCCAGTCCAATTTCAAAGGAATGTTCAGGAATTTTATCTTTTGAGAAAAAAGAAACCAACCAGTGTATAGAAAGATGATTTTTCAAATATTCAATATAAGGAATTTGTCTTACAGGATTTGTACATTTTTTAGTGAGTTGAAATAGATTCCATGTTGTAGTTGATAAATAGACCTTCTCTACCTCTTTAGATTGAACTTATATACACTACAATTTTAGAAGTGAAGGCATTTCTTGCTACAGGGTGTGACATTCATTTGCTAGCTATAACTCCCAACACAGAGTTTTTTCTGCCCTACTTACCATATGTCTGAATGTCTCATGGTCTAATATCTTGCATGAGGAGCAAATGGGTTTGTACCCAATCTGAAATCTAGAGGTCTATAGCATTG
Organism: Suncus etruscus; assembly: GCF_024139225.1. Classification (NCBI taxonomy): domain Eukaryota; kingdom Metazoa; phylum Chordata; class Mammalia; order Eulipotyphla; family Soricidae; genus Suncus; species Suncus etruscus. The sequence goes on along the minus strand of NC_064856.1, from coordinate 61,861,133 downwards.
GCCTGACTTTGATGTATCTCTTACTTGATTTTGGCAGCACCTTGAAAGCAAACCATGCAAACTGTGTTCTCTTGAGGACCATCTGCTGAGCACATGTTCAGGGTGACGGTTGGAGACTGTAGATGTGACATTCTTGGGTGACCATGAGGGAGCTTGAGCTTCCTCTATGCAAGGCTGTCATGAAATCATTCTCACAAAAGAGTCTCACTCTTGTCCGAGTGCCCAGATGATTGAAATCATAACATTTCTGTGATAGCATATCAATCATAGCATAAAGGGGACCATTTTTATGAGCAATTTCTTGAACTATAAAGCAGCCTTTATGTGCCATCACTCTTCTCACAGCTTACTAATGGATCTAGTTACAGAGGGTACCCTTCCCAGATTAATAAATGAGTCCCCAATGAACAGAACCATTCAGACTTATACACCTGATACATTAAACAATGTTTACAAAGTGATTATTTTATTCTTGTCAAGACCAATATTAAGTTTTGCTTTCTGAAAATAATTTGTCAATAATTTCAGCTGCTTCTTATATTTTAGTTTTATTTATTTATTTATTTATTTGTGGTGGATTGGGGGACACATCTGGTAGTGATCAGGGTTCACTCCTGGATCTTTGCTCTTTCCCCTTGCAGTGCTTAGGGGAACCGTTCCATATGTGTTGCTGGAGATTGAACAGGGGTTGCCCATATGCAAACCAAGCACTTTAATCCCTGTACTATCTCTTCTTTCCCTCATCTGCTTTTTAAAGTTGCTCCATGTAGATGTCAGAATATTTCACATCCATTCCACCAGTAATGAGTGTTATTTAATTAAAAAAATCTCTTAAATTCCATGACTATCACAAATCATATTTATAAGATAGGGATATCAATATTATTCCTTATAGCTTTGTGAGGTTTGAGAAGCCTGCAGTATTTAAGTGCTCATTATAAACCAGATGGTGTTTTGAAAAAAACAAGTGGTTGCATTTTACCATGGTTTGGATTTTTAAAGTTTTTTAATCAACCCAGTCAGTTCTCAAGGCACCTGTACTTCATGAAAGAAATCTCAGTCATGAAGAGGTGTATTTGAAACATTATATGTTTCTCTTAGAGATAACAAAGTACCTATTAATACGATACTATAAAGGCTTGGAGAAATTTTACAATCCAGATGCACAGCACTTGAGAGCTTTGAAATATACAATAATTTGTTAACTGTGTACAAATCTGGCATGGAGCAAGAAGACAATCATCTTTTCGTTGTGAAAGGAACTATTTTGATAAAAAAAATTAGCAGATGTTGATGAAGATGTAATTTTTCCTTTCATGTGAATAAGGCAAGCATTTTCCTTTGTTCAGATGCAGGTTTCTGAGATAGTAGACTTGGCCAGAACTTTAAACATAACCTATACATTTGTGAATTGTATATAAATGAATATAAATTGTGAATCAGGAAGAAATGAGTTTTTTCCCAGTGCTTTATTAGATGGTTATTGGTAACTAAGCCATGGGTTAAAATCAAACAAACAAACAAACAGACCTTCAAGCTCCTGAGCCAGAATCCTTCTTGTTCTCCAGAAATAGCTCAAGCCACAACTAACTTAAACCAGAACTAACCCAAACCAGAGCCAATCAAGCCAGAACTAACACAAACCAGAAGCAACTCAAACCAGAACTAACCCAAACCAGAAACAAATCAAACCAGCACTAACCCAAACCAGAAACAACTCAAACCAGAACTAACCCAAACCAATACCAACCCAGACATCGCAGCACCAGAGTCCAGGAGCTGTAGCTAAATTTCACTCTGAGATGTCTGCTTTTAATAACAGAATCAGCCAACTCCATTCCATTATTACTTGTTGAAACAAATTCTCCAAAGCCAGGAGTGTATACCTTTGCTTAAACCTGCTTGCTTCTCATGAAAGATTTCCACTGAAACTCACAGACCTGCAATTATCAAAAAGTAAGTGGGTATATATATACAGTAAATGGGCATTAGTTTTCAGCTAATGAGCTCCACCAGCAAGAAAATGATGTTGGGCCCGGAGAGATAGAACATCGGCCAAGCAGCCGATCCAGGACCAAAGGTGGTTGGTTCGAATCCCAGTGTTCCATATGGTCCCCTGTGCCTGCCAGGAGCTATTTCTGAGCAGACAGCCAGGAGTAACCCCTGAGCACTGCCGGGTGTGACCCAAAAACCAAAAAAGAAAAAAAAAAAGAAAGAAAAGCAGATGTTGAATGTTCTGTGACAGGCTCTTTGTTGAGTGCTTTGCACTGACCGCCTCATCTCTCCGACTTACAACCCCTGAGATTTTCCCTGGAGAGGAGGTTGTCAAATGGCAGACAGCTGGGTTGGAAGGGGGCGGACCCTACACTTTCTAAAATGAAAACTAAGTTGAAATGTGTGAACTTTGCTCAGTTCACATTGATGGTTTTTGTTCTTCATTAGATCACCAATAACCAAACTGGACAAACGGTCTATTCTGAGACAGTAATTACATCGATGGGAGATGGAGAAGGCAAAAGAAAACACGTGAGTCTGCCCCCTGTCCCTTGCCCTTTGCTCCCAGGACATACACACCTTTGTTTCTCTTGTTAAAGTAGCTCTGACTTTAGCAGAAGGTAGCTATCTATGCTTATGGCCCTCTCCTGCCTCCTAGATCTCCTCTCACTTTATATCAGGTTCATGCTACCTGTCTATGTCTCCCTCTACGCACTTGGCTTTAAAAACAAGAATGGAGTTCAATTGTCTTCTATCCTTGAACCAGCAAAGATAAGGAACACTTTATGGCGACTCTGCGAATGAGACCTGCAAGCCCCTTAGCTCCCAGAGTGGCACTGCTTTTCAGAATCTCACTTTCAAAGTTGGATAGTTTGAAAGCAAGAAAATTTTCAATGGAGAGGTCAGAGAAATCATGTAGGGGGTTAAGGCTTTTGCCTTGTATGCAGCCCACCCCAGGTCTATCCCAGGGCCCTGAAAACACTGGGTCCCCTGAACACTATCAGGAGTAATCCATGGCACAGAATCAGATATAACCCCGTAGCATCATGGAATGTGACCCTACCTCTTTTGCTGTGTCCCAACCTCTGGAATGACTAGAAAAGAAATCTGGGCACCTCCAAAAATAATTTAATAATTGCATAAAAGTCTTCTTAGAATCCAGTAGAATTCAGTAGCCTAGGGAATCTGGGGCCTTTCCCTTCAGCCTGTGATTCTCTCCACCCCATGATTGTCACACTGCTCAGTGGCCTGCTGCCTCCTCTGAAGGCAGGCTGTCTTTGTAGAAGTCTTCTTATGCTGCCCCCACAGACAGGTATGAGTGACCTCTTAGCCCCTGTACACACTATCTTTCTAGGGGCTTCACTGTAGGTGCAGATTGTGTCCTTGACACTCTGAGGAATTACACAATTCCTCCCTTCCCCTCTCCTCTCTCACTTCATCTCAGGAAGAAAGTCTGTGTTTTTTTGTTACAGAAAGCCTGTAACAGGGATGTGGTAGTGTTAATGTAGCTAATCCTTGATGGCACTTTCTTGCTGTGGGCCCTGTGCTAAAACCTTTACTTCTATATTTGGCTTCATTCAGCTTAGTGAGAACACTGGAGGATGGTGGGGATTGGCATGTATTAGAACGGAAAGAGAGTTCTGGAGGGAGATAGGTCAGCTAGATAGAGACCTCCTGAGTTCCCCATCATGCAGCCTGACTTCCACCTCTATGGTTTCTGCAGACTTTGAAAGTACAGAAGAAGTCAACAGTGAGGAGGAAACAAAGTCAGTTTGATTGAGTCTGGCAAGAAGAGAGTCAGTGATCAAAGGAAGCACTTTCAGGTGACGGCAGGCCAAATTACTGACAGTGCTTAGAGAGGCTCTGGAAGTGGAGGGGACGATTTTAAGGATAGTTAATTCCCTACTGTTTGTACAGGACCATTGAAGAGCAAGATAAACTGTGGAAACAGAACTGTTGGAAGGAAATAGAGAAAAATAAGTCCTATGTTTCAAAACCCAAGTGTTTTGAAAGCTGTGTTTCTTCCACAGCTTTGCATGGGCAGCAACTCTGCTTGCGTACTCATTTATAACTTGCACCCTATGTGCCATGTTGCCCTTTGTGTCCCCCAAGAGAGGTGACTGTTAGGTTAGAGCCCTGTGGAGTAGGGATTGAGGCACTGAGAATGTGGGCATATGGGAATTCAGTCTCAAAGATGTCAGGTGTGTGCCTGGTTAGAGATCATTTGCCCCTACAGACTACTATAGGGAGGGACTTTGTGCCAGTTTTCCTGGGCTGTTAGGGGAGGGGTATGGGGTCTCACTGGCCCTCCAGGCTCAGTTGGAAACCCAGAATCTCCACATCTGCCCCACAACCTCATGTCCTCTGTGTGATGGATGACATCCTTGTGTGATGCTTCATCTGAGTCCTAGATAGTGAAATCCTAAGGAGGCAAGAAGTTGGCAAGGACAGAGATCTCCAAAAGCCGGAACAAATTTCCCCCAACTCCTGCTTCTGCCCTCAGAGTACTGTCTCATTGAGTTTTCCTGTGAGAAAAAATTCCAGTTGGAGTGGCTAGCCAGGAGTTCTGGGCATCTCATGCCTGGCTGGCCAGTGTCCGGTGAGCCCCAAGGGTCATGAATGAATAGACGGAAGGTTTTTCGAGCTGCCTGGGAAAGAAATCTCCTGTAGCAAGAATGGTGGAACATTATCTTACCTTATGATGCCAATTATCAGGGTGGCTGGCCAAGAGTCAGAGAAGGGAGGTTCAGTTTCAGATACCCAGGAAATTCTTTCATTCAACATGCATTTGATTTCTGGTCATTTGGTCACTACAGTCCTAACATAAAGGGAGTGAGAGATGGGTGGCTCTTGCCTCTTCCTTACAGCCATGAGGCCTTTAGTACAGAGAAGGAAGCTCTAAAAAATTCTGCCTCTGTGGCAGATTGAATACTGTCACCTCCTTCTCAACCCTGATTTTATAATTCCCTGTGTTTTGCAGTGGGCTTTTAAATGCACAAAGGCACATGCTCTCTAGAGCTAATGGGAGCACAACCATTTAGAGAGCAAAATCATAAGTTGTTTAAAGTCCATAAACAGGGGCTACGTTTTCAGAATTTAAAATTCCCAGATAAATTCTATGAAAATAAATCACCAAGGCAATCATTCTTTCCTTTCCTCCAGTGTTGCTAGTATACTAACAAGTGTGGAGGTAATCTGAGAGGTTTGTGGAAAGCTGCAACCTGTAATACTATATATCCTTGTCTGCAGGGTTCAGCACAGTTAAGTGCAGGGATTGGTTCATTTTCACATTCAAATGCAAAAGGGGAAAAGAACTCAGACTCAGACTTGTTAGTTCACCTGAATGCGCCTCCAAGGCAGTGAGATCTGGGTGCTTTTATTTATAGAACAGTGTCTCCAAAGATAAAGGATCTGACCCAGTTAGCCATGGTGCTATTTAGAAAGATAGTCCTCTATTTCAAATAAGGTCCCACATCCTGGTACTTCCTTGGAGGCCCCTGAGTACCACCAAGTGTGGCCTTGGAGGTTCCCCAGAACCATTGGGCTGGCCCTGGTATTTCTGGCATTGCAAGGCCTGAGCAATCTTCAGGCCCTTTTATTGAACCCCAAGCTTGACTGACTAATAATCTCCAGTGGGACCCCCCCCAGGCCTCCTGAGGCACTAACCCCCAAAATAAATAAAATTCCTCACCCAGCTCTGAAACTTAACACATAGTCTATTGTTGTTTGTTCTGTTTTCACTTTAGAATAGTATATAGGAGCTAGAGTGAAAGGACAGCTAGCAGTTGGTGTGCTTGTCTTGCACACAGCCAATCTAGGTTCTATCCCCAGCACCACATATAGTTCTTGAGGGGTGATCTCAGAGTATAGAGCCAGGATTGATCCCTGAGTACCATCATCTATGGCCTGAAACAAACGAAAAAAGAATAAGATATGAGTATTTATTTCTTCAGTTGAACATGTCAAGTTTGAACCTACAGGTTCTATTGTGTTCTGATAATTCCAATATAATTGGATCAAGACTTCTGAGACATCAGGTAGATAAATTTCACTTCCAGAATTGCCCAGGAAGTAGCCATTTCAGTGGCCTTAGTGATTTTACGACCCAGAAATGGCCAGTGTGATTGCATGCAGTGTCCTGTGGACAATGACAGTGGGATTCCTCACAAATGTGACCAGTGTCTCTTCTCAACTTTGGACTTAAGTGTTTGATGCTGAAAGCTGGAAAAGGATATAGTTAACTCAGGCTGAATTTTTTGAAATTCGTTTTTCATTGAACAATAAACATCCTTCAGAGCTCAGAGATCAACAGGATGCTGAAGGAGAGAGTTTCGTGTTCTCCTTTTCCCCTTGGCCCTTGTTCTTGTCCCTCTCAGTTGTTCATCACAGTTGCCAGAGGCAGAAGACTGGCTTAGCTTCTGTGTTTTGGTTTCTACTGATGGGCTCATTGATGTCATGGAGTTGCAGAGAGCCCGGGGATGGCTAGTCACTGAGGCTTTTTTTTTTTTTTTTTTAATAGAATTGCCTGCAGGGAGAGCATGGGCATGTAAGAGCATCCCATGGTTCCCTCAGGCCTGCATCTGGGAAGGTTCCATAGAGTGAAGGGGGAAGGAGTGGCCAAGTCCCAGGACATGCAGGCTTTTGTGTCTGTCAGGTTTCAGGCAAGCAGAAGAAGGCAGATTCAGGTGGGAGACGCCCTTGGCTTCAATCAATCTTTCCTCTGGTCCTTTCAAGATCTGCCTTCTCTCAAATAATTCCTGAGACAAAAAACAGGGTGAGACCAAGTAAGGTCAGATTGATAAAAGCTCTTTGTGTAAGACTCTTTATTATTCAAAAGTAATCAAAGCTGGGGAGTTAGCTAAATAGACTGAACATATTTTTTGCCTGCAGAAGGCCAGGATTTGATAGGTCGAAACACAAGTTACCCCAAGAAGAATTCCGAATGATCCAAAGTTGCTATGAATGACACGTGAGCATCTCCAGATATGGTCCAAAGCTTCCCCTCAAAAAAGAAGTAATTATAATTGGCTTCTAGGGGCCAGAGCAGTGGTCAGTGGTAGGGCATTTGCTTTACACATGGCTGACCTAGGGCAGACCACGGTTTGATCCCCTGGCATCCTATATGGTCCCCCAAGCCAGGAGCAATTTTTGAATGCATAGCCAGGAGTAACCCCTGAGCGTCACTGGGTGTAACCCTAAAACCAAAACAAACAAACAAACAAACAAACAAACAGAAACTGGTTTCTTGTAGGCTTTTCTCTGGGTTCTACTCAGCCTACTGAATAGAATAGAGCCTGCACAGAAGCTGAGGCTGTGCTCCAGGACTCTGCTGGCTTCTCATTAGCACATGCAGCTTGAGTTTGATTCTCCAACATCTGCCTCATCCTCTTAGTCAAGAACTTTGCCAGGATCTCTGTGCTCCCCAGTTAAGCTCTCTGACTCACCCTATGTGAGTCAACCTCCTCACACATGATACAAGTCATTGCTTGTCACATGTCTGGTTTAGGAGTTGGGTGGAAAGACAAACAAGAGGATGTTTGGATTATAATGAGTGGCAGGAAGAATAGGGGATGGTCACGGGATGACAGGCCAGGCTGGGGCTTGTGTGGGAAGATGTGCAGGGACTCAATGGAAAGCAGCAAGTATGCGGTTCTTGCGAATAGTACCAACTCATTGGATACATGACCTTAGTCCTAACCCTAGCTTATTTATTAGTTTATTTGGGGGACCAAATAAACTGTGATTTTATGGTTCTAGACTTGTATTTTGAATTGGCTCTATAATTTCTGGCCAAATAGGTCTGAATGCATTCATCTAGTTGGAAACCATTATTAAGAAAATTGAGGGCCCGGAGAGATAGCACAGCGGCGTTTGCCTTGCAAGCAGCTGATCTGGAACCAAAGGTGGTTGGTTCGAATCCCGGTGTCCCATATGGTCCCCCGTGCCTGCCAGGAGCTACTTCTGAGCAGACAGCCAGGAGTAACCCCTGAGCAATGCCGGGTGTGGCCCAAAAACCAAAAAAAAAAAAAAAAGAAAAGAAAAAGAAAATTGAAACTTTAGATATCTTTATGAGAAAAGGACAGATAATTCCCAAATAAATTAAGTTGATACAGGTAAGCAGGTTTTAGGTAACAAACACTTATTTTTCCCGCAAGCACTTATTTGTGAACTATGACCTAGCTGTATTAACTTATACTCTCTTGATCCTAAATAACCTTCAAAAGAAGATTTATGGCATATATGATTCTACATCCCTCATAAAAATGCCATGAAGTTCATAAATGTGTTATAAGTAGGTTTCACATATGTTGGTATAAAAATTTGTTTAAAAAAAAGGTGAGAGAAAAAATGTAGCTGCAAATGTACAATTATATGTATATATAGTACATAAAACCGTTTTTAGTAAAAAGTATATAAAAGGAGAAAAAATATCTACTAAATAGTAGATTTAGTAGATATTAATGGAGGGATATATTTTGGGTTTGGCCAAGTACTCAGAACTTATTCCTGACTCTGCACAAAGGAATCATATCTGTTGGAAATTGAAGGGTTCATATGTAGTGGGGATCAAACTTGGGTTGGCTGCATACAACCTTACGTCTAAGCTATTGCTTTTGTACTTTATTTTATAAATGTCTATATTGTTTGAGTGATTTAGAAATTCTTGTGCAAATTTTATAGTTTTACTATAAACAGTCCTATTTCTGTTTAGCAATTACTCTCATTTGGAAATCCTAGAAACTGAATTGCTAAGTGGTAGAACACATACATCTCTAATTTGAGAGCTGCTGCCAAATTTCCCTGCAGCAGGAAGGTGCAGATTCCCCTTTGAGCAATTTGGGGCCTGGGCCACCAACCCTTCTTCACTCTTAAGAGCAGGACTGGTGGAGAAGTGTAAGTAGTAGAAAGCAGAGGAATTTTCACACCTCTATTTTATCCTTCCCTCACTTTTGCAGGGCAAAGGGTCAGTTTGGATTGCAGTGTGGGTTAGATTAAGAGGGTGTGAAGTTCCCAGGGAATATCAGCATCCAGCATCCATGTAAGGTGTCTGGTAGACTGTGAAGTCACAGCAGGGGCAATGTGAAGAAAAAACAGCAGATGCCTTCCCCCATAAACATTCAATATTTATAATCTCTGTACTACCCTCTCTCATCAGCACAAATACCAGCTTGCTTTGATGCTTTCTGGGAGGAGAAAAATTTTAGTTGAGCCATTGGGTGACTAAGGGCTGGGGAAATGTGACTTTGGTAAATTTTTTTTTCTTTACTTTCTGGTGTGTGTGTGTGTGTGTGTGTGTGTGTGTGTGTGTGTGTGTGTGTGTGTGTGTGTGTGTATGACTAAGGGCTGGGGAAATGTGACTTTGGTAAATTTATTTTTCTTTACTTTCTGATGTGTGTGTGTGTGTGTGTGTGTGTGTGTGTGAATATTCGACCACACCTGGCTTGCTCAAGGTTTATTTCTATCTCTATGTTCAGAGATCACACTTGGTGTATCTTGGGCAGCTATATTTACATATTTACAACCCAGAAATAGAACCTGGGTTCTATTCCATAGATAAAGCAAGTGCCTTTCCACTGTGCTATCTCTCTGACCCCTGATAAATTTCTTTCTTTGTTTCTTTGATTTTGGGCCATACCTAGTGGTGCTCGAGCTCCTGGCTCTACACTCAGGGATTGCTCCCCAGAGCTCCTGTGGCCCTGGGGGATCCTATGAAATGCTGGAAGTTGAATCTAGGTAGGTGGCATGCAAGGCAAATGCCCTACTAGTTGTCCTATCACTCTGGCCCCTAGATAAATTTCTATTTGGGGGGGCTGGAAAGATAGCATGACGGTAAGGCGTTTGTCTTTCATGCAGAAGGTTGGTGGTTCGAATCCCAGCATCCCATATGGTCCCCTGAACCTGCCAGGAATGATTTCTGAGCATAGAGCCAGGAGTAATGCCTGAGCGCCGCTGGGTGTGACCCAAAAACAAACAAACAAACAAACAAAATTCTATTTTTTTAATTTTATTTTGTTAAAACCATTTTTATTTACAAAGTCCTTCATAGTTAAGTTTCAGGCATACAGTAAATCAGGGCCAATCCCACAACCAGTGTTGACTTTCCTCCATCAATTTTCCCAGAGTGCATCTCAATCATCACCCTCTACTTCCCCAACATGTCAGGCTCATTTTAAGTTTTGATTTTTAAAGTTTGGATCTCTTGAATTTATTGTTGTTGACTTTGATTTATGTATTTAGTTATGTGCTTTTAAAACTCCAGTAATGCACCTAAGACCAGTTAGCCCTAGTCCCCTTCCTTTCATATTTATATTTTTCCTTCACTCAGTGTCTTCTTTCTTTCTTTATTTTTTTTTCTGTTTGTTTTTGGTTTTGGGTCCACACCCAGTGGTGCTCAAGGGTTACTTCTGGCTATGGGCTCAGAAATCACTCCTGGCTTGGGAAACCATATGGGACTCTGGGAATTGAACCCAGGTTTGTCCTGGGTCAGCTGCGTGCAAGGCAAATGCCTTACCGCTGCGCTATTGCTCTGGCCCTGGATACATTTCTTCATAGCTCTGAGTCTGGTCTATATAGTGGAGCCCTAAACATTCTATTCAAAAAGTATTTCCTTGAGGCAATCAAATTGTAAAACTCCTAATAGATAGGGGCTGTGCTAATGCTCAGTGGTAAAGCACCTATCTTGATGTGGGAAGTTCAGTCTTCAGTACTACAAAAGTAAATTTTAAAAAATTAAAGAATTCAGATCACAGAAACAGCACAGTCTTAGAGAACGAGAATGGCATTAAATGTCAGTAAATGTCGAATATCTGTTGCTACAGCGCTTCTACATTCTGGTATTGATTTTTCTTTTTACATTCATTGAGCACCTCTGTGTATCTGGTTGAGAAAGGTTAAGGACAGTTCTTAAGACAGCATAACCAGGGTTGACGAGAGCCAGGAAATAAAAGAGGTCATTGCAGAAAAGATTCCTGTTTCCTAGGAGTTTTGGAAATCCTGCAGGCTTCAGAGCAGGTGGCCAGGGAAACCTTTGTCCAGAAAAGTTTGTTCATGCTCTCTGTCTTTTCTGCTCATTTCATAAGTAGAAGCCTTTTGCTCCAGATTCTATGAAAGGATATGTGTATAGTAAACAGCCTTGGAAAATAAAAGCATTCTCTTTCTTCTTGCAGATGGTAGGCTTGCTTGCTATCCTGGATGAAATCTTGGGGTTCTCTAAGCCATCCCTTTCTCAGTTGTGAGGCATGGCCTCTACATGCACAACCTCCACCCAGGTCCCTGCATGGTGCTTTCTATGGTTTGGGGCTCAGAAGAGCTGGCACACTCATGATCTGTCCATGGAAACAGCAGTGACATGGATTGGCTCTAACCCAGGCATCTCATGTTTTGCACTAGTGTCCTCAAAGCAGGGGAAGGCTAGGGCTAGAGCGATAGCACAGCAGGTAGAGCATTTGTCTTGCATGTGGCCCACCTGAGTTTTGATTCCCAGAATCCCATATGATCCCCCAAGTCTGCCAGCAGTAATTTCTGAACACAGAGCCAAGAGTAACTTCTTCGAGCTGCCAGGTGTGACCCAGATTAAAAATTTAAAAAAATAAAAACTCAGGAAGATTCACCTACTACCTCACAGGTAAAGCTGCTATTCCTGGGGGCCGGGCGGTGGCGCTAAAGGTAAGGTGCCTGCCTTGCCTGCGCTAGCCTTGGACGGACCGCGGTTTGATCCCCCCCCCCCCGGTGTCCCATATGGTCCCCCAAGCCAGGAGCAACTTCTGAGCACATAGCCAGGAGTAACCCCTGAGCGTTACTGGGTGTGGCCCAAAAACAAAAAAAACAAAACAAAACAAAAAAAGCTGCTATTCCTATTTCTTGGCAGGCTTCCTGGAAGTGGTAGAATTTACACTGTATTTTGAACAATAATTAGGACTTCTGTGGTGAGGAGAAAGGATAGAGACAAGGAGGCATGCTAAAATAAGAACGTGTCTGAGGACCATTACATTCTTTTGAATGCTAGGACTGAAGGTGTGTTTGGGGGAGCAGCAACTGAAACTGTGGAGAGACAGGGATTAGACTGAGGACTTAAAGGGTCAAAAAGATAGATATGCATGATGAGTTAGAAACATATCCCACACACAAAGTTTAAGGGGCCTTTAACTACACGTATACTTCCAGGAATCTGGGAGTTGGATGGCAGAGACATTGGTTGTGATAGAGCTTTTCAAGCCTAAAACCTTGAATCCCATTTGGGCTGAAAAGCCTGCAATCCTGATAAAAGTCTGGCATCAGGGCTGGCAGTGTGGAAACTTTCAGTGAGAAAATGAATGCCATGCTTTTGTTTGGTGCCAGAAGGCAGGCCATAGAAGTGATTGAGCTTGAAAACTCATGAGGTAGAGCTAGAACAGCATATAGGGTACTTTTCTTGCACATAGCTGACACAAGTTCAATCCCAATACTGAATATGACCCTCTAAGCACCACTATGAGTAAACCCTAAGCGTTCTTGGATGTAGCACCCAAACCAGCAAGGAAAATAAAAGAAAACTTAAGAGGTGATAGAGGCAAAGCTTGGTTTCCAAGTGGTCCAAACATGATAGGATGAGCTGGCAGGTGTGCAAGCTATTCACTATGCTCAGGCCCCAGAATTTCCAGAGCCCAGCCATCTCTCTCTGAGGATCGTTTGCATCATGCATATAAGATATATGACCTGGCTCTTTCTTGTCCTTTGACTTCATTGGGAAAAATCTGAATCCATCAAGGGCCACTATACAACCTAAGAGTCCCTTCCTTCCCTCATTGAGTTTCTGTGACTCAGAAAGGAGCCAAGTTAGCTTTTCTTCCAACCCACCTCTTGGGTAAATCTTCAGATGGATGTAGAACCCACCACCCTGCTATGACAGAGTCTTGTGCTGTTAATAATTCATGTCCACAGTGAGAATAATACTAAAGATGAGGAGGAAGGTGAGGACTGCCATTCACGGAGCCCTCATCAGGCACAGTGCTGACCAGCTTTGCCCCAGTCATGTGTCAACCTTAGAAGTCAGACACCCTCTGGGTCCCCTTTCATACATGAAGTGACTGAGGCTTCTAGAAGTTGTTTTGTTAGTGGTTGCAGAAACAGGACTAGCAGGATTTCAAACTTCTAAAACCTATGTTTTAGTGGAACATATTGGGAGATTTATAAAATCTATAAGGAAAAATTTATCATCCCAAGCACTATGGCTGTGTGACTCAATGGCTTTCAGTGCATTTATTGGGGGTGCATTCAATCTTAGGACTTTTTCTCTCTGGCACTGAAACACTGTGATTGACAAAGAGTCCCCAGCATCTAGCAACTACCCTCCTTTCTCTCCCTGTGAATTTTATTAGTTTGGCTACCATACTCATAAATGAAACCAGATGGCCTTTGTCTTTTGTGTCTGGCTTATTTTGCTTAACATAATGTCCTTGAAGTTTATACATGTTAAAACATGTCAGAATTTTCTGCCTTGTTAAGGCTGAAAATTTTGTTTCCTTTCATCCCTCCATGGATACTTGGGATGTCTTCATTTTTTTTTTTACAGAATGCAGCTTTGAAAAAGGACAGGCAGATAACTCTTGAATCCCAGTTTTAGCTCTTTGCAGTTTATACAGAAATGAAATGGATAGAATATGTCACAATATATTTGGTGGTGCTTTCCAAACAGTGTTCTTAGAGCCAGAGGCTATTCTCAACATTATTTGGTCATTCAGGCCAATGGGTCAGTTTTAGGGCCAAAGATGTAATGCTGCCCAAGCCTTGTGAAACCAGGAAACCTCTAGGGCTATCCCAGAGGTGCTCAATGACCTCCAGGACCATACCTGACCTTTCTTGGTGAGGGAAACTTTGCAGTGCCAGGGATGGAACAAAGCCTAGAAGTTGTTTCCTCTTCTATTACAATCTACATTTAACCATTTGAGGCACCTTCTCATGGTTTTCACTGGCTATATTAGTATATACCTGTGAGTGGGAGTCTGAGGTGGAGTCATTCTTTCCCTTTTGGCTTCTGTGTTAGAAAAGAGTCACTGAGGCCCATTCTGAGTTGAATGTTCACAATCCATGCTCACTGCTGCCCTTGGCCAAGGCAGTTCACTTGACTTTCTACTTTACTAAAATGAGGCAGCCACAATCTTGGGGTATCTTTGAGGTGGAACTGATCCTACTAATAGTAACAAATACCCCCAACCCCAATGAACACTTCCAGTCAATGTGCTAGAAACTGCCACCAGGCTACAGTAGGCCTTTCAAGTTTACCCTTACTTCCAGGATCAAAGATATGGTTTTCTAGAGCATGATTCTCAAACAGGTGCCATATGACCGTCAGGGCACCCCCATAATCTTTTTGGGCAGTCACAGGTGAAATCACATAAATAGGGGGCCATAGCACAAGCCTACAGGGCCAACCAGTAGGATGGAGGCCACAGGAAACAAGTGACTCCCAAGTAGACTGAATCAAAAGAAAGCTAGGAAACTGCTCTAGAACATTTGAAACAAAACTTCTTTCTTACCCTCCTATAGGAGAGGCCTCCATGGCCCCTTTTTTCTTGAAGAATCCAGAGGCTTCTGGGGCCTTCCACATCCTTGGTAGGGTAAAGACTCTGGGGCTCAGGCTACCAGGGACTGGGTACTGTCTCTGAGTTTTACATGCCAGCTGGGAGGAGTACTAAGGATAGAGTTATTTATGGCCTTTTCCAGTTTAAAGACATGGCCAGAGAAAAGAATGGGTCAAGTGGAGAATTTGGGGGCATACAGAGGGCCATGGGTAACGATCTCAGGAAATCCACAAATTTTATGAGCTTGATTGATCTCTCAAATCAGAAAGGAGACTCTTCTCTGGCCTACACCTCCACCCAACAGGCAGTGGAAGGCAGGATGGAGCCTGTCTGTCTGTATGCTGTGTGTCCTTCTGATAAGCAGATAGTGGAAAGCAGGATGGAGCCTGTATGTCTGTGTGCTGTGCATCCCTCTGATTAGCAGGGGTCATGGGAGAATAGTAGTGAACCCTGCAGCAACAGGAGGGGCTTGGGGAACATATGCAGAGGTGGGAATCTCTAAGAGCTCCAAAAAAGTACGACATATATGGGAATGAGCTTGATTTACTTGAAAAGTGAAGGACCAGAGAGATAGTATAACAGGTAAGGTATTTGCTGTAATGGAGTAATTATAGGAGTAATCCCTGAGCATTGCCTGCTGTGCTCAAAAACAATAGCAACCAAAACAAAAGCAATATAAAAACCAGAAAAGGAAAAGTGATCCACTCCAAGCTCTGCTTCATGTTTACTCATTGCCCTGACCTGATATCAACTGTTTATTGGGCCATAGACCAGGCACTTTTACATGTTGTCTTACATAAAATGTGGCTAATATTTTATAAATATGAGTATATTGAAGGTTAAAGTCATTAAAGTCCCCAAATCATGATAGATAGTGTTGAATTGGAATATAAACCAAATATAAAGTTTAGCTCTTTTAAGAAGTTATATTTTTTGGTGGGGAAACCACTTGAGTTTCCATTCTGGAGTGGTTTTGAAGAGATGATCACTACCACATGTTGGTTACTTTCCTGTTATTTATATTGATGCCACCTCTCCTGCCCCCTGACAAATACCTAGCATGAATGACTCAATTCCACAACAAGTGTGGCAGTAACACAGTCTCCAGCCTCAGGGTGGCCAAACCCAAAGGGCCCCCGGAGGATTCAGAAGATTAGAGTTAGGAGGCTGTGGGTCTCTCTATCTCTCTGGCCACTGGCCATAACTGGCTATCAGACCACTACTCTGAGGAAGAACATTTTTTAGACTGCTAAAGAGGAGCATTTTAAGTAGGTGCCATATGCCTGTGTGAAGAGGTTGGCCAGAGACACATTTCAATAATGTGATGTGGAAAATATAGCCATGGAGAAAATAGCTTGCATTTTCCACAGTCCTGTAACTAATGGACCTCTCAGAAGAGGAAACAGCCAAGGAGGTGGGGAGGGCAGACTACCTTGTGCCTGGTAGTAGAAAGTGGTGGGGGGGCACTCCTACTAAAGGGTTCCTGAGTGATTGACAGGATGGAGGCTGCAGGCGCCATCCTTCTCCAGGCTCAGAAGGGGCAGGACTAAGACTCAGTCAATAGGCTCATTTTCCTCCAAATATCCCTTACTTTCAGGGTCTCATTGTTCCTACCAGGTCTGCAAGCTCTCCCTCTGTTTCTTGTAGAAGGATGGTCAAAAGCCATGGCTTGTAGTGGGCAGAATTACTCTGTTCTCCCCAAAGCACTGGAGTTTAGAGGCTCAAGAGAGGAAAGTGCCCTGATTTTGAGCACCTATTCTCCTTATTAGCTCATATTCCTTTCCTCTTAGTATGCCCACAAGAAGCAGGGAATCAACTCTACTTCACTTATTTATTTTACTCTTTTGCTGTAGAGGGTTATTTGGGGGAACACCCTACAATTCTCAGTGGCTATTTCTACTCTGTGCTCAAGAACTACTCCTAGTGGTGCTTGGAAATCATGTAGTGCTGGAGATAGAAGATCGGGCTCAGGCCTCTTGCATACAAAGTCTGTGAACTGTCTTTCTGGCCCTGGCTTTGCTTTAAATAAAGATGAGGGAAAATAGGAGGGCTTATACCATCACTTAGCTCATAGTGGCAGAGTAGGCTTGGAAACGAGCCTCCTCCTCCCAGTACATGCTCCTCTACAACACACTGTCACACACAAAAGATCACTGCTTGTAACTATATGTCAGCACAGGCCATGGTGTGCAGGCACAGCTGTCTCCTCCGCTCTTCCTGGTAATGTCATTGGTTAGATTTTATAGTTTCCATTTTCCAGACAGGCGTCTGTGGCCCAGTGAAGTGAAGAAGTCCTAACAAAACCTGGTGGAGAAGTGGGGGAAAGGGATTGAGGAAGAATGTGATCTTGAAGGATTGATGTGGATGGGGTAGGTGGGTGCTTTGAGCACTGTGGCCTGTTCTCAGCTTGCAGAACTGGGTATGTGGTGCCCCAGTACCAATGCTCCGAGGGCAGTGCAGGGCCCGATGATGCTGAATTGGCTATGAAATAAGTGAAGCAGGAACGTTGCCCTGTCTGTTCTTCCCAGGCCTGGGAGCAGGGGCCCTTACCTAGCCCCGCTCTGCGCACCAAACACGACGTGGCCACTTCTGAGTAGAATGAGGTCAAGCATGTGTTTTTCCACAACTGAAACATATTAAGTTTTTTTTTTTCCAGGCTCATTAACATAAATGGTCTAACTCGAACAATTCCACAAACTCCCCTTTCAGTCCTCACTGTGGTCAAATTTTGTGGGTAGTGAGAAGGAATAATTGCCGGGGACAGGCATGAGGCCAGGACGAGGATTTTGGAGCCTCATTAGAGGCCCACGGTGAATGCACACCAGCCCGAAGTTCCCCCAGTCCACAGCTCAGGCAGCCACAGGCAGAGGCTCTTTCTGTGTAGGAGCAAACAACTTTGTTTTTGTTTGTGTTAACCTGCGTTTCCTTTTTTCCTATTTGCTTCTTAAATTCAAGAACTTAAAGAAATTCTCTAAGATGTATTTTTGGAAGTGGGTGTAGATGTGAGGCGGCTCACAGGGGCTGCACTGGAATCGCTTCTCTGGCTAGAACTCACAGGAGAGGAATGTGCCTTTATTCTCACCACATTCCCCCTTACAGGGCCTCTTACTCCAGTTCCAAAGGTGGGCAGCCAACAGGGTTGTTCAAAGAACCCTCCTGGCTGCTTCATCTTCTCTGGCTAGTGTTGCAGATGTCTTGAAATAGCTTTTACTCTCCCCACTAGACATTGAGAGCCTTGTATGCCCTGCCAGGAGATATTACTGTTTGGTTTATTAGGAAAGAAGCCCATAAAATGTAGCTTAGAGTATTCCCAATTGCCATCATCTTCCTTTGTAATGTTTTTTTCTTCTTTTTTCATTTGAAGAAATTATTCTGAAAAGGTTAGATGTTGTACATTGTCATATAACTCTTTGGCACAAAAAGACTAACTAATGCCATTTGCTTTTTTTTCTTTTTATATGTACATACATTTATTTTGTAGGCACCAAATTCAGTGGTACTGGAGTGGAAGCTGGGAGGTGGGGTGGGTGGGCTCTGCAGTGATGCGCAGCCCAGTAATTATAGTTTGGTGGTGTTTAGGGGACTCCAGGGCTTCACCTAGTATTGTTGTGGTAGGCAAAGTCAAGGCCTCACATGTGCAAAACATGTGCTCTAGTACTTGAGCTATTTCCCTGGCTCTAAGTCCCCAGTTACAGACTCTTGAGTTGTACTGAAGTCTAAACACCTCTCTTTGTTTATTTTGGTTTGGGGGTTGCACCTAGCAATGCTCAGGGCTTACACCTGTCTCTGTGCTCAGGTCTCACAGAGGCTCTGTCACTCCTGACAGGCTCATGGGACCATCTGGGATCCTACAGGTAGAATCTGGGTCAACTGCTTGTCCTACCCACAGAACTATTGCCCTGGCCCCCGAGGCCCTCATGTGGCCTGGAAATTTTGCCTGGAGAAGCCTGCATTGATGCCCAAGGACTATGACTGTCTGTGCTTAGGGAATCATGAGGATAGGGACTGAACCTAGAGTTATGGGTTGACTTCACACAAGGCAAGAGCTTTTACCCTCAACTATCTCCATTCCAGACCTCTGTTTTATTTTATTTATTTATTTATCTATTTATTTATTTTGGGGGGGGTCACACCCAGCAGCACTCAGGGGTTACTCCTGGCTCTATGCTCAGAAATCGCTCCTGGCAGGCTCGGGGGATCATATAGGATACCAGGATTTGAACCACTGTCCTTCTGCATGCAAGGCAAATGCTTTACCTTCATGCTATCTCTCCAGCCCCGAGACCTCTGTTTTAAAGATGACACTGACTATTGCCCACAATGAAGCTTCTGAGGCTCTTTGTTCTTCAGTTGTAGCTTGGTCTTCCTTCTCCCTGGGGGAAGGCATTCCTCTTAGTCTAAGGGAAAACCACATCAGAATAACTATCCCCATTGCCACCACTTATGTGCCCCATTGATGGTGCTAGCCTCCAAGCAAGTCATTTGAACCCTTAAGGAGTACAACCCATTCACAGACACCGAGTTAAACAAACTGATCCCAAATAAACAAACAAGCTAGCAAAAAAACTGTGGGGTCTCTTGGAAGTGCTAGGGTGGGATCCATTTTCAATGTCAGAATGCAAAGGCTATCAGAAGTATATGGGTGGTGGTTGAGCTGCTCACAAACAGGGGAGACTCAGTTCTCTCTGAAAGACCCTAAAAGACACCCATTAGCCCCCCTTTTCAGTTTTTCAGCCTAAGCACACAGGTCAGAAACCCATAGATGTTCAGTGAGTCCAATTTACTCCCTACCTTCCTCTGTCCCCAAGTCTTTGAGGACACAGAGAAGAAGACAAGTTTTCTGAAGCTCTGCAACCAAAGCTCAGATGCCCCATCCTGAGAAATGGGATGCAGGATAGACACTGTATCCAGATGTCAGACTACGTGGGTAAGGGCACATGTGTTACTTGATTTCTCAAGCAAAGTCCACCAGAATAGATTTGATGAGTTCATTTCTCTGACTCAAATGAGAAGAGTAAATGAAAAAATATGGAGCACCCCCCAATTTCCCCCAAAGATGCAGAAGAACCAGAGTAGAATCAAATGTACCCAAGCTTCAAGAACACTCTCAGGGCCTCCTTCACTCTGTAAGTTCTAAAAAGCATAAGCAAATACTTGTTCTCCCCAGAAATCCAGTCATTCCTCACACCACCATCTACCTTCTTTCTTCCCAATGAAAGGAAGGAAGCATATGGTCCAATCATATGACTGTTATCAGCCCTAACTGGATATATGTGACTAAGTTGAATCCCATAAATATCTTTGAAGTAAAATGATCCTGTAAGAGAAGACATTTTAAGCTGCTCTTTTGTTTATTTTGTTTGCTTGGCTTTAGGAGCCATATCTGGTGGTGCGTGGGAGACTATTCTGTGCTCAGGGATTGCTTCCGGAGGTGCTTGGAAGATAATGCAGTGACAGAGTTCAAACTGGGATTAGCTACATGTAAGGAAATGCTTTAGTCTCTGTAGTCTCTCAGCCCAAGAACTGCCCCATTTTTCAGGGAACAGGGACAGGGGTCACATCCAGGGTACTTAGGGGTTACTCCCAGGTCTGTGCTTGAGGTGTGCTCCTGGCAGTGCCTGGGGACCATGTAAACTTGGGATCAACCCTGTGCTGCTCCTTTAAGAATAGGAGTCATATTTGGGGCCGGAGAGATAGCACAGCCGTAAGGTGTTTGCCTGAGATGCAGAAGGATGGTGGTTTGAATCCCATATGGTCCCCTGAGCCTGCCAGGAGCAATTTCTGAGCATAGAGCCATGAATAACCCATGAACGCTGCCGGGTGTGACCCCCCCCCCAAAAAAAAAGAATAGGAGCCATATTCAGCAGTGCTGGAAGATACTGGGTGAAGTAGATGTCACTGGAAGAATTTACCTTAACTCCTTCCAATAGTACTTGAGTCCAACTGGGCTACCCCACAATGGTCAGAGAGGTCCCTACTGTCCAAACATTAAACTCAGGACCTTGGATACATTGAACATATGCTCCTTTGCCCAGAGCTCCTAGAAGATGTTGATAGGTTTAGGATGCACTGAACATTCTAGAACCCATGAAAGAGGTTGAGAAGGATATAAGGGAGAAAGGTGGGAGGGGACACCAGGTCCCTGTGAGATCTGCCTGGTCATCATGGTCCTTTTATTTTTTCTGCCAATCAAACAAATGCATCTAGCTCTTTTGGGGCCTGGAGGACACATCCCCTCCCATTTGAATGGCTTTAAGGTGCAACTTCCTCTCTGTGGGGCTGGAGATGAGGGTACTGCCAGGCATATGTATTAAGGGGAACCTGCAATAGGAATGACTGAGAGCCAGGAACAGATCTTTCATGGCCTCTTTATTCCTACAGTTATGCCAAGGCTGAAGTATGACAGCAACTGAGGGAGGTGGGACCACCCATGAGGGCAGTCAAGCTCTCCATGTCTATGGGTTCGCTTGCTCTACTGACATCTCCCCAGTGCCAACCAGGAGCATGGAGAGAATAAAGCTTCACAAGAGCCAGGGAGAAAGGAAGAAAGGTTGACTTGATTCTTCCCTGACCTCAGAATTAGTTCTGGGATCCTGGCAAGAATTTAGCTCTTTCCTGTGTTCTCTGGAACATGATTCCCCAAGCACTTCTCAGAGCATTTCTCTTGAAGCACATCTCAAGCGCATTTTCTAGAGTGTTTCTTTTGGAGCCCTATTCCCTGAGCTGCACTAGTATTGTCAGGCCTCATCAGTCAATGGGTCTCCCTCATCCAATATCCATGTCCCTGACACAAGGGGCCAGGCATACAGATATGGCTGTGGATGGGGCCCACTGGCCTTCAGTGAATGACAAAGACTGAGCAGCTGTGGATATTGGGCTCTTTGTATCTGTGCCTTTCCAGTATTGTGTATTATGACCCTGCTCTCTCACTGTTCTGTTTCTTCCACTGCCCCCCACTGGGGAAATGCTTATGGGCAGAGGCAGGACCATGTGGGACACAGCCTGACTCAGATTCTTGCCATCATTTGGGGCATAACTAGGGTGGAAGCCAGTGGGGATACCAACATCGTAACTGTAATTTTAGACACTTGACTTCAGCCTCTGTCCCACCATTCAGCATCTGTAAAGTAGAAGGCTCAAGAATTGTACTTAGCTCCATAGTTTGCTGTGATGATTACATGGACTAATGTGGTAGCTGCAGGCCAACTCAGACACATAGGAAACTGGATCTGAGTATTGGCTGTTGTTTCGCTATTACAGTCTCTACCTGGACAGAGTCCAGCACCTCTGCTGCCTCTCCAGAAGCTACACACCTGTTCCTGGGAGAGGCTGCCCCAGGGGTCCTTCCCCAAGCTGAGGGACCATGGTCAAGAGTGGACTTGCAGATGCTCTTACTGATGTTCTTATCATTTGAGATGTCTTTGAGGTCTCCCTACTTCCTGTGGCCACTGGCCTTTTTCTTGTCTTTTCTCTCTCTCACCCCAGGCCCACCCCCACTCTGTCTTCCAAGAAACACAGCTGTTGATTCTTCCTGTATGGAGAAAGTTGGCAAATAAAATGCAAGACACCCTGGCTAGTAATAAAGCAGTTTTCAATATTGGTCTGTCCTGTGCACATTGCAAATAGACTGTACTAAAATGCTCTTTGTAACTTAAGTTTCATGTTGAATTATTTTCTCATGTTGAATTTTTATTAGACATCCTAGAGAGTGAGGGAGGTCTGGGTCCTACCAGTGGTGCTCTGGGGCCACTCCCAGCTCTGCTTGAGGGTCACCCAGGGACCTGTGATGTCGGTCTGAGAGGTCAAGGCAAAAACAGGAAAGGCAAACACCTTAACTCCTGTACTGTCATCTTCGAAATCATGGAATCCTGTATTTTTATTTATTAATTATGGAAGTCTGGAAGTTTTGAAGATATCAAACTTGTACCTGGAACCATGAGCTCTGGGAGTTGGGACCTGGTCCCCTTCCTCATTCTGAGAGTTTGTACAAGAGATGGGACAGGTGCCACCTCTACAGGCCTCATGTCCCATCTGTCTCTCGAAGACATGAGCAGCAAGCACTTGTCCCACAGGGACTGTGACTGATATGCTGGGGTTGGGGGTGGGGCAGACAGGGCATAATGGTTCTACCCCACAGCCCACTTTTGTTATTATTTGTTTATTTGAGGGCCACACTTGGCAGTGCTTAGGTGTACTCTGCATTCAGGAATCACTCCTGGTGATGCTTAGGGGTTATTTCTCACTTTGCACTCAGGAATCACTCCTGAAAGTGCTCAGGGGACCATATGGGATGCTGGGGATTGAACCAGGGTCGGCTTTATGCAAGGCAAATACCCTACTCAATGTGTTATGCTCCATCTTCACTATCTACCTTTGCATGGAGGGACAACACAGGTCCTGAGATCCCAGAAACTTGGGATGGGAAGGGATGGAGAGTAACAACAAGCCCTCCTAAGTAAGACACCCTCAATCTGGAGAGTGTGGGTGTTATAGCCCCAGAAGCTATGAGGCTGTAGGAGTAGTACTAGGGGGTGGAACTGGATTTCTGTGTCTGCAAGCAAGATGGGTCCCTGTAGGAGGGAAGAAAGAACTTTTTGTCTGAAACACCCACTTCTATCCGTGAGCCCTGGTGGGTGTTGGATCCTTTCTGGGCACTGCTAGAGTGTGGGTAGAACAGAGGACCTGGGCTTCAGGAAAATAGAAAGAAAAGGAATCACTTCAACATTCTTTGGGGGAATTCCCAGCTACTAATGTGTGAGGAGAGGACCCAGAGCTCCACTGGGTTACATTATTTTCTCTTCTCAGGAACCATGGGACATGGGGAGGAA
The DNA here is from genome assembly GCF_024139225.1 of Suncus etruscus. Taxonomy (NCBI): domain Eukaryota; kingdom Metazoa; phylum Chordata; class Mammalia; order Eulipotyphla; family Soricidae; genus Suncus; species Suncus etruscus. Next base: position 61,837,750 of record NC_064856.1, on the reverse strand, counting down.
GGACTGGGTGGTAGCCCCTAGAGAGCCAGGATTTGACCAATGTTGAGACATATGAATCTTAATTGACTTAGGCTCCTGGCTTCTTCCCCATGGTTTTTCCCTGGGCCAGCCCTCTCCATGCTGCCTGCAGCCTGAGCACTGGGAGGCTCCTTCTGACCTGTTCCACTAGCTGAAAGTTCCCAGGGGAGTGTCAAGGGAGGCCAAGTGCAATGCTGTGTAGGAAGAACATGTAGGTTTTATAGGTCTCTGTTAGTGGCTTGTTTTAAGGTCATCATGGACACTGGGAGTGGGAAAAGCTGTCTTAGAAATCCTACAATGAAAGGGAGGCCACTGCTCTCTGCTTTTCCCTGGCCTCCTGGTTCTGGCATGGGGGCAGAGCAGCCTGGAAGATCCTGCTAGCCCCCACAGAGCAGAGTAGACAGTCTGACCACTAATGTCCCCAGATCTCCCCAGTTTTGTTCTTGTCTTCAGCAAGTCAACAGAACCTCTCTCCAGGTGCTGGCCCTGCAACTATCTTTCTGCCTCTTTTGTCTCAGCTGTAAAATGGGTCTTCTCTCACATACTTTCAAAGAGAGTGGGAACATAGGGAAATGATGAGATCCAAGGGCCTCACTCCTAGGCATAACTAAACGATGTTGCTTTGTCCTTTCTCACCCTCTCACCACCTGTTCTTCCTGCTCAAAGGGTCAGTCTTCATTCATGGTCACTCTGGGTAACAGTTCTTCCTGTTCTCCCCTTAATCTTTACTTATGACTCCGTGCTAAGGAATGCTTAGCAGTGCTTGGAGGACCATATGTTATGGGGGAGATCAACAAATGCCTTAACCTCTCTGTATTACCTCTCTGGCTTTCCCCCCTCTTTCTTCGATAAGGGTCTTTTTAATGGTATATGAGGGTGTAGGGGGCCTTCCACATTGCTCAGCCCAGAAGTATGGTCTTATAGCTCATGCTCAGGCCCAGTGAGGCAAGGAACTGCCCAGATCACACCCAGCTATGTTGTGTCCAGATAAAACTTGGGGTCTTAAACTTGGAAGGTTTATGTTCCAGTTTTATAATCTAATTTCCTGACCCCCATTCTCTCCTATTTTCATTAACTGTCAGTTCTCTGTGTGCATGTAGGTCCTAAGGTTTATGTGTCTGATACTCAGTGGATTTGCAAAGCCATAAGAGCCCAGAGAGGAGTGGGGACACACAGGTGGTCTCTGACTCACTGCTTCCCACCTCCTACTGCAGCTACATCAGTAAAACTCTGAAGTGTTAGTGGAGCCTTCTGTCCAGAGCCTCAGGCTTGAGACAACAACCCCCTACCCCCCAAAGCATCTGCTCGTGCCCAATTCCTCTGGCCTCCAAAAATGAGAGAAGATACCAGAATGTCTGGATTTCAGAGACATGTGGGCAGAGGGCCCCAGGCAGTGTGAAAAGGAATGCTTGGCAGCAGAAAAGTTGTGCCACCCTCCCAGCATTCCTATGTTGTATACTCCCCAACCTGGGGTTACTGAGTCCTCACAGCCCCTCTCTTTTCCTCTAACTCTGAGTGGAGAGTCAATCATTTACCACTCTCAGCTTTGCAGGGAAGCACAGAGCAGGTTCTGGGCCCAGCAGCCCGCCAGGCCCATAACAGGACCCTGCCAGCACCCATCCTTATAGAGCTGTCCAGATCTTTCTAAAGAGAGGACAGAAATGGCTAGAGAGATAGCATGGATGTAGGGCATTTACCTTACAGGCAGAAGGATGGTGGTTTGAATCCCGGCATCCCATATGGTTCCCCGAGCCTGCCAAGAGCAATTTCTGAGCATGGAGCTAGGAGGAATCCCTGAGCACTGCCTGGTGTGACCCAAAAACCAAAACAAAAAAAAAAATTAGAGAGGACAGAAACCAGTTCCCTGAAAGAATGGCAGCCAGTACAGGGGGAAGTGTAGATAGGGCTGGAGACAGCCTCGAGGCTATTTATCTTTAGGCCCTAGGTGACATGATGTTCTGACACCTAGAGACATGACCTTGGGCCTGAGATCTGGTCTTCTGTGTCCAGGCAGTGAGGGCTGCTTGTTCGCAGGGGCTCTGCTCAGCTGAGAGAAGGGCAGGGAGAGGTTGCCTTTCCAGAGAAGGAGAGGACCTCACACTGAGATTTGCTCTACTCAAGGGCTTCTCCCAGTTCAGGGCACCAGGTGGTGCTAGGAAAGGACCAGACAAGGCTCAGCCCTCTGTGCCATTCCTGCCCTCTTTACCCCCTAACCTCAGAATTGACAAGAAATTTGATGCCACCAGAAGGTGGTAACTTAGATGATTTGTTTCCCGAGTCTCAGCTTCTATGTCTTAATTGAGAATCTGAGACCAGGTGGAGGGGAATCATGAAGAACTGGAACTGAGTGGCAGACCCTGAGAGGACTTAACAGCCTCCAAGAAATGGGCTCTCATTCTGCTCCCTACTTTCCAGGTTTCCACACCCTGCCTTCTGAAAGGTGCCTCTTTAGCTCTGTTTCAGGCAAGCTTAGTGTGCCTTCTTTATTTTGAAGATGTCAGAGATTCCTTCAAACCAAAACTCCTCAGCACTCTGAGTGGGGAACCAACTGGGCCCCTTTCTTCAGCACTCATCTGCTCAGCCATGCCCTGTCTGATGCTTTGTTTTTTCCCACTTTGGGGTGGGACATACCTAGTGGTGCTCAGGGGCTTCTCCTTGCTCTGCACACTCAGAAATCACTCCTGGCTGGCTCAGGGGCCATATGGGATGCTGGAGATGGAACCTGGGTCAGTCCCAGTTTGGCCACATGCAAGGCAAATACCCTAGCTGCTGTGCTATAGTTCCACCCCCGCCCCCCGCACACTTTTTTTCTTTATATTTGTGCCACATCCAGAGATGCTCAAAGCTTACTTTGGTTTTACACTCAGGGATCGCTCCTGGTGGGCTTGGGAGACTATATGGAGTGCTAAGGCTTGAATCCTGGTCAGTTACATGCAAGGCAAATGCCCTACTCCCTATACTATCACTCTGAACCCTGGGTGTTGAACTCCTTCAAAACACTGCTCCATTTATGTACATAACCCAGGAGCACAGGAATGAGAAAACAGACATTTATTTTTTATTTTTATTTTATTTTATTTTTTGTTTTTGGGTCACACCTGGCAGTGCTCAGGGATTATTCCTGGCTCTATGCTCAGAAACCGCTCCTGGCAGGCTTGGGGGACCATATGGGACACCGGGGTTCGAGCCACCATCCTTCTGCATGTAAGGCAAACGCCCTG